>NC_066552.1:9364123-9509123 GCF_024679095.1 Eriocheir sinensis
TCTCTCTCTCTCTCTTATTTCCGATTGTAGATGTTTGCACTTTTCATGTGTATGTGTGTGTGTGTGTGTGTGTGTGTGTGTGTTATGGCCATTTGAGGAAGCGAATAATAGAGGAAGTGTCCACGATAAATTTCTTCAAGTTACTCTAACCGATATTTACCGAGGTTCTCTTGCGTCATCTAGGTGATTTATAAGTGGCCCCTGTGTTATTATGTGATTTTACACTAATTCGTACTATCTTCACCGGTGCGATCGGAAGCGGAACAGGTACTTTTCGAATTAAGAGTTATCATGAAGACACACTACTAAAAACAGTATCCTAAACTAGCTTAGGAAAACATGTGTATCCTAAAAGTACTAAATATATCCTAACGCTCTAAAGAAAAGAAATATCAGAAACACTACTGAAAACTGTATCCTAAACTAGCTAAAGAAAACGTATGTATCCTAAAAGTACTAAATATATCCTAACGCTCTAAAGAAAAGAAATATCAGAAACACTACTAAAAACTGTATCCTAAACTATCCCAAGAAAACGTATGTATCCTAAAAGTACTAAATATCCTAACGCTCTAAAGAAAAGAAATATCAGAAACACTACTAAAAACTGTATCCTAAACTATCCCAAGAAAACGCATGTATCCTAAAAGCACTAAATATCCTAACGCTCTAAAGAAAAGAAATATATCCTAACGCTCTAAAGAAAAGAAATATCAGAAACACTACTAAAAACTGTATCCTAAACTATCCCAAGAAAACGCATGTATCCTAAAAGCACTAAATATCCTAACGCACTAAAGTAAAAAAGAGTCGGAAATATTGCACGACGTAAAATATAACGAAAAATATGCGACTTTTCAAATATATAAAAATGAAGCGACAAAACTAAGCAAACACATGCAAACACATTACCCAAGGCTAACACACGCACGAATACACACAAACAATCACACAATTCACAAAGACAAGCAAGACAGACGGAAACAAGCAAGCACAAACGCACACAAACACGGAAAAATATGCGACTTTTCAAATACAAAAATGAAATGACATAAAACTAAACAAACACAGGCAAACACATAGCCCAAGTCACACACGCACACACACGCACACACTCAAGCAAACACACAATTCACAAAGACAAACAATTCCTACGCAAGCAAGCACTCTTTCTTCCCTCTTTCCATCTCTCTCATCTCTTCTTTCCCTCTTTACCTCCTCCTCCTTTTCCCCCGATCCCTCTTTCCCTTCCTTCCCTCCTCTCAATCTCTTTTCTCTCTTTTGTCCTCCCTTCCAACCTTCTTTCTCTCTGTTCCTCTCTTTCTTCCCTCTTTCCATCTCTCTTCTTGCCTTACCATGCAAAGGACCGACAGACAGACATATGCCGGACAAGTTCACGAAAAACGACAGAACGAGCGGCGATTTTGCGGCTGCACACCAACTGAGCAGCGGCGGCCGAAGATACAAAGGCCGTGAACGCATGAACGCAGGGCCCCACGCCGCGTTTTCTTCCCACGTTTGTTGTCGGCGTGAACGCGGGACGGACGAGCGCGCGGTGACGTAACAGTTGGGAGGCATTTTGAGGCGGCACCCAGGCATTAAAAACTCTTTGTGTGTGTCTTCCATGCCGGCCTGACGTGCTGAAAGACTTGTCAGGGGGAGAGGGGACGGAAAGGGAATGGAAAGGGAAGAGCAAGAGAAGGGAGGGTGTGTGGTAGGGGGATGAGGTGTGTATATATCTGTGTGTGTCTTTTGGGGAAGTTCTGATTTTTTTTCTTCTTCTGTGGTTCGTGTGGTAGTTTTAGTAGTTTGTAGAGCAGTAGCATTAATAGTAGACGTTTGTGTTGTTGTTGTAATAGTAGTCGTAGTAGTAATAGTAATAGTCTGAAACCTTAAAAATAAATAACGTTACACGCACGAAAATAAAAACTATAAAGAACAACGTCATATCAACACGCCCAGGTAAACAACATCTCCCACACCTGTTAATTATCCCCCTTCCCACGTGTTTCCTTATTTCATACACGCACACCTCACATATAACTTTCTACCTTTATTTCTTTCTCTTCCTCTTACCCTTCATCCTCCTTCAAATGCTGTATTCATGAAGGAAATAATTTGCTATGCGTCTAAATTTTTGAACACGTTTTACCCTTTTTTTCTACGAGTGACGCTTTTATTGCATACACTTACACCGTTCTTCCTTCCCCTATTTTTTCCTTTTACACTTTCACCTTTCCTTTCTTTTTCCCTTCTATGCATTTTTCTTTCATTCCTTCTTTTCTTTTTCATTTTCTATCTTACATTTTTCTCTCCTTTCCATTTATATATGTTTTGCCCGTCTTCCCCTTTCTCTCCCCACCCCCGCTCTCTCTCCATTTCTTTTCTTTATTCTTCTCTTTTTCCCTTCTTTCTTTTATTTCTTACAATTTTCTTTCGTTTCTATATTTCTTCCCTTCCCCTTATCCTTTTCTTCAATTAACGCTCTTATTTCATACATAAACATTTCCTTCTTTATTTTTTTATATCTACTTTCTTACATCTTTCCTTTTTCTATTCTTTTCTGTATATATTTCTTCCATTCACCCCCTCCATTCTACCCCTCCTCCCCCTCCCCCCCCTCACTGAGCCGCCGTGGCCAGGCTGAGCGGCGCTGACTGGCCACCACCCGAATTTCAATGACAGAATTCATCTCACCTGGGTAATCTGCGGCCAGGTGTTTCCAAGCCCCGTATTCCGCGATGGTGAGCCGGGAGGGTGGCGCGGCGAGAGAGAGAGAGAGAGAGAGAGAGAGAGAGAGAGAGAGAGAGAGAGAGAGAGAGAGAGAGAGAGGCGGGGCTACAGAAGAGAGAGAGAAGCTTGGCTGGCTGGAGGCTGACTGGACCTCCCTCCCTCCTTCCCTCCATCTCTCTCCCCTCCATCTCTCCTCTCTCTTGCCCTCCCTTCCAACCCTCTTTCTCTCCCTTCCTCTCTTTCTTCCCTCTTTCCATCTCTCTTCTCTTCTTGCCCTCTTTACCTCCTCCTCCTTTTCTCTCCCTCTTTCCCTTCCTTCCCTCCTCTCAATCTCTTTTCTCTCTCTTGCCCTCCCTTCCAACCCTGTTTCTCTCTGCTCCTCTCTTTCTTCCCTCTTTCCATCTCTCTTCTTTCCCTCTTTACCTCCTCCTCCTTCGCTACCCCCCCTCCCTTCCCCCACACCCCGAGGAAAGGGAGGCGGCTGCGTGGGATAAAAGGAGGGTTCAGGGGCGCCTACGTCGGGTCCTGAGGCTATGGGAAGGGCGGGGAGAAGAAAAAGGAAGAAGGGGGGCAAGAAGGGCGGGTCGAGGGGGGAGCAAGGAAGGGGGAAGAAGGAGGAATAAGGGGGCGTTAGGTAAGGCAAGAAGAGGGAGTGAAGGAGAGAAGAAAGAGAAGGGGGGTGTATCGAGGCTTGTAGGGGGGGGAGAAGGAAGGGAAGGAGGAATACAGGGAGGGCGTCAGGCAAGGTAAGAGGAGGGAGAGAAGAGAGAGAAAGGGGGGATGTAGGAAGGCTTGGGGGGTGAGAGGAGGTAGAGATGGAGGAGGAGAAGGAAGGGAAGTGGGTAGGAAGGAGAAAGAAGGAAAGAGAAGAGAGAAGGAGGGCTGTAGGGAGGCTTATGGGGGGTGAGAGAAGGAAGGGAAGTAGGAGGAAGAGAAGGGAGAGAAAAAGGAAGGAGGAGGAATATAAGAAGAGGGGGTATGGTAGAGAGGGCAGGAAGGGAGGTTAAGGGCGGGAAAAGGAAAATTTGTGGGCGTGGAAAGGTAGCTGGTAGATTGGGAGGCAGGGTGTTAGGTAGGCGGGGAGATACGTAGATAGGTAGATAGATAAAGTTAGCGGTCACTGAAAGGATGAGGCAAAACTTACACCCATCACACTTACCCTAAAAACTAAATAAAGGGAAAAAATAATAATGGAAGTACTTTTAATGTGTAGCGACGGGCGATCAACTTAGCTTCTTGTACTGGTTTTGTGTGTTTAATGAGAGTGAAAAATGTCGGTTGATTTTGCGCGAGAGTTTATTGATGTATCGATTTTCTTGCGAGGGGGGAAACGAAGGGGTCGAATTTGCCATGGAAGGGAAGAGGGTCCACAATTTTGCAGTGAAGAGAGGAAGGAAAGTTTTTGATGTGACAAGAGAAGAGGAAAAAGAAAGTGGGGAGAGGAAGGCGATGGAAAAAAAGAGTAAAAAAAGAAGAAAATGACGATGATGCTGAAGTGTAAGAAAGAAAAAGGAAAAGGAGGAGGAAGAGGAGGATCAGTTTTCGATGTTACAAGAAAAGAAAAAAAAAAGGGGAGAGGGAGGCGATGGATATACAGGGAAAAAGAGTAAAAGAAGAAGAAAATGACGTTGATGATAAAGTTAAAGAAAGAAAATGGAAAAGAAGGAGGAGGAGGAGGAGGATCAGTTTTCGATGTTAAAGAAAAGAGAAAAAAAGAGAATGAGGAGAGGAAAGCGATGGACATACAGGGAAAAAGAGTAAAAGAAGAAGAAAATTATAATGGTGAAGTGTAGGAAAGAAAAAGGAAAAGGAGGAGGAAGATGAGGATCAGTTTCATGTGAAGAGAAAACAGGAGAAAAAGAAAAAACAAAGAGAAAGGAGAGAGGCATGATAAGAGAAGAAGAGAAGAGTGGGAGAAAATAACTGATTAAACGGAGAGGAGAAAGAAGAGTCATGATCAGAGAAGGGAAGAGTGAAATAAAAAAAAAGAGAAAAAGCAGGGTGGAGAAAAGGGAGAGAGAGACACGAGAAGAGAAGTGGAGGAAAAAAAATGGAGGAGAAAGCAGAGAAACGTTATAGAGAAGAAGAGGAGTGGCAGAAGATAGATAAAAAAAAAAAACAGGGAGGAGAAAGGTGAGAGGGATGCAATGAAGAGGGAGAAGAAGGGGATGAGGCGGCAATGAAGGGGCAAGTGGCAGCATCAATCCGGCTCACCCTTTTTTATGAGACTGCGAACTTGAGGTGAGGGACTGAAGGGGGAATGGGGGGAGGGGCAATTAAGGGGGGCGGCAGGTGAGCGAACTGAAGGGGCCTGAGGAGGGTGTGAGAGAAGAGGAAGAGGGGGAGATCATGATGGGAGGGATGGGGAGAGGAAGGGAAGAAGACAGAGAGGAAGGGAAGGGATAAAGGGAAGAGAGTGAAGGGAAAGGGATGGGAAGCGGTAAAAAAGTAAGAGGGAGTGAAATAGAACAAACGGGGAGAGAGGGGGAAGGGGGAGAGTGAAGGTGAAGGAAGGGAAAGAAGACAAAGGGAGAAGGAGGGAAAGAGAATGAAGGGGGAGGAAAGGGAGGAGTGCAAAGTGGGAGGGGAGGGGAGGTAACGGGTATGGGGAGTAAAGGGTCGTGATGGGAGGGGAAGGGGGAAGAAGGAGGGGAAGAGAATGAAGGGGGAGAAAAGGGAGGAGTACAAAGAAGGAGGGGAGGGGAGGTAAGGGGTATGGGGAGTAAAGGGTCGTGATGGGAGGGGAAGGGGGAAGGAGGAGGGACATGTAAGGGCTTGGGGCGAGGCACGACTGATCGGGCTGCGCGGGTTCCTCACTTTCATGAAAAAAAAGAAAAAAAGAGAAAAGGATAAAAAAAAAAAGGGAATGGTTTTAATGGTCTGGTGAGGGTTTTGCTTTGGGATTATATAAAGGTGTGTGTTTGTGTGTGTGTGTGTGTGTGTGTGTGTGTGTGTGTGTGTGTGTGTGTGTGTGTTGCTCTTTTTCATCCGTTAGCCATTTTGTTATTCTCCATTCCTCTCTCTCTCTCTCTCTCTCTCTCTCTCTCTCTCTCAACCTCATACATTAACTTACTTCCATTTCCTCTGCTTTATCTCACTTCTCTTCCCTTGGCCTCACCTCCCCCCTTATACCCCCCTCCCTCCTCCTCCCCCACCTTCCCCTTCCACCTTCCCTCTCGCTATCTTCACCTTCACTCAGGTAATGAAGACAAAGGTGACGGGGTGGAGTAGGCGGTGTCACAGCTGATGTATTTATGGTAACCTGGCGTGATTTACTGACAGAAGCCGTTGGAGGGGGAGAGGAGGGGGAAGGGTTGCAGGGGACTCCTCTCTACCTGTACACTCTATGGGAAGGGGGAGGAGGAAAGAGGAGGTGCTGGAGGGAAAAGGGGAAAGGTCGGCGCAGGTGGGTCATTTGCAGATAGGTAAATTAAAGGTTATGGCAGAATTTGTGGGTTTGCGGAGGATTAGGTTAAGTTGGTCTGGTTGTGTGTCGGTGTTTAGGGGATGGGGAGGGGAAGAGGGGAGGGGGGAAGAGTTGGTGAGGGGGAGCAGTGTGATGAGGAGGAAGGAAAAAAATGGAAAGAGAGGACGATGCTAGGAGATGAGAAGGGTGGGGAGTGTTGGTGAGGGGGAGAATTGTGATGGGTTTAGAGGAAGGGAAAAGGAAAAGAGAGTACAATATTATGAAAGGTGATGAAGAACAGGAAAAGAGAACGAGAAATGTAATGGAGGTAGGGAGTGAGAATGAGGGAGAGGAAGATGGGGAAGAAGAGGGCAATTGGGGTGGTTAGGGATAGAAGAGGGAGAAGATAGAGTGAAAGTAGGGTGAAAGATACGAGAAATGAGATAGGGAGTGAGAATGAGGAAGAGGAAGATGGGGAAGAAGAGGGCGATTGGGGGTGGTTAGGGATAGAAGAGGGAGAGGATAGAGTGCTGAAAGGAGGGTGAAGAATACGAGAACTACAGTAATAAATATAATAAAGTGAAAATCAAATGTGAAGGCCGAACAAGAACGATAAGAACATGCATTGAATACGGTGAAGATGGAGGAGGGGAAGGAGAAATGGAAGGAAAGGGAGAGTTATGACTGTATTAAGAGGGAGAGAAGGAGGAGTGTCTGTATGTGTGTTTGTGTGTGTTGGGGAGGAGTGCGTGTTTGTATGTGTTTTTGTGTGTATTGGGGTGTTTGCGTGTGCTTATGTATCGAGAATTCCTGTTTTCCGTCTCGTTATGGAGGTACGAAACACTTCCAGAGGGCTTTATTAAGATTATCAAATTCCGCGGACGAAGATCATTCATAGAGGAGGGAATGAGACTTGATACACACCCCGCCACGTGCGCCCATCAACACCTTACTTACTGACCCACAAACTCAAGCAACTTTATGGAGGAAAACGTGGAACTGTGCTTTATTGCTGCGCTCTTAACTTTTATTATTATTATTTTCTTGTTTTTTATTTGGGGGTGGACGGGAGGGGAAGGGTCGCGGGGTCGAGTGCCGGCGGTAAATCCTGGCGGTCATTTCCCCTTCCCGAGAAACACTCACATTTCCCCTCAGTTTCAATTCCGGCAGGCACGTCACTGTCTTCCCCGGGGACACACACGGCACGATGGCGCGGCGGAGGGACGGAAGAAAAAATGGTGTAGAGAATAATAACGCTGGAAGAAAATGCGAGGAAACTGTAGTGTATTGAGAGGACGGAACCTACAGCGAAGAAAGTGAAAATGCGAAGGAACTTTAGCGTATTGAGAGAACGAAAACAATAGCGAAGAGGAGAACAACACGAGGAAACTGTAGTGTATTGAGAGGATGGAACTTACAGCGAAGAAAGTGAAAATGCGAAGGAACTTTAGCGTATTGAGAGAACGAAAACACTAGCGAAGAGGAAAACAACGCGTGAAGACATGGAAGGCGGTGTAATTGTAGCGTATAGGGAACGAAGATATGACGAAAGGGATCAAAAGGAGAGAGAAGAATAGGCGATGAAACTTTACCGTATTAAGAGAATGAAAATTAACACGAAGGAGAACAGGGGACAAAAAAAAATGCATAACTAATGTATTAAGGGAATGAAACCTATAGTGAAGAAATGATAAGGTGGCGAAACTGTAACGTATTAAAAGGACGAAAGCTACGGGGAAGAAAATGAGAAAACAACGAAAGTATATATTTAAACCTACGACGAAGAGAATGAGCAGAGGAGGAAAAGGTGAAGAAATTGTAGCGCTTTGAGAGAATGGACACTAACACGAGGAGCATGAATACGGAAAGACTAATAAATGGAATGGAAATTGGCAAGGAGAAAACGGGAATGCGACGACGAGAAAGAAAACGAGGAGCGGAACACATAAGAAAGAAAATGGCGGAGGAAAAGGAAATTACTTAGAAAAATGCGATGAAAAGAAAAAATACAAGGAAAGCTGAAACGAATAGAATGAAAATGGAACGAAAAGGATGAAAAGATAGAGAAAACTGCGGCGGAGATAACAAATGATGACGAAAAGAACGAAAATAGGAAAATAAAAATAAAACGCAAATGATAAAACAAATAATAGCAAACCAAACAAAAAAAACTGCTGAAAAATAAAACAAAAAAGGAAATGAAAAATACAATAAAGAGAAAAAAATAATGCGGCAAATATAAATAAAGAAAACTACGACCAAGAAGAGAGAAAAAAAATAGTTTATAGCATTACCTGAATTTACACCTGCACGGAGAGCGCCACGACAGGTGAGTTAAGACCTTACCTGCACACCTGAATTTCTGATACCTGTCATTACGAGGCGGAAGGAAGGAAGGAGGGAAGGTGTGAGGTGAGGTGAAGGCACGTGAGGCGAGGAGGAGGAGAGAAGAGGAGAGAAGAGGAGAGAAGGGAAGCAAAGAGAAGAGGAAGAAAAGAAGATAAGACAAAACAAGAGAGAGAGAGAGAGAGAGAGAGAGAGAGAGAGAGAGAGAGAGAGAGAGAGAGAGAGAGAGAGAGGAAGGAAGGAAGAAAGCTTAAAAGATATATAAGGGAAAAGAAGCAGAAGAGACAAGAAAGGGAAGAGAAGAGAAGTCGGAGAGAGAAACTAAAGGAGCCAGACAGTGAATAAGAGAGAAAGAGAGAGAGAGAGAGAGAGAGAGAGAGAGAGAGAGAGAGAGAGAGAGAGAGAGAGAGAATTATAACGAAACTGCGCATGCGTGTTTCACTTTACCAGTAGACCACCCGCAAATGCTTCACTGTATTGCCTGACCTTCGAGTTTCCGTTGCGGTGAAGTGTGTGGCGGACGGCGGACAGACAGACGGACATGCGGACGGGCGGCGAGGCTCCCTGTGTCCCCTTAGGCTCTGGGATAGGCGACGGACAGGGGGGGGGGGGGTGAGGGGGGAGGCTAGGAAGGTTGGTGGTAATGGTGGTGGTTTTAATTAAGTTCTTTTTTTTTTTGTTACTTCTCTTTTCTTCTTGTCTACCTTTATTTTATTTTTATTTTTTTTGGTCGTATAGGAAGGTCTCGAATTATTATTTTTTTTTTTATATATATATATTCGTTATCTTGTTTCTGGACTTTATATATCATGGCTTGGTTCTTTTGTATTTTCGTGTTTTTTTCGTGTTTTTTTCTTTATCTATTGTTTCTGTTATTAGGATGCGTTCTTGCGCGTATGAGCTTATTTACCTCTTCACTACTCTTCTCTTTTCCATTTGTGTTGGTCTGTTACAATGACTTTTTTCTCTATACCTTCAACCTCACCTTTATCAGTATTCAGAGTCCGCTGTGCTTTTATTTCTCCTTTTCATTAATCGTCTCAGTCCATCTTCTCTCATTACTTTCTCTTTAACTTCCACCCATTTTCATTATCATCCCTTCCTTCTTTCTTCACTAACTCCTTCCCTCACTCCCTCATCACACTTACCCACTCACTCGTGCACCCGTTTCTACTTTCCCTTCCCTACCTAACCCTCCCTCCCTCCCTTCCACCCTTTCCCTCCCCGGCCCCTCCTTTCCCTCCCCAACCGGCCTGAGGGAGTGATAAGGACACGGCCGCTGCTGGATGGGCCGAGGTAAGCGAGCCTGTGTTTTGCATGCATTACCCGCCCAGGTGACCACCGGTGACTGGGTATTGACGGAGGCCCAATGGTAGCTCGACACGCCCCCGTCCTCTTCTTTTCCCTCCCCTTTACTCCCTTTTCTTTCCTTTCTTTTTCTCCATTTCATATCCTTCCTTTTTCTTATGTTTATCAATCGTCATCCACCAACCTCCATTTCTCCTATTTTTCTTTCCTTTTCTCTTTACTCTCTTCACTCTCTTCTTCCTCTCTGCCTTTTCCATTTTCTCTCCTTCCCTTTCTCCCTTCTTCCTTAATATCTCTATCGTTTTCTACCTTCCTCTCCCTCTCCTATTTTTCCTTCTCTTCTTCTATGTTCTTTACCTCCCTCCCTATCTCTCCCTTTCCTTTCCCTCCCTTTCCTTCCCTCACGGTTTCATCTTCTATCGTTTTCTTCCTCCCTCATGTCCTTACCTATCCCTCCTTCCCTTCTCTTCCTTCTGTCCTCTTTTGCCTCTCCCCCTTCTCTTACCCCTTTACCCTTGCGTTCCTCTCTATGCCTAGCTGTCCTACCTCCCACCTTCCTCCTCCTCCTCCTCCTATTCCTCCTCCTCCTCCTCTGATGAAGGGGAGTAATTCGAAAATGTCAGGTTCGCTCGCCTAATTCCTGTCCTTTGCCTAATATTTCTCGGGGTCTTCGTGCTTCTTCGTTGCCCTGTGTGTGTGTGTGTGTGTGTGTGTGTGTGTGTGTGTGTGTGTGCTTCTTTTCTTACTTTTTCAACACCTGTATTTATCTCCTTCGTCCTCCTCACCCTTGTCATTTTCTTCCTCCTCTTCTCTCTTCTCCTCGCCGTCCCTCCTGCAGGCCGGGACAGAATGGAGGTTATAACAGTGAGCCAAGAGAAGGTATATATTTTTTTCTCTATTTTTTTCAGAGGTAAAAGTGTAGACATGCTTTAAGAAGATGAAAACAGCCATGGAAAGAGAGAGAGAGAGAGAGAGAGAGAGAGAGAGAGAGAGAGAGAGAGAGAGAGAGAGAGAGAGAGAGAGAGAGAGAGAGAGAGAGAGAGAGAGAGAAATAATAATGGTATACACTCATCTGCTTATCAGTTTTTTTCACTTGAGGTAAAAAAAAACTTACAACTCATAAATAATTAAACATGTCAATATTATAAGCATGTAAGAGTGGAAATCTAATAAAAATGTACTCACTTCAGCAGAGAAACACTAAAATACATAAAACACCAAGAATATGCGTTTAAAATTTGATAGTAAAGATAAGAGGGGGGGGGGGAAGGAGGAGGAGGAGGTGGAGTGATTTGCTGCTTTGAAAGTATACTCAAAACACGTGGGTAGTAAAATGACACTTTGAACATGGAAACCCAAAATTAAAAAGACGTATAGTGAAAGTAGACCTCCCGAAATTGACCTCTCTTTCGGCCACCTCTTTTGATTCTTTTTATAGGAGCAGCGAGTAGCGGGCTTTTTTTTTTTTATTATTGTTTCCTTTTTTGTGTGCCCTTGAGCTGTCTCCTTTGTTGTAAAAAAAAAAAAAGAACGCTAATAACTCGAGGAAATTATATTCATTCATTCATATTTTTAAATGATCACTGATACATATTGATCGTACACATTAATCACGCGTATTGAAAGTAGAGAAACCGGTAGAAGGAGCAAATTGTATCCGTTCGGTAAAGGAGCTTCACAAGTACTGTTATACATATTAAAAAGAGACGGACTGAAAGGTGTAATGAATTTGGTCCATTCTGAATATAAGACCAAAAGTATATTGAAACATCTTAAAATCAGACAGTTGAAAGGTGCAGCAAATTGTGTTCATTCTGGGTAAGAAACGCTAAATTTTATTCGAAACATAGATTAAAAGTAAACAGACGTAAATTGTGTACATTTTAGATAAAGAAACACTTACAGTACTTTGAAACAGAGACTGAGAACTAGAACTAAATTAAATCGTATCTCTCCTAGGTGACGGAGCGCCAAGAGTACTGTCGTAAATAATAAAAGTAAACAGATTGAAAACTAGAGAAAACCGTATCCATTTAAACAAAGAAACACTAAAAATAATTATAAAAAAATTTAAACATATTAAAAGTACTTTGAAACATTAGAAGCTCTTTAAAACACACATACTAAACGCAGACAAAATTAAAGATGGCGCAAATTGTTTGTATTGGAGTTAAGGAAAGACGAAAAGTAATTAAAAAAACTTTGAAACACATATATTAAAAGTACTCTGAAACATTAGATGTACTTGAAAACGTATATACACAACTTGACAAAATGAAAAATGCCATAAAATGTATCCTGTAACTAAAGAAACACCTAAAGAAATTAAAGAAAAAAAACTTTGGAACATTTTAAAAGTACTTCGAAACATTAGAAGTACTTTAAAACATACTTACTAAACGAAGACAAAATGAAAGATGCCATAAACTGTATCCTGTAACAAAAGAAACACTAAAAGAAATTAAAGAAAAAAAACCTTGAAACATTTTAAAAGTACTTCGAAACATTAGAAGTATTTTAAAACATACTTACTAAACGAAGACAAAATGAAAGATGCCATAAACTGTATCCTGTAACAAAAGAAACACTAAAAGAAATTAAAGAAAAAAAACCTTGAAACATTTTAAAAGTACTCCGAAACATAAGAAGTATTTTAAAACACACATATACAACGAAGACAAAATGAAAGATGCCATTTAATCGTATCCATTTTAAGTTAAGGAGCACTAAAAATAATATTAAAAAAAACTTTGAAACACGTATATTACAAGTAGACGGAAGGCGTGAAGGGCGAGGGAGGGAAATGTATTCACGGCGGGGCTGCTTAAGTCAGTCTTCACGCCGCCGAGGGACGAGACGAGGCCGAGGTGGAGAAAATTACCTCCAACCCGACTCATTTGCATCCCTGTGTGTGTGTGTGTGTGTGTGTGTGTGTGTGTGTGTGTGTGTGTATGTCGTCGCCCGGAGGGGTTAGCGCGTCTCTCTGTCTGTCCGTCCGTCCGTCCGTCCGTCTGTCTCTCTCTCTCTCTCTCTCCGGTTCTAAACGTGTAGATTTCGGTGGAGGAAAATATGTAATAAGAGAGAGAGAGAGAGAGAGAGAGAGAGAGAGAGAGAGAGTATATAGAGATGTAATAGTAATAGCAGTAACGGACGAAGAAACTGGAGGAGGAGGAGTAATGGGTTGCCGGCGTGTCATTTGGAAGCATTAATTCCTCTCCTCGTCGCCGGTAATCGTGTGGCGAGGGACAACAGGTGAGGAGCAGCGGCCAGGTGAAGACACGCTGCTCTACACACCTTGGACGAGACGCGTTCTTCTTCTCTTTCGCCACTTCCTCTTCCTCCTCCTCCTCTATCTCCTCTTCCAGCTGCTATTACCCTACTTCATATTTTTCATTTTAAACTCAATTTTTATCCTTTTCTTTCTGCTTTTTCCTCATCTTTCTTTTTCCCCGACTACTTTTACTGTCGTTCATGATATGCCCTTTTTCATTCAATTTTATTTTTCTCCCTCTTTCTTTTCTTTCCTCCTTTTCCTTTTCCTCTTCCTCCTCTGACTATACTTGTCCTGTCCTTCGAAATTTCCTCCTATCCTTTGCTTGACAACGTAACAATTTAACATCATTTTAACATCATCTTCCTGCAAGTATCAAGCTTGAACATCAACGAAGCAGCAATAATAACATCGAAATCGCGAGGCATAAAGCAAAAATTACAGAGGAAGAAAAGGAGGAAGAATGAGATGAACACTTATGCAAAATGACGGAAATATATGTAAAAAGGATAGAACAGGAGAAAGAGAAGGAGAAGAAGGAGGAGGAGGAGGAGGAGTATAGTTTTGTTTTTAGAGGAGAAGAGAGAGTTAAGAAAGACATTAACGTTAACACAGACAATTAAAGAGTAACACCTCAACTCATCTTCCCACCTGAGACTCTTCAAATCAATCAATTCCTCCACCTGAGCGCCGAGACCCACCTTCAGTGCCCCGCCGAGCATTGGGACGGGGTAGGAGAGGAGGGGGGGGGAAGCAGAGCATGTGTCCAGACGGGGCGGGGCGGGGCGGGGCGGGGCGAGATGGGGTGGCGAGCGGAGGAACACAAGATGGTCGATATGTGCCAGATACTTGCTCTCTCTCTCTCTCTCTCTCTCTCTCTCTCTCTCTCTCTCTCTCTCTCTCTCTCTCTCTCTCTCTTCACTTTTCTTCTTTTCTTCTTTGTTTGTATCATCATCATCATCATCATCCATATCTTCATGATCATCGTCGTCTTCCTCTTTTCCTTTTTCCTTCTTCCTTCTTTATAACAAATCGAAGCAAATAAACAGAAAGAAAAGAAAACGTAATGTAATCGAAGCAACGAGAGAAAAAAAAATCAATCAGGAAAAAAATTCACAATAGGAAAAAACAACACATGAAGCTCAGTCGTCGAGCGAGGAATACTTTTTTTTTTTTTGGCGTCTTTTTTCACTATTTTTTCCTCTCACCTCGAATCGGTCGGTATCAGGTGACGAGCTCGCGCGCAGAACGTCCTCATTACCACACCCTCGCTGCTTTGAGAGGCTTCAGTGGCGCGCGATTGGCAGCATCCACGTGGTGAGGAGATGAAAGATAAATACGTGTGTGTGAGGGAAGGGGAGGGAGGGTGGCGTAATGTGTGAGGGAGGGAAGGGGCGTGGGGAGATGAGGGGTAATGTGTGTGTGTGTGTGTGTGTGTGTGTGTGTGTGTGTGTAAAATTGTTTGTTCTTGGCTGTCCATCTTAACCTCGCGTCATTACCATCCTCCTTTGATCTCTGTGTTATCTCCGGGCAAGGGTTTTCCTCCTCCTCTTTCTTCTTCCTCCTCCTCCTCCTTCTCCTTTTCCTCCTTTTTCTTCTCTTACCTCATCTTTACTTACCCTCCTAATCCTCCTATTCGTACTTATCATCTCTCTTCACCTCTTTATGCTCCTTCTGTTGCGTCTACTTCCCCTCCACTGTGTCTGCTACTTCCTTTTCTTTATCTGTTTTTACCTACCTTCCTCCACCTCCTCCATTGTCTCCTCCTCCTCCATAGTCTTCCCGCCCTCGCTAAGCTCCTCTCGGTTCTCCTCCCGCAGGCGGTTCGGGACCAAGTGTTCGGGGTGTCTGCAGGGCATCTCTCCGCAGGACCTGGTAAGGAAGGCCCGCGACCGCGTCTTCCACCTCAAGTGCTTCACCTGCTGCGTCTGCCGCAAGCAGCTCTCCACCGGCGAGGAACTCTACGTGCTCGAGGAAAACAAGTTCGTGTGCAAACAAGACTACATGAGCGGCAAACTGACAGGTGAGAAATCGGTGTCCAGGTGGGAACTCTCTCATACCTGAACTCACCTGACATACTTTTTTTTCTATTTTAATCTACAACGAAAGTATCTTATATTTAGGAGTCAGAAAAGATTTAGATGGGACTTGTAGGGAACGTGAATGAAGGGATAAAAGTTAGGAAGGAAAAGGGAGAGAAGATGGCTAAACAGAAAGGTGTGGAAAAGGGGAAAGGAAGGGAAAACAGCTGTGGGGGAAGGGAAAGCAAGCGACAGTCGTGAAGAAAGGGAGAGCATGGGAGAGTAGTGAAGAAGGGGAAAACAACGGAGAGTAACTATGAAGACTAGAATAATAAGAAGACAGTGGTAAAGATAGGAGAGCAAAGGAGAGGAGAGAGAAAAAAGGAAAAAGCACAAAAGAGTAGGAGAAGATAAAAGAGCAAGGGAAGGAGTAAAAGTAGGCAGAGCAAGGGAGAGGAGGAGTTAAGAGGGAGAGAAGAGGGGAGGAAATGAACGATGGCGGTGATGGCGGCAGCGGAGGGGGCGGCCGGCCATTTCACAGCCTCCACGCCTCCCTTGCAGTGGACCCGTATGTGATGAGCGACGAGGAGGAGGACATCGAGAGTATGGACACCGGGGACGCCTCGCTCAAGTCCCCGGGCTCCGACTCCACCGCCCTGCACGCCCCCAACACGCCCGCCACCCCCGCCACGCCCTCGGCCACCCAGACCACCGACCTCGACAAAGCCTCAAGCGTCAACTCCCGCGATGATGGCGAGGACGAGGACGAGGATCTGGAGGCTTCTAAGGACGATGACGACAAGAGGGTGAGTAGCAGGGCGCCATATTTTTGACCTCATTCGGCTACTTAAATACGTCAGAATTTTTTTTTTTTTTTTTTTTTTTTTACATTAAAGGAGACAGCTCAAGGACACAAAAAAAGGAAACAATAATAAAAAAATGGACGTCTTATTAGTATTTATTAACAGTTATGTGACTAGTTTGGCTTTTTTATTACGTTTTCTAGGACAGAGTTAAATACAAGTGTTGAATTTTCCGATTCCTGTTGAAATATTATAAACTCAATCGTAAAAGAAAATATATAAAAATTTCATATCCCTAGACACTTAATTTAGAGACCCAATGACTTTTCCATCCTCAACTTATACATTCTTTCCTTGCCACATTTACCACTCCCATTTCTCCATTCTATACATTTAACAATAACTAAATAATCTATAAGACCTCTATTTCTACATCCTACACTCGTCACTATAACTCAAACACTCATAAAAGACTCCCGCTTCTCCATTCAACACCTTAACCCAATGATCAGCCTTTACCCTCCTTTCTCCTCCTTCCACCAGGGGGCCGAGGAGGAGAAGGGGGCTAAGCGACGGGGCCCCAGAACCACCATCAAGGCCAAGCAGCTGGAGATCCTCAAGAACGCCTTCAACAAAACGCCCAAACCCACGAGACACATCCGCGAGCAGCTGGCCAAGGAGACGGGCCTTCCGATGCGGGTCATACAGGTAAGCTGGAGAGGTGTTGTTGTTACCTGTGGGGGGGGGAAAGTTAGCGGTAGGAGAGACACAGCCGATAACTAACTCAGGGGCGGTGAACAGAAGAGGGTGTGCAGTGGAAGAATAGAAAGGAGTATGAAGAATGAAAGAGAGTAGAGGAGTTGGGGGAGTGTTACCTGTGTGAGGGAAAGGGGGTTGAGGGGGAGTTAATTAAGGGTTAAAAGAGAGGGTTTGTCTGTGTATTGCGTATTTATTGATTCGTCTGTCTGTATGTCTGTTCTCTCTCTCTCTCTCTCTCTCTCCAAAACTTCGCCGTCCCCGTCTTCAGGAACTTCAAACTTGTTCACAATCTTTTTTTTTTTCTTATGGACACGAAACTTTGTCTTGAATTTCTCTTAAGTTCTCGTTCAGCGACGTGAGGGGAAGTTTGACGCCGCCGCCCCCTCCCTCCCCTCTCCCCTTCCCCTTCCCCTTCCCCTCGCCCCCGCCGCCACCAAAGGAATTTTAAGTTTGGTGAAGTCAGTGTTTTGAGGTGGCGTTAATTTGCTTTATTTTTGTTATGTATTAAGTTTCTAGAATCCATTGAGGTCCAGACGGAGTGATGGATTAAAAAGAAAAGTGCAAATATTGCCTCAGGGGGAAAAAAGTTGTTTCTCTCACGTCACTTCAAGTCATGTCCTTTACTTTTGCATCCTCGTCAGCCATTTTAAATCTCGGAATCCACTTCAGCGCCTCCGTCAGCCACTTTAAGCCATGTCAGTCACTTCAGCACCTTCAGCAGTCACTTCAGCGCCTGCATCAGTACCTTCAGCGCCTTCTCTCGTCACTTCAAGTCACGTCAGCGCCTCCGTCAGCCAATATAAGTCATGTCAGCCACTTAACCGTCTCTATCAGACATTTTAACCCACTTCATCGCCTTCGTCAGTCATTTTAAGTCACGACAGCCTCCTCAGCGTCACAACAGCCATTTTATCGACTTCACCGCCTCCGTCAGTCACTTTAAGTCAGTTCATTGCCTTCGTCACCCTCTTCAGCGCCTTCGTCACCATCTTGAGCGCCTCCGTCAGTCCTCGCAAGCGGCAGTAACGTGGTGTTTACTGCCTCCGTCGCCTTCCTCGGCCTCTGCAGCGGGACAGTTCGCGGCCAGACGGAAGGAACACTATTACGGGGCAGGATGGAACGACCCTTTAATGGCGCCCTTGTCACTCCGGAAACTGCTGCCTTGTTTGTGCTTATGGCTCCTCCTCCTCCTCCTCCTCCTCCTCCTCCTCCTGTTGCTGGTGCTGTTCTTGTGGTGGTGGTTGTGATGGTTGTCTCCATGGGAAAGGAAATAAAGAAAAGAGAAAGATATGGAAAAGAGAAGCATTGGTTAGTTTTTGGTGGTTGTGAAGAATATAGGAAAAGGAGGAAAAGAAAAGAGCAATGGTGGTGTTGATGCGTAAGGAAATAAAGAAAAAGAGGAAGACATGAAAAAGAAATGCATTGGTTGTTAGTTTCTGGAGGTGGTGAAGCATATAGGAAAAGGAGGACAAGGAAAGAGCAATGGTGGTAGATATTGTTGTTGAAGTTGTGCTGATGAGAAAGAGGAAAACTAAGGAAGAAGAGGACAAGAGAAGAGAGTGGGTTGTTAATATCTGGTGTTGTTGGAGTTGTTGGTTGTTTTTGTAGTTGTCTTTATGGGAATGGAAAAGGAGGAAGAAAAGGAAAATAAAAGTAGTTGTAAGTTGTCTGAAAAAAAATGCTGTTGTTAGAAAAATGGGAGTAGGAAAAGGCAGCGAAAGGAAAAAATTTTGGTTGTTGAATTCTGCAGTGTCAAAAATCATCGTTGTTTTCTTTTTCTTTATTTTTTATTCGCGTATTCTCAAGTCACCTAAACACTACACAAACACAAACTAACACACAAACACAAACAAACAAACAATACGTCTCATAAAACCGTGACGTAAAATAAAACAAAACGCAGTACAAAGAAACACGAAAGGAGAGAGAGAGAAAGAGAAATGACATGCCCAGTATAGATAAACACACACACACACACACACACACACACACACATACACACACACGAATATAATGCCGATCAATGCCATCTATCAGTGCCATCTGCTCGTCTTTTGTTTCCTTGAAGACCGCGAGGTAAACAAAGCCGCTGGACACTGTTGCCAGATCGCCCCGTGTATACAAACCTCGAGTGCAGTGTTGCCAAATTTCCGGCCGAGAATTGAACCGAGGCATTGGACTTTAAAATTAGCTCATTCCTTTCCCCTCTCTCTCTCTCTCTCTCTCTCTCTCTCTCTCTCTCTCTCTCTCTCTCTCATTCTTTCTTTTTTCTTCCTTTCCTTTCCTTCTTTCTTTCTCTTTCATTGATTATTTGTTTCTCTCTCTCTCTCTCTCTCTCTCTCTCTCTCTCTCTCTCTCTCTCTCTCTCTCTCTCTCTCTCTCTCTCTCTCTCTCTCTCTCTCTCCCCGTCTCCCTCTCTCTTTTTCTCTCTCTCTCTCTCTCTCTCTCTCTCTCTCTCTCTCTCCCCTCTCTCCTCCCACCTTCCTCCCCCTTACACTGCACCCTACTTTCCTCTCTCTCCCTTACCTCTCTACCCCTTACCCTACCCTACCTCTCCCCTCCTCTCCCCGCCCGCCGTACCCTTCCGGCCATCCTCACCCCAACACTGCACTCTCCTCTCCCCTCTCTCCCTTCCTCTTCTCCCCTCACACGCACGCTGCCCTTCCTACCTCTTCCTCCCTTCCCCTCCCTTCCCGTCGCCTCCCTTCCCCTCGCGCCCTTCCCCTCACATTCCACAATCAGGCGAGGAATTCAAGGTTTGCGCGAAGCCACTTAGTTGCCGGTTTTGTGGCTGATCAGCTGACATTAGAGAGAGAGAGAGAGAGAGAGAGAGAGAGAGAGAGAGAGAGAGAGAGAGAGAGAGAGAGAGGTGTTGGAAATAGAGGAATAGGAAGAGGAAGAAAAGTATGAGCATGCAGGAAAAAAGTGAGAAGGAAGTATATATGAATGAAAAAGAAAAGGAGGAAAAGAAGGAATATGAATAAGAAAGGGGAGAATGGGGAGAAGGAAGAGGAAGAGAAGGCGGCAAAAGAGAGAGAAGATGAAATGGAGAACGAGAAGGAAGCACACAATATATACCAAAGAAAAGATGGAGAAGGAGGTTTAGGAAGAGAAGAAGAAAAAAAAGAGAAAGAAGCGAATCATAAGAAATTAAGAGAAGAAAAAGGAGGAGACAGAGGAAGAGATAAAGGTGGAGGAGGAGATAAAGAAGAGGGAAGAGGGGGAGGAGAAGTTGACAGGAGGAAGAGGAGGAGGAGGAGGAGGAGGAGGAGGAGGAGGAGGAGAAGGAGGATCTGGTAGCAATCTATCCTTCGCTGACAGTTTGATGGACGAGGTAAAGTGAGATCCACGAAAAGGCTCATAACCAGGAGTTTACCGGCGTACACCCACCCAGGGACGGGGGGGGGGGAGGAAGGTGGTGACGTGGGTGTAGGTGTGGGTGGTGTGGATGCAGAGGTGTGGGTGTAGATGTGGATGCAAAGGTGTGAGTGTGGGTGATGGGATGTGGATGGGGTGATTTTTTTTTCAACTTTCTTTTCTCCGGGTCGTTCTTTTTCTTTTGTTTGAGTGACGTGGGTGTGGGTGTAGATGGTGTAGGTGTAGATGGTGTGGGTGATTCATTTTCCCCATTCTTTCTTCTCCGTTTCGTTTCTCTTCCCCTCCCGTCCATCTTTTCTTTCGTTCTTTCTTCATTCTCTCGTTTTCTTGTCTTCATCCTCTCTTTTTTCGTTGATTTTGTATTTCGTCTCCAAAATGTCTCCTCGTATTTATCCACTTTTTCTCCTTTTTCCTCTTTTCCTTCCTCCTCCTCCTCCTCCTCCTCCTCCTTTAGCTAGCGGTGTTCCGGTGACGTTTAACTGTGTTTTATGAAGACTTAAAACCATTCTTCCTCCTCCTCCTCCTTTACTTCCTCCTCCTCCTCCTCCTCCTCCTCCCTATTCCGTCTCGTCTCCTTTCCTCTTTCCGTCCTTCCATATGACTTTCATCTCTTCCATTCACCCTTTAACCTTTCCTTTCCTTTCCCTTCCCATCCCTTTCCTTCCTTTCCTTCCCAGCCATAAAAAAAGGAACCCGCCTCTGCCCCCTTCTCTCTCCCTTCTCTCTTCCTCCTTCCCAGCACAATGCATAAGGAAAAAGGAGGAAGAAAACAAAAAGTGAGAATTAAAAACAAGCCAAAAGGAGAATTAAAAAAGAGAAGAGGATAATATGTAGCAAGCAAATACCTCGTTCACTGCATCACGACCCGCCTCCTCCTCCTCCTCCTCCTCCTCCTCCTCCTCCTCCTTGTCCTCGTCCTCCTTGCAAAGTTGATAATTGGTTAATAGCCTTGGAAGACTCTCGTTGACCAAGCTGCCACGCCAACACAAGAGACACCCGGCAGCTGTTCCTTGGCTGAGGTTGTGATGAACAAGAAGAAGAAGGAGGAGGAGGAGGAGGAGGAGGAGGAGGAGGAGTGTCGTGATGGAGTGAAGAGGAGTTTGCTTTCATCTTCTTTCCTTTTTTCCTTGCTCTTTTTTTCTTTATTTTCTTTCTGTTGCTCATTTTTTGTTTTCTTATTTTGTTCCTGGTTCTCATTCTCTTTTTTTTTCTTTTCTGTCTTTCACTCCCTCTTCTCCACCTCTTTATTTCCTCCTCCTCTTCCTCCTCTTTCTCAATCTGCTTCTTCTTCTTCCTCCTTTTCTTCTATTTCTTCTTCTTCTTTCTCTCTCTCTCTCTCTCTCTCTCTCTCTCTCTCTCTCATCCAATAATTGCCTGGACACGTTTGGTTTATTGACTTTGTGCTGCGACTTATTTCGTGCGACTTATTTTTGGGGGGGACGTTTCTCAATTCGCCTGTCTGTCTGTCTGTCTGTCTGTCTTGATCTTTCTTAAACAAACTCGCATCGCTCGGTCTTTCGTTCGTATGTCGGTTGCTCGTCTTGATTATTTTTTTTTTATGATGTGTTTGTTTTGGGTCTGTATGACTTGGCTGACAGACAAACAAACGAACGAACAAACAGCGCGTATCGTGTTCCCTGTTTGTGTCGGTTGTTTGTGTTGCTCTTGTTGTTTGGTGATGTTTTTTTCTCGCTTTTCTCTCTCTCTCTCTCTCTCTCTCTCTCTCTCTCTCTCTCTCTCTCTCTCTCTCTCTCTCTCTCTCTCTCTCTCTCTTGTTTTTTTCTCTGTTTTTGTAGTTTTATAGTTGTTGTTGTTGTTGTGGGTGACAGAGTAAATGTATAATAAGAAAAGGGAAAAGGAAATTGTTACTAAAATGTGAAGGGGAAGACAATGGAGAAGATGAAGGGGATGATGAGGGGAAAGAAGGAGAATGGGAAGAAAGGGAAAGCAAAGGAAAAAGAAGGAGAAGAAAGAGAAGAGGACGATGAGGGGAAAGTAATAGGAGAAAAGAGGAGGTACAAAGTGGGTCAGGGATGAGGTTGGAATATGAGGGAAGGTGAAAAAGTGAGGTAAAGGGAAACAAGCTGAATAAAAAAGGAGGCGGATGGCGAAGGAAAAGAACAGAGAACAAAAAAAATAGGAAGAAAGGGAATGGTTGCTTGAAGAAAGACGAAGGGAAGAATGAAGCATAGAAAGACAGAATAAAGGGAGGGGATAAAGAAACAGGAAGGGGATAGAAAGAGTAGATAGAATTAGGGAAAAGGGAGTTGTTACTAAAATATGAAGGGGAAGATAAGGTGGAAGAAGGAGAAGGAGAAGAAAGGGAAAGCAAAGGAAGAAGAAGAAGAAAGAGAAGGGGATGATAAGGGTAAAGAAGGGGAAGAAGGGAAGATGTTAAATATAAAGAAGAAACGGAAGATGGGAACGGTTAGGTGGAAGAAGGGGAATGGGAAGAAAGGGAAAGCGAAGGAAGACGAAGGAGAAGAAAGAGAAGGGGATGATGAATGGGAAGAAAGGGAAAGCGAAGGAAGACGAAGGAGAAGAAAGAGAAGGGGATAATGAGGGGAAAGAAGGAAAATAAGAAATGGAAGAAGGAAAATATAAAGAAGAAAAGGAAGAAGGGGAATGGGAAGAAAGGGAAAGCAAGGGTAGAAGGAGAAGAAAGAGAAGGGGATGATGAGGGTAAAGAAGAAGAAGGGAAGATTTAAAATACAAAGAAGAAAAGGAAGAAGGGAATGCTTAGGTGGAAGAAGGGGAGGAAGGAGGGGAAGGGCATGACGGCGTTCCCCAAGGCTGTTCGTACTCCCCCCATTGTCTGCGGCGTCCTCGGTGATTGGTCCAATTATCAGCCAATCAGCGATCAGATGACGCGCGGCTCCTGCAACGGCCCCGCCAAGGCCACTTCCTGATGGCCTGCCTGTCTGCCTGTCTGTCCGTCTGTCTGTCTGTCTGTCGCCGGCCTGTCTGTGTGCCTGTGTGTGTGTGTCTGTTGAAGTGTCTGTCTCTCTGTCTGTCTTTTCTGTTGTTTTACGAATCCAAAAATCTTATGGTAAACTCTCTCTCTCTCTCTCTCTCTCTCTCTCTCTCTCTCTCTCTCTCTCTCTCTCTCTCTCTCTCTCTCTCTCTCTCTCTCTCTCTCTCTCTCTCACACACACACACACACACACACACACACACACACACACACACACACACACACACACACACACACACACACACACACACACACACACACACACACACACACCAGCATCGTCAGCAGTTTCTTTCAACGACCCAGAAACTTACACTGACGAAGCCCCCATAAATATTGAGAGAGAGAGAGAGAGAGAGAGAGAGAGAGAGAGAGAGAGAGAGAGAGAGAGAGAGAGTATGTCGTCGTGACCCGGTTTCTTATTTTCTTTAGCTTTCTTCCTTCTCTTATTTTTTGTCTTCATTTTTCTCGTGTTTTCTTATTCTTTCTTTTTTTTCTGCCGACTTTCCTTGTTGCTTGTCCTGGTTTCCTTGTTTTCCTTATGCTTGATTGGATGACTGACTGATTTGGTTCGCATTGGGTAACAACAAACACACGAACGCAATTTCCCGGGAATAGAACATGAAAATATAAACGTAAACACACATTATAAGAAAGACTGATGTAAAATGAAGTCAAATTGGAGAGCGAAAGAATATATGAAGAAATGAAACCAAGAGAAGTGAAGGAAAAGAAAGAAGGGAAGGGCATGAAAAAGGGAGAAAGGGAAGTAAGGATGATAGGAAGGGAAGTAACGAGAATAAAAGAGAGGAAATTAAGAAAAAAGGAGATGAGAAAGGAAATATAAGAGAAAGGAAAGCAATAGACAGAAAGTAAGAGTAAGAAAATAGGAAAGTTAGGAAAAGGTTTAAAGGGAACAGGAGAAGGGAAATAAAGGAAATAAAAGGAGATGAGAAACAAAGGAAAAGAAGGTAAGAAAGTAAGAGAATAAGGAAGTTAGGAAAAGTTAAAGGAAAACGGGAGAGGGAAAATGAAGGAAAAGAAGGATTGGTGAATAAGGATACAGGGAGAAGAAAGCAACGAAGCAGTGACCTAAAAACAACTGCTTGATCCACCTCCGTTCAGAAACATGCATTGGTGAGAGGGAAGGGAGGGAAATGAAGGGGCATGGAATAGAAGGAAATACAGATAAATAATGATGGAGAGTAGAAATGGGAGAAGGAAGAAGAGGGAAACAGAATTGGGCATGAGTGAGAGCAGAAAGTGGGAGAAGGAAAAATAAAGGAATGGAAGGAAATACAGAGAATGGATGATGGGAGAGTTGAAAGGGGGATAAGGAAGACGAGGGAATTAGAAGGGAATACAGAGAAAGAAAGGGGGAGTAAAAAGGGAGAGAAGGGAGGGGAGGGAAATAGAAAGAAATGGAGAGAAAGAATGATGGGGAGTAGAAAGGGGAGAAGAGAAGAAAAGAAAATGGGATATAATAGTAACAAAGGAAATTAAGTGAACGTAGAGGAGAGAATATGAAAATTAGTAAAAAAAGAAGAAAGAAGAGAAGAGAAGAGAGTAGGATAGAATAGTAATGGATAAAAAAGGAAAGGAGAGGAGATAAAATAATATGAAAAGTAGAGGGAAAAATAATTATAATCAATCAGACAAGTAATCAGAGTAGAGTCAGAATAAAATCACCTGAAAGTACTTAATTGTATGTAATAAAAACACGTGAATTGCAGAAAGCACACATGTACATACCCAGGTACTCAATCAACCATACACACACACACACACACACACACACACACACACACACACACACACACACACACACACACACACACAGTTGAACGTCCTCTTCATAGATTTCAGTTTATTTCTTTACAATTTAGAGAACACGAGACCAAAGCGAAAACCTTCCTCATTAGCGGCCGGGAGAGGTCAGGGGGGGCGAGGAGAGGTCGCAGGGGGTCGGGGGGAGAGGGGAAGTGGTAAGAGGTGAAGGGGGGGGGGGAGAGGGGGATCAATGCAGTCTTTATCCTCCCCTTTACTAGGTCTCAAGTTTGACTGACGAGGTGGCGGTGGTGGTGGTGGTGGTGGTGGAAGTGGAGGTGGTGGAAAAACAGCTGGTGGAGGTGTTGTTGTAGGTGGTGGGTGTTCAGTGAAGTGATTAACTGGTGGTGATTTTGGTGGTGCAGGTGGTGGTTGTGGTGGAGGTTGTGGTGGTGGTGGACTGCTTATGCTTGGGGATTTGTTAACTCTCTCTCTCTCTCTCTCTCTCTCTCTCTCTCTCTCTCTCTCTCTCTCTCTCTCTCTCTCTCTCTCTCTCTCTCTCTCATTTTCTCCCTATTTCACGAGCAATTATTTCTCTCATTAGTATATTTTAATCATTTTTGGGGGTCGTTTTTTATTTTTCCTTCATTTTCGTTTCGAGTCTAAACTAATTTCTCTTTTCCTCCTTTTTTCTTTCGTCCTCCATCTTCCTTCTTTCTTCCTCCTCCTCCTCCTCCTCCTCCTCCTCCTCCAACCAAGGGCGCCTCAGAGGGACGTTTGTTGATGTTTTGTCTCGCAGGAGTGTTGTGTGTGTCCGCGGAGGGGGGGAGGGAGGAGGAGAGGGGAGGGAGGGGGGGAGAGGGGAGAGGGAAGAAAGGGTGAGGGTGTGTAAGATGTAGCACTTTGATGTGTTTCTCTCTCTCTCTCTCTCTCTCTCTCTCTCTCTCTCTCTCTCTCGCTCTCGCTCTCGCTTTTTCGTGTGTGTTTTCTTTCATTTTCTCTTTTTTCCATGATTAGTTTTTGTTTTTAGATCGTGATAGAAGGTATAGGTTTAATCTCTCTCTCTCTCTCTCTCTCTCTCTCTCTCTCTCTCCCTATTGATTCTGTTGCAGCCATCTCTGTCGGCGGCACAAAAGGAACCGATTGGACCATCCTCTTTAAAACTTACTCTAACTCCTGTACCGTCACTCTCTCTCTCTCTCTCTCTCTCTCTCTCTCTCTCTCTCTCTCTCTCTCTCTTCGCAGGCTTAATTTGCTCATTTTACCCTTTTTTTGAGTTTTGTTGATTTGGATTTTTCTTTTTTTCTTATTTGCTTCTACTATTCCTCCTATTACTACTACTACTACTACTACTACTATTTCTGTTAATTATTACTATTTTTCTATCCATTCTTTTCCTCTTCTTTGTTATGTATAGTTCACGAAATTACGTTCTTCTTTTGTTTTCTACTTGATGAATGTTTATTTTTCTTATCTTGTTTTTTTCTTCTTTGCCAGAGTTTGGGTTTCTTGTTTTCTTGCCTATTTCGCTATCTTTCACCCACTATCTCTCAGCCACTATCTTTATCTCCCACGCACCATCTTTTTCAACGTTATCGACGCTCAGAAGTTGATGGTAACTCGTGTTTTCTTTTATTTATCCCTTCAAACTATTACTTCGGTGACACAAGTTACATTCGTTTTCCTTCGACATGTTCCTTCTCCCATTTTCTTTTACCTCTATTTTTGCCTGTGTCGGAACGTCCTTTTTTAATGTTATGGTCGTGTTTAAATGTTCCTCTCCAGCGTTCTCTTTTTATTTTATTTTTATGGGTTCGGGGAAGAAAATTACAGCGGTTTGTGGCGACGGAATAATTTCTTCTTCTTTTCCTGTTTTTCCTCCGTCGGTTCCGCCTTGTCAGTCCTCGTAAAGAGTCTTCCAATTTTCTTTTCGGGATCAGTTTTCTGTAACTCAAAGAAAACGACGAAAAACCGAAATGAGGAAGAAGAGAAACAGAGATAAGAGAAGGGAAAGAAGGAGACTGGGAATAGGGAGGAGGAGGAGGAGGAGGAGGACGGGGAGGAGGAGGAGATGAAAAGAAATGAATACATGAAAATATAATACTCAAGGGAAAAATACGTGAAAAAATATTACTGGTTACATGAAAAAATATGAAAATTGAGAGAGAGAGAGAGAGAGAGAGAGAGAGAGAGAGAGAGAGAGAGAGAGAGAGAGACGAATAAGCGGAATAAGCAAAAGAAAAGGAAGAAAATGAGAGAGGACAAAATGCACACTAAAAATAGACACTAAAAAAAAAAGAACATAATTTCCTTGAGTATATGTCGCCACATTAACCACGCGCCTCCTCCTCCTCCTCCTCCTCCTCCTCTTACAACTTGTCGTCTAATTAGAACCTTGTGTTGCATCAGGAAACGAAAGGAAGGAAAAGGAGAAGGGAAGAAAGAAGGGAAGGGAGGAGAGAAAAGGGAAAAGAGGGAAGGAAAAGTTAGGGATGATTTATGAGAGAGAGAGAGAGAGAGAGAGAGAGAGAGAGAGAGAGAGAGAGAGAGAGTTGTAGTATATAGTATAGTTAAAAATGGGAATGAGAGAGAAGGGGAATAAGGAAAGAAAAGAGATGAAAGCAAATAAGATTAAAGAGGAAGAGGAAAGAGACTTAAGGAAAAGATTTATGTTTATACAAGAAAAGAAGAGGAGGAGGAAGAGGAGGAGGACGAGGAGGAGGAGGAAGAGGAGGAGGAGGATTGCGTGGAGGAGTCTCATCTCTCTACTTCTCCCCTACTCTCATTCCCTTGTCTCTCCTCTCCCTCTTCTCCCTCCCTCCCTCCCTCCCTTTCTCCCTCCCTCTTTTTTGCCCCTCCATACATAAATAATTTTTATCACCTTGTTGCTAATTTCCGCTTCACCCTTCTTACGTCTTCCCCTCTCGAGTGGAAGCGGAGGAGGAGGAGGAGGAGGAGGAGGAGGAGGAGGAGGAGGAGGAAAGAGCACACGAGGATGGTTTGTGTATGTGTTTTAAATGTGTTTCTCTCTCTCTCTCTCTCTCTCTCTCTCTCTCTCTCTCTCTCTCTCTCTCTCTCTCTCTCTCTCTCTCTCTCTCTCTCTCTCTCTCACACACACCATTGATCTACCGTTCCTCTCTCTTCACTTTCATGTCACTTCTCTTCCGCCCCTTCGCCTGAACGTAAGACTTCGACCCTTGAACGAAGCGAGACGAAAAAGCTTATTCCACCCTTCGCCATTTTCCTTACATTTCCATTTTCTTTCAATATTCCCCCAACACTTTCCCGCCCCGCCCCGCCCCGCCCCGAACCGCCCCTTCTCACCACGCCCCTTTCACTTTCCTTTCCCCCTTCTCTTTCCCCCCCTAAATATATTTCCTCAGGGGTGTGGAAACGTGGGAGGGTGATTACTCTACCTGTCATTAACCTGTCATTTACCTCCGTCAGCAGTAGTAGTAATAGTAGTAGTAGTCGTAGTAGTAGTGGTGGTAGTAGTAGTAGTAGTAGTGTTAGTGGTAGAATGTTAAAAGCACTGGAACCACTTAACTCTGTGTGTGTGTGTGTGTGTGTGTGTGTGTGTGTGTGTGTGTGTGTGTGTGTGTGTGTGTGTCATAATTTTTACCTGTGGCTAATTACGGTGGGGAGGGCGATAGGTAAGTAGGGGAGGAGATGACGTGTTAAGTGGAAGGTAAAGGGAGGGGAGAAGGGTAGAGAGAAGAGAGGTAAATAGGGGAGGGGAGGTGAGGGTAACGAGGGAGACGAGAAAAGGAGGAAAGAGTTATGATGGGTAAGAGAGAGAGAGAGAGAGAGAGAGAGAGAGAGAGAGAGAGAGAGAGAGAGAGAGAGAGAGAGAGAGAGAGAGAATCACCAATATGAAGTTCATGCTCACAAAACAAGACTGAAAAATAAAGTTACCCAAATGATTAAAATAAAAAGCAACATTAATACAAATAAAACACATACAAACAACTAAACAAACCAACAGCCCAACCCAAGCCGACACACACACACACACACACACACACACACACACACACACACACACACACACACACACACACACACACACACGCGGGTTCCTATCAGTCAGACTTTGATGGCTCACTCTCCCCAGATCGCGTATGTAAATGACAGGCGGGGAGGGTAAATGTTTCAGTCTGGGGAGCGCGGCCTCGTGGGAATGGGGAGGGGAAGGGGGGTAAGAGGAGGAAGGGGAGAAGTGTATAGGACGGGTGACAGGAGGAGGAGGCGGTATTGGGAAGTATAGGAAGGGTGGGAGGAGGGGGAGGAGGTATAGGTTTGGGGAGGGGAGGAACGGGGAGTGGGGAAGGGAAAGGGGAGTGTCTATGTAGGGTTGTGTTGTGTTGTGTTTGATGTATTTCAGTATGGGAGTCGTGAGTGGCGTGGGGGCGGGGAGTGGGGCGGGGAGGGGAGAGTTGCATCATGTTTGGAGTGATGGAGATGACTCGCAACCCCCCCCCCTTCCCCCCTCTTCCCCCCCCCTTCCTCCCCTTCCTCCTTTTTTCTCTGTGGTCTGTTTTCCTCACTTCCTCTTCTTCCAATACATTCGTTCACTCCTCTTTTTTCCTCTCTCCCTGTTTAATAACCGTGAATTGGGAGCTTATTTCTGGGGTGATGGGGGCTTTGTAACTCTTCACCCTTCTCCCCATTTCTCTTACACCCCTTCATAATTTTCTCTCCCCTCTGCACTTTCCCATTTTCCTCCTATTTTTTTTCCATTACTTCAGCTTTTTCTTTTGTCTTTCCTCCTCCTCTGGTAAGTTGAGTTCTTGATAGTTTTTTTTTTCTCTCATTTTGCTCTTTACCATTTTTTTCTCATTTTTCCCATCAACACATTTTTATTTTGTCTTTTCTCTTATAACTTTTTCCCCTTATTTTCTTTCCCTTCTTTTCCTTGTCCTTTTTTCAACATTTTCTCCTCATTTCATCATTTTTTCTTTCCTCTTTTGATAGTTTTGTGCATTCAAGTTTGTTTATGTCTTTGGTTGATGAGTATGAGCTTAGAACCCCTTCCCTATTACCTGATCCCCCCCCCCCTTTTCCTCACCCATTCCCTCCCCCATCTTTACTCTGTTCATCATCGTCTCCCCTTGCAATACACTTTTCATTTCATTTCCCTTTCCTTTTCTTTTCTACCTTTTTTCAAACCTCCCTTCGTCCCTTCACTTTCATTCCTCTCGTGTACCTTCCGTTCTCCTCTTTTTCCAACTTTTCTTATTTTCTTTCACTCAAACTTTTCTCTTTCTTTTCCTCTTGGTGCCATGTTCTGTTAGCTTTTTCCCATCTTTGTTTGCTCTCCGTTTCCTCCTCCTCCTCCTCCTCCTCCTCCTCCTCCTCCTCCTCCTCCTCTATCTCTTTTTCTTTACCTCCTTTTACCTTGCATATTTTCATCTCTCCTTCCCCTCTCTCTGTCTGGTTCTCTCTCACTTTTCTTTCCTCTAAGCCTTCAACTTCTCTCCCTCATACGCTATCTTTTTCCTCTCCCTTCCTCCTTTCCTCCCTCCTTTCAAATCCTCTTCTACACTCCTTCTCCTCCTCTCTCTCTCTCTCTCTTTCTCTCTGGGGAAGGAAAGAGAGAGGGAGAGAGGAGGAGAAAGTAAATAGAGGAGGAAGGGACGGATGACTACAAGCAAATACCGGAGAGAGAGAGAGAGAGAGAGAGAGAGAGAGAGAGAGAGAGAGACTTTTACGTAGAAATATGTAGCTTTGTCAATCATATAGAAATAGTTGAGAGGAAGGAGGAATGGGGAAAAGGGAAAGGGGAAATTAAGGGAGGGAGGGAGTTAGCCGTAATACTAAAGGGGGATGGGGAGAGGAGGGGGGGAGGGGGGAGAGAGGAGGGGGGGGGAGAGAAAAGGGGGGAGGGGGTAATCCACAGTTCCCTGGAGAAGAACCTATCTGAATAATCCCATTCATCTACTTTCCTCCTCTTCGTCTCTCTCTCTCTCTCTCTCTCTCTCTCTCTCTCTCTCTCTCTCTCTCTCTCTCTCTCTCTCTCTCTCTCTCTCTCATTTTCTCTCTTTTCAATATCCTTGGTCCTGACTTTTAGAGAGTGATTTTGTCCCCTAATGAAAGAAATTGATTTATCGTACTTTCCTTCTTTCTTTCTTCTTTTCTTCTTCTTTTTCTTGACTTTTATTTTTCTCTTCATCCTCTGCTTTATCTTCACTTTCTTCTTCTTCGTCGTCATCATCACAATATATTTCTTTCTTCCTCCTTTCTTCTTCTTCATCTTTTTTTTATCCTTCATCTTCCTCTTTCTCTCCCTTTATCTTTCACTTCCAGATCTTTTCTTCTTATTCTTCCTCTTCCATCCCGTCACCGCAACCTTTCTCCCACCTTCCCCAATCCTCCTCCTCCTCTTCCTCCTCCTCCTCCTCCTCCTCCTCCCCTTCCTCCTTCATGATAGACTTCCTTTGATCTTCAGTTTTCATTATGCAGCCCTCGCCCTCCCCTCCCTCCCCCTTTAGTGACTTCCCTCCCACTTATCGACTAGTCCACGTGCTCTCACAGAAGGTAGAAGAGAGGTAGGTTGGTAGGCTGTGTTATCCAATTTGTACGCATATCGAGAGAAATTTGTCCTTTTTATTCCTTTATTTATTTATCTATTTTTGCTTACTTTAATCTATCCCAGAACGTTCTTTTTTATTTCGTCTTTTCCTCTTCTTCTTCATCAACCCCAATCATTTTTTCATCTTTCCTCTTTTCCTCTTCATCATTATTTTCCTCTTTTACTTCTTTTTCCTATTTCGTGAGCATACTGTAGATGATAGGGAAAATGGTAGGTAGGGAGGTATGTAGGGAATTGGGGAGGTAGACGGTAAGTAGGCAGGCGAGTTTTTAGGTTAATAGGTAAAATATAAATAGTGTCTACCGTGGCCCATCCCTCACCTGCCCTTACCTGCCTCAGAAAATGCCGAGGTGTGCCCAGGTGTTCTCAGGTATGCTTCTCCGTGGGTATGAGTTTGTGGGTGGTGGTTGTGTCAGTGGTTTGGTGATGGTTATAGTGATGGGAGTGGTGTGATGGTGAGGGAAAGAGCTAGGAGAGGGAAAGAAAGAAAGAGATGGTGAGAGAAAGAATGTAGGTGAAAAAAGGAAATGGTGATATGTGTGTGGTGGTGGTGATGGTGATGAATTTGGTGTGGTGATAAGGGATGGAGGGAGGGCAAAAGGAAGGATAGAGGTGAGATGATAGCGAGAGAGAATGTCGGTAAGAGGAATGGGAAACTGTGATGCCTGTGTGTGTTGATGGTGAGTCTTGTAACGCTGGAAGGGTGATGATGGTGAAGGTAGTGGTGGTGAGTGTGATGTTATTTTTGTTGCCATTGTTGTATTGGTGGTGCGATGTTGGTGGTATTTGTGGTGGTGATAGTGGTGGTGGTGTGTGTTAAACGTATTCCGTGGTGGTGAAATGGTGTTGTTGTTGTTGTTGGTGGTGGTGGTGGTGGTGGTGATGGTGTTTTTGTTATTGTTGTTGGTGGTGGTGGTGGTCTTGTTTCTGGTTGTTGGGTGTTGAGCGCATTCCGTGGTGGTGAAATATAGTGTTGTTGGTGGTGTTGTGGTTGTTGTGGTTGTTGTTGTTGGTGGTGGTGGTGGTGGTGTTGTTGGTGGTGGTGGTAGTGATGGCGAGGGTGTTGTGGTTGTTGTTGTTGGTGGTGGTGGTGGTGGTGGTGTTGGTGGTGTTATTGGTGGTGTTGGTGGTGGTGTTGGTGGTGTTGTTGGTGGTGGTGTTGAGCGCATCCCGTGGTGGTGAAATATAATGTTGGTGGTGTTATTGGTGGTGTTGGTGGTGTTGTTGGTGGTGGTGTTGAGCGCATCCCGTGGTGGTGAAATAGTGTGTTTTGGTGTTTTAGTCGCGTCGTGGTAATGAAAATATATGAAAAAAGAGCAGATTTTTCCCGACAAATAATTAAGCATTTTTATTTAACAAAAAAATTGGTTTGCTTCATATTCCGTCTAAAAAAATAATGGTTTTAAATAGCAGAAGCAAAAATTAATATACTAATTCATGGCCTGAACATGATTTTGTCGAAATGATTTTTTTTTAACTGTGCATGAAAAAAAAATATTTGCCAGTTCAAACTCACGTTTTATTTCACTTTTAATTTATTTTGGTGAACGAAAACGGAATTCAGTTAAGAAATTACATCAAAGTATACATATATTTAAAGTTCATACATTTTTATTTACTTCTTTATTTATTTTTCCTGTTTTCAAAAATGTTTTCACTGTCAAGCACTTTTTTCCCTTTTCTTTTCCTATATCCTCTCTTTCTCACCTTTTTAATTCCATCCCCTTCCCCTTTACTTTTCCCTTTCCCTTTCCTTTCCTGACCCATTTCCTCTCTTCCTTCCCTCTCTACATCATCATCCTTGCCTTCCATCCTCTTTCCTCTTTACCCTTTCCCTTTCCTCTCCTGACCCATATCTACCTTTTCATCAACCCCTTCTTTCCTCCTCTTTTCATTTTCCTCCCTTTCCTCACCGCTTTTACCCATTTTTCATCCCTTACTTTCCCTTCAACCTCCTTTCCTTTCCCCTTGTCTTACCTCTCCGCCATCCTTTCCTCCTTCCCTTTCCTCCATATCTCCTCTCCTTACTCTTCTCCCGTTTTCCCATCCCCTTGCATTCTCTCCTCCCTCTCCCTCTCCCTTCTCTACCTCTACCCTCTCCTCCTCTTCCTCCCCTCCTCCTCCCCTCTTCCCCATCACGTCACCGGAAATAAGTCACTGAGAGAAGAGGGGAGAGAGAGAGAGAGAGAGAGAGAGAGAGAGAGAGAGAGAGATTTACATAGATTTACATAAAATCAGACCCACAGACCCATGGTCCAGACTTGGTGGTCTGTCCTTAAACCTAAGTGATTTTACATTAATCAGAAGACTCCAAAACGTTGCATTTCTACTCTAGTTGATATTAAGTTGAAGGAAGTGACGGTCGAGCTTATTTTTGAAGGAGTCAATCGTGTTACACTGGACCACTGACGGTGGGAGCTTATTCCATTCTCGCACTACAACGTTGGTGAAGAAAAATTTGGTGCAGTCTGAATTTACTTGTCTACATCTGAGTTTTACGCCATTGTTCCTCGGTAAAGTGTCATCGATCATAAACAATGTTGATCTGTCTACATTCGTGAAACCATTAAGTATTTTAAAACATTCGATCAGTTTTCCTCGAGGCGACGTTTCTCAAGAACATATTAAAGTAGAAAGCCTTTCTTCGTAGGATTTGTTGCGCAAGGAAGGATAATTTTCGTTGCCCGACGCTGAACACCTGTCTAATTTAGCAATATCCTTTGCATGGTGGAGACCAAAACTGTACCGCATATTCCAAGTGGGGTCTGACTAAACTGTTGTAGAGCAGGGTATTACATCTTTATTCTTAAATAAAAGTTTCTTTTAATGAAGCCCAACATTCTGTTCGCTTTGTTGCTGCATCGATACATTGCTGTGAGAATTTGAGGTTTGACGCGATTTTGACCCCAAGTCCTTGACGCATTGAACGCTTTGAGTTTAACGCCGCGCATTTCGTAATCAACTTTTATTCCTCGTTCCAACTTGAAGGACCTGGCACTTGTCTACGTTAAAGGGCATCTCCCATCTATCCGACCAAGCTGAAATTTTGTGCAAATCCTTGGAGGCTTTGCCTGTCTTCGTCAGTGAGAACCGAGTTACCAATCTTTGTGTCGTCTGCAAATTTACTGATGCGGTTATTGAGTCCAACATCCACGTCGTTGATGTAAATAATGAAGAGCACTGGGCCAAGAACCGAGCGGACGCCACTAGTGACCGGCGCCACTCTGAGTTAAATCCGTCAATCACTACTCTTTGTTGTCTGTTGCTCAACCAATTCGCGATCCATTGGTTTACCTGACCGTCAATACCCTATTTGTTTTAATTTGTAAAGTAATTTATGATGCGGGACTTTATCAAACGCTTTCTGGAAATCAAGATAGACTACGTCCAGTGATTTGGTTACGTCATAAACAGTGAAGAGGTCGTTATAAAGGTTAATAGATTTGATAGGCAGGATCTTTGTTTCGGAAGCCATGTTGTGAGTCCCCAATTAATGAGTGGTTTCAAGGTAACTCACAATTTGTCTCTAATTATGCCCTCAAAGTAGCTTACCTACAACCGAAGTTAGACTAATGGGCCTGTAATTACCTGGTACTTTTGTCTCCTTTCTTAAAATCGGTGTCACGTTAGCCTTTTTCCAATCTGAAGGGACAATGCCTTGTCGCAAGGACATATTGAATACGATTGTGAGGAGGAGAGTATTTCGCTCTTTGTTTCTTTCAGCAGAGTTGGATATACTTTATCAGGTCCAGGACTTTATTTGTTTTAAGTGATTTGAGGCTTTAAGGACCATCGGGTTTTATTTCAAAGTTAGACAATACATGCTCAGGATTTACATTAGTACTGGTGTTGGTGGTGGTGGTGGGAGGACTGTTATTAGTAAACACCGAGGAAAAGTAATTATTTAATAGGTTTGCAACGTGTTGGCTGTCAGTCACTAGTACACCGTCGCTGTTTATTAAAGGTCAATTCCACTTCTGATCGCCTTTCTGTTGTTTATGTAACTGAAAGGATTTCGGATTATTTTACAGTTGGCTGCAATATTTTCTTCATATCTACGCTTTTGCCTGATGCACTAATCTTTTACTCGTCGCCTTGCATCATTGTAAAGTCTAATGTTTTTCGGGCGTGCTTTAGTCTTTCTTTAACCTGTAAGACAATTTTCTCTCCTTGACTGAGTGTTTAATTTCGCTAATAAACCAAGGTGGACTTTATTAGTGTTAATTCGCTTCTCGCACAAGGGGACAAATGTGTCCTGCTGAGTGAGTAAGTGATTTTAAAGTTTAGCCAGGCGTCCTCTGCATTGCCGTCATCTGATAGTTGCATATCTATTAGTTTTCGTCGGATTTCTACGAAGTTGGCTCTTTTGAAATTGGGCACCTAACTTTATTTTCAGTCACCGATGTTTGAGCTCTAATGTCAACGCGCACTAGTTTATGATCGCAGGAACCGGTGTTCTCCTACCGTGACATTACTGACTAGGTTATCTTGGGTCGCTATAACAAGGTCAAGTATGTTATTTTGTCGAGTTGGTTCAGAAACCATTTGGCAGATAATTTTCCTCTAGAAATTCGATCATTCTATGGGACTCACCTTCTGTACCCGACAGTGTCGCCCAGTCGATATGGGGGAGGTTAAAGTCTCCTAGTATCAGTGAGTCGCTGTTATTAAGTGACTGTAAAGACGCTGTACATTTCAAGATCGCCATCAGTGATTGCCCAGAGGCCTGTAAGTGACAGATATATTTAAATTGACTTTGCAATGTTTACTCCTTTGCACACAAATGTTCAACGTTACTGTTTCTTGGTGTTTTGTCAGTAGGTTGCAAGTAGCTTTTGACAAAAGAAGAGAGACACCAAGAGTTTACACGATCATTGTTGAAGAAGTAGATCTATGTTGTATTCGGAACTTAAATAATAAGTGGTGTCGATAAATGTTTCAGTTATAGAATTACGTCAAAGGTCAGAGCAGGACCTCGCCGTTCAGCAAATTTGGTTCTTAGGCTACGCGCATTGAAACTAAGGACTCTTAGGTTATCTTGAAGCTTGGTAATAGAGAGACTGGAGGGTTCAATGTTACAGAGTCTGTTGCGGTGTGAGGTGTCTATTTACACGGGCAGGATGGAAGGACGTGGCTGAGAGTCGTTTTTTGTTGTTCGGGCGTTACGTACGGCGTTGTTGAGGAGCCTTCAAATCTGGCTGCCCGATGGGGACAGGTGTATGCCGTCCCTTTGGAAAAGTCTACTCTGGCCGAGAAATCGTTCAGGCGTTAAAGAATTCGACGTCAAGCTCTCCGCAGAGAGTCTGCAGGCGGTTGTTGAGGCTGAAGGCCTTACTGTGTCGCCTCATCATGTCCTGGTAGAATTCCTGAAATCTATTAGGGATTTAGTCTTATACTGCTGGATGAGCCTACGGTACTTGTCCAGCAGTTCCTCCTCAGGTCGTGGTGACGTCGTTTGTACCTGTGTGGAGAACAAAGAGTGAGTCATTAGAGGAGCGGAGACCTCGTCCAGTGCAGCTGTGATGTCGTCAACACCAGCTCCAGGATAACAGTAGTTACGCCTACGACGACTCTGCCACAGAATTCAACCACCTGATGGCGAATCATAGAGTCACCGACCAGAAGGTGTCTGTTCCTCGTCCTCCTCCAGTATGGCAAATCTGTTGTAGCAATGAGTAGGATAAATGGCTCTCTCTGGCTCTCTCCTCTCACTCTCTCTCTCTCTCTACCGGTTCCCTGTGACGTGCCTTCTTCGGAAGGTGGCTGGGCATCGAGTGCAGGTGAGGAGGGTGATGAGGCGTCAATTGCAGGAGGGCGACGATGTTGGCTGGATAAACTCCTGCAAAGGTATCAACAGTACTTGTTGGTTCGGTGATCTTCTTCTCGCCAGCCGTCAGCCTTTCGTCCTGTTGAAGGAGTCTCGTTTCCATCTGCTGAGTCAACAGGCAGATCTTGCAGACTCGATCGTCCTGAGAAGAAATGACCAGAGAAGTTTCCTGTGCAAGTCGAACATTTCTTTAGCGCCATCTTGGTAAGGAAGGTATCTATATATTTGCTTTGCTTTTTCTTTTCGTAGGGCAGAGGGACGCGTGCGTGAATAAGCGAGAATAAGTGAGAGAGAGAGAGAGAGAGAGGAGAGAGGAGGGAGGAGAAGGGAGGAGAGAGGAAGAGGGCAAGAGAGGGGGAGAGAGAAACGAGATAGGGAGTGAGAGGAGAGGAGAGAGGTGGGGTAGTAATGAGAGAGAGAGGAGGTGGAGGGAGGGAGAGAGGAGAGGGAGAAGGGATGCGGAGGAAGGAAAAATATAAGGAAGGAGATGGAGTATAGAATTTAAGCAAGGGAGGAAAACGGGAGAGAAAAATTAATACTGGAGGAAAAATATTTGAGAGAAAGAAAATGTATTAGAAAGACTTCTGAAATCAAACACACACACACACACACACACACACACTCTCTCTCTCTCTCTCTCTCTCTCTCTCTCTCTCTCTCTCATGTGGAATCGAAACCTCTATTATTGGATTCGATTCTTTCTTTTATAGTTTTGGACACTAATTTTTTTTTTCTGACCCGTTCCAACTCGTCTTCATTTCTTTTTCTTCTTCATATATTGTTATTTTTTTTTTTTATTTAAGCCTCTTCATTTGGTTTGCAGTTTTATTGTACATTGTAAAATTGTCTTTCATTCTTCTTCTTTTTTCTTTTTCGTTTTATCTTTCTCTCATTCTTATATTGTATTGATTTTTTTTTTCATTTCTCCATTTTACTTTATTATATATAAGTACTTTTTTTAGGTTTATATTCCGTCCTTGTCTTTCTTTTATTGCTTAGTCCTCTTATCACCACCACAGAGAGAGAGAGAGAGAGAGAGAGAGAGAGAGTACTATAGTTTTATGGCGTCAATCAAGCCTTCAGGAGAAACACGACGAAGAGGAGGAGGAGGAGGAAAAAAGAAGAAAAAATAGGAAGTTTGGTGGTGACTAGATTGTCTCATCACCACCACCATCACCACCACAACCACCACCACAGTTTGAATATATAGTGATGGTGATGGAGGTGATGGTGGCAAAGGAAAGCGTAGTGGGTGCATGAAGGAGAAAATTGATCTTAAGTGTAAGGGGTTCAGTAGTATAGGGGGAGGGGGAGAGAGGGTTGGAAGTAAAGGGGAAGCGGATTGGGAAAGGAAGGGTAAGGGGTCATGTGTAGGGGTGATAGGGATGGGAGAGGTTAGTTGTGGGGGTTTAAGGGGGGGCAAGGGGGGAGGTAGGGGGGGTTAGTGACAGGAGGGGGGAGCGTGAGGGAGTGAGTGACAGCCCGGGACAGGTGACACGCCCCCTCCCGTGTACACCTGCACGCGAACACACACACACACACACACACACACACACACACACACACACACACACACACACACACACACACACACACAGGGACAACGTGGTGGTAATATATTTTTCTCTCTCTCTCTCTCTCTCTCTCTCTCTCTCTCTCTCTCTCTCTCTCTCTCTCTCTCTCTCTCTCTCTCTCTCTCTCTCTCTCTCTCTCTCTCTCTCTCTCTCTCTCTCTCTCTCTGTTTTCTTTATTTCCCTTACTTTGAGTTATTATATTGGTTACATAAAAGAGAGAGAAGAGAAAGAGAGTAAACTGGTCTAGATTGAGATGTAGATGATATACCGATTTCGTAGATAAGTTGCCCGTTGAAGAGATGTCGTAAATCATAAATATAGAGAGGCTTTTTACGTAATCAGTCGTATCGTGTATATTCCCTTTTTTTATTATTAGTTTAAATCTTTTTTTTTTTACGAATTTATCCTGACGTGTTCCTCTCAGCCTTTTCCATCTCTTTCACTATCTTTCTTTCTCTCTCTTTCATTCATTCTATCTATTTTTTCTATCTTTTTGTCTATCTTTCTTTACCCTTTCCATCCATTCTTTTCTCCTTTTCACTTTCAGTTTGGCTTCATTTCCCACACCTCCCTCCCTCCCTCCATCCCTCCCATCTTACACCTGGCGGCTTGGACAGGTGTGGAGGCCTTCTCACCAATCACCGCACACCTGACAGTAATCAAAAGGCAGATACATGTTCCGCCCACTCCGGAATATTTTTTCATAGAAGAATAAAGAACACTTCTGCGGAATATTATGTGGAGGAAAGTGTGGCGTGGCGTGATGGAGAGATGAGGAGTGGCAGGGAAGGCGTGGGTGGATGAGTGGGAGAAGCAATAGAAATGATGACGAAAGAGGTGGAGGAAAAAGTAGCGTGATGGAGAGATGGAGAAGTGGAAGGGAAGGCGTGGGTGGATGGGTGGGAGAAGCAATAGAAATGATGGAGGAATAGACGAAAGAGGTGGAGGGAAAAGTAGCGTGATGGCGAGATGGAGGAGTGGAAGGGAAGGCGTGGGTGGATGGGTGAGTGGAGGAACAGAAGTGATGGAGGAAAAGACGAGAGAGGAGGAAGGAAAAGGGTGATAAATTGTAGTGATATGGATGAGCGAAGGAAGAGAAGTAAAGAGAAGGATGAAAGAAGTGGATGAGGAAAGGTGGTTAATATACTGATGGAAAAAGTGGTAAGAATTTAAAGGGTGGAATAAAATGGGAAGAGGTAGAGGGAGGGAAGGTTAAGGATGGTGGAGGGGTGGAAGAGAGGAGAGAAAGTGAAGGAAGGAGTGGAGAGGTGGACGAAGAAAGGAAGGGGACTTGGGATGGAGAGGGAGACAATTTAGGAATAAAGAGAATGAGGGATGAAGAAGTGGAAGGAGAGAGGAAATAAAAGAATGAAGGAAATATAATGCATGGTGGAAGGATGCAAGAAAATAAGTGGAATAATGGAAAAATGGGGAAGAGCAAGTGGTGGAGGAGGGGAGGGTGCGAGGGGGGTAAGGGGGGAGTACAAATGTTCCCTTCACCCCACTCACCTTCCCTTGTCATCGTCTCCGTGTGTTGCACCTGAGTACACTTTTCGGACAGGTGTGAATGGCTATGCTTACCTGGTTCCCGCCAAGGTGTCATTTGGTTCACCTGAAAAAAGAATTATTTACCTGCGCATAATTCACCTTGTTTGAGAGGGCAAGTACCGGGATGAGTCACCTCCTGTTAGCCGGATTGATTTATTATCCAGGTGAGAATAGGTGTGTGCGTGTCTCTCTGTTTATGTCTGTCTGTCTGTCTGTGTTTTTATGTGTGTCTGTCCTCCCTCCCCCTTCCCTCACTTCCACTTACGTTCCTCTTCTTGTCCTCACTTTTTTTAGCTTTTCATTTTGTCTGTTTATCTTCTCATCTATTGTCCCTGCTCTTCATCTTCCTTTCCTCACTTTTTTAGTCTTTTCATTTTGTCTGTTTATCTTCTCATCTATTGTTCCTGCTCTTCATCTTCCTTTCCTCACTTTTTTTAGCTTTTCATTTTGTCTGTTTATCTTCTCATCTATTGTTCCTGCTCTTCATCTTCCTTTCCTCACTTTTTTTAGCTTTTCATGCTATCTGTTTATTTGTCTCTCCTCTCTCCCTCTTGTATTCCTCTTTCTGTCTTCACTTTTTTATCTGTTCATGCTGTCTTCCTCTCTGTCTGTATCTTCTTATCTATTGTTCTTTCCTTTCATCTTCCTCTCCTCGCCTTTTTTTTCATATTTTTTGCTGTCTATCTGTCTGCCTGTCTATTTCCTGCCAATTGTTAATTCCCTTCATCTTCCGTTCCTCGTCTTTTTTCATCTCTTCATGCTGTCTATCTATCTGTCTGTATCTTCTTACTTGCTGTTCTTTCCTTTCATCTTCCTTTCCTCACTTTTTTCATTTGTTCATGCTGTATATCTACCTGTCTGTCTTCCCGGCTACTGCCACGTCCTTTCTTTTCTTTCTCTTCCTATCATCACTTTTTTCTACCTTTTTCATTATGTCTGTCTCTGTCTATCTTCTTGCCTATTGCCCATTTCTTTCATCTTCCAGTCATCATCACCTTTCTTCACCCTTTCATCTTGTTTGCTTCTTCTTGTCCATCCCTTTCCTTTCCTTTCCTTCCATTACCCTTTTCTACCTTTTCATTTTGTCTATTGTTTTGTATAGCTTTTCCTTAGGTTACTTTCTGACTCTACCTTAACAAAAACACACTATTACCTTTTCTCTCAACCCTCTCATCCACACCTGTAAGTCTAGTGCCCCATACCTGTCCTTCCTGCCCACACCTGTTGCCTGGACGTCCCCGCTGCCCTGCCCGTCTCACCTGGGCCGGCGGAGGCGTGTGTGGGTATTTGTGGAGGCGAGCTAAAGGGGATGAAGTTACAACCGGTGAAACTAAAGGCGAGGCTTGTTATGTAGGGAAGTGTGGTGGTGGAGGTGGAGGTGATGGTGGTGGTGGAAGTGGTGAGATGGAAGAGTGGAGTGGTAGGAGGAGGAGTTTGTGTGTGTGTGTGTGTGTGTGTGTGTGTGTGTGTGTGTGTGTGTGTGTTAGACAGTGCACAAATATAACATTTGATATTTTCTCTGCTATTTTTTTCTCTGCATGTCTTACGCGTTTTATCACCATTATTTCGTGTATCTTTAATAATAATAATAATAATAATAATAATAATAATAATAATAATAATAATACTAATAATAATAATAAAGATAAAAATGATACTAACGGCACATTTACCTGGGCCGTGACGGAGCAGGTAAGGTAAGGGCAGGTAAGGTAAGGGATGAAGGAAGGGAAGGGAAAGATTAGCCCAGTGAGTAGGTCTACCTCTCCTTCCTCCCTTCTCCTTCCCTCCCCTTCCCCCTTCTCTCCACCTTCTTCCCCCTTCCCCCCCCCCCTTCCACCACAATCACCACAGCCATTTTTTTTCCTTCACTCCATTTTTCTTTGTGTTATTTATTTGCTTTGTCTCATCTTGTGTTTTCTTTCATTCTTTTATTTATCACATTCTTTCACCTCTCATTTATCATTCTCGTTCTTCTCAATCTTTCTTTCGCTTATTCTCTCACACATCCATCATTTATCATCTCTCTCTCTCTCTCTCTCTCTCTCTCTCTCTCTCTCTCTCTCTCTCTCTCTCTCTCTCTCTCTCTCTCTCTCTCTCTCTCTCTCTCTCTCTCTCTCTCTCTCTCTCTCTCCACATCCTCTCATACACCTCTCCACCGCCACCAACACCTCGTCCCACGCCTTCCACACCTCCATACACCAGCCCCCGCCGCCCCACACCTGCTCCACACCTGCACACACCTTCCCCCACACCTGCGCGGCTCAGGTGTGGGCGTAACGGAAGAGGAGAAGCTTGTGTGACGTCATTGTGGTTCCCCGTCACAAGACTCTACCGCAGACTGAACCGCGCCCGTCACACCTCCTCCTCCTCCTCCTCCTCCTCCTCCTCCTCATCTCCCTCCTTCTCCTCCTCCTTGTCTCTCTCCAGTGCGGTCTTTCCTGATCTTGTTTCTTCTCATCTCTCTTCCTCTTCCTTCCTCTTAGTCGTCTATTTTACTTCTTCAGCTTCCTCCTCCCCCTCCTCCTCCTCCTCCTCCTCCTCCTCCTCCTCCTCCTCCTCCTCCTCCTCCTCCTCCTCCTTCTTCTCCTCCTCCTTCCAGCCACAAACACTGATTTTACATTAGTTGGCGTACTGAATTTTAACTCTCTCTCTCTCTCTCTCTCTCTCTCTCTCTCTCTCTCTCTCTCTCTCTCTCTCTCTCTCTCTCTCTCTCTCTCTCTCTCTCTCTCTCTCTCTCTCTCTCTCTCTCTCTCTCTCTCTCTCTCTCTCTCTCTCTCTCTCTCTCTCTCTCTCTCTCTCTCTCTCTCTCTCTCTCTCTCTCTCTCTCTCTCTCTCTCTCTCTCTCTCTCTCTCTCTCTCTCTCTCTCTCTCTCTCTCTCTCTCTCTCTCTCTCTCTCTCTCTCTCTCTCTCTCTCTCTCTCTCTCTCTCTCTCTCTCTCTCTCTCTCTCTCTCTCTCTCTCTCTCTCTCTCTCTCTCTCTCTCTCTCTCTCTCTCTCTCTCATCTCTCGCCTCTCTCAAGCTTACTTCATGTCTTCCGGTAATAGCTTCTCCTCTTCCTCCCTTCCTTCCTCTTCTTCCCCCTTTCCCTTTCCTCCCCTCTCCCTCGTGACCCCTTGCACTCTGACCTTCACCCCAAGCAAATGAAGGTCAGCTGACACCTCAATTCCCCCCTTTTCACCACTTCCTCTCCCCACTATTCTCTTATTTCATTCCTTTTTCCCTTTATTTTATTTTATTATTTTCTGTTTTAGAGATTTATCCTTTTCACTTTTCTTCTTTGTTCTCTTTTTCATTTCTCGTCTTTATTACGTATCTCCTTTCCTGCCCTTTTCCTCTTTTCCCTTTTTTCATGTTTTTTTTCATTCTTTCTCTCTTCTCTTCTTACCGCATTTTTCTCTTTTCTTTGGTCTCTTCTTATCGTTTCTTCCCTTCCTCTTCTCTTCTTCCCCTTCATCTACCTTCCTCACATACACATTTCCACCTTTTCATCTCCCTCATCTTCTCTTCATCCATCCAAATCTTCTCATTTCTCATCCACATTCCATCTCTCCTCCACTTCCACCTTCTCCATTATTCTCCTCTCCCCAGTTCCACCGATCCCCTTTCTTTCTTTTCCACCTCTTGTCTTCCATTGCCTCCACCTTCATCCCATCTCTCTCCCTCTTTCTCATTTCCTGTTTCTCTCACTCATCCCTTTTCTCTCTCCCAGTCCTCCCTTTAAATTTTCCTCTCTGCACCCTCCTCTCATTCTCTACTTCCGTCCTTTTCCTGTCCCTTCTCTCTCTTCTCTCTCCTTCTCGCCCTCCTATCCCATCCCTTCTCTTTCCCTCTCATCTCCCGTCTCTGTCATCCTACTCATTCCTCTCCCTCTCAGTTTTCCTCTCCACCCTCCTCTCATTCTCTACCCCCGTCAATTTCCTCTCCCTTCTCTCCTGCCCTCTCTCCCATCCCTCTCATCTCCCGTCATCCTTTCCTCCACTCACCTATTCCTCTCCCTTTAAATTTTCCTCTCCACGCTCCTTTCATTCTCTACCTCACGTCCCTTTTCTCTCTCTCTCCTCCTCCTCCTCCTCCTCCCCTCCAGCCCGTTCCCCCCTCCCCCCCTCCCGTAATGGCTCGCCTCCCAAAATTAGCTTGTGTCGAGTGGCATTTGTTTTCAGTGCCAGTCAAGCGAAGAGCCGGAGACCACATGCTCGCCCTGCCTCGCGTGTCTCTTTTCCCTCTCTCTCATTTCCCCTCACTCCTTTCCCCTCTCTCTCTTTCTCTCTCTCGCTCCTCTTGATGTCTTTCCTCTTATTCGCGTCCGCTCTTTCGCTCGCCTTTCTTTTCACATTCGTCTTTTTCTTTATTTGCTCTCTTATTCTCCTCTCTCATTTCCCGTCACTTTTTCCCCTCACTCTCTCGCTCTTCTTGATGTCTTTCCTCTTGCTTGCGTGCTCTCTTTCGTTCGCCTTTCTTTTCACTTTCGTCTTTTTCTTTATTTGCTCTCTTATTCTCCTCTCTCATTTCCCCTCACTTTTTCCCCTCTCTCTTGTTCCTGTTAGTTTCTTTCTTCTTACTTCGGTGTCTTCATCTCTCTCGCTTCCCTCTCTCTTCTCTCTTTCCTTCCTGTCTTTCTCATTTTCTTGCTCTCATTTCCCCTCACTTTTTCCCCTCTCTCTTGTTCGTTTTAGTTTCTTTTTTCTTACTTCGTTGTCTTCATCTCTTCCGCTTCCCTCTCTCTTCTCTCTTTCTTTCCTGTCTTTCTCATTTTCTTGGTATCATTTTTCCCCTCACTTCTTTCCCCTCTCTTACACTTTCCTTTTACTTACTTTTACTACTTTCCTCTTACTCGAGTGTTCTTTTCTTCTCTTTCACTTTTTAGCTCACTCATTTCTTCTCTTCTTTTCTTTTTCCACGTCTTCTTTCCTTTCTTCTTTACATGATTCTCTTTTAGTTTTCAATCCCTTTCCTCTCTCTCATTTCTCTCTCCTCCCCTTCCTATTTCATCTCTCCTCCCTCTCTTTCACTATACATTTCTCTCCTCTCCTCCCTTTCCCCTTCCACTTATCTCACCCTTTGCCCCTTCACTTTGTCTGCCTAATTTGCTCCTCTCCCTCCCTTCTCTCCCCTCTCTCCTCGCTCCTCCCCTTTCCCTTTCCTCCCCTCGTGATTGTTTGTTTACCTGTCGTCGGGAGAGGTGGGAATGAGGGTTAATATGTTGTGGTTCCCCTCAGGTATCCACTTACCTCCCCACACCTGGTCGCAGCGTCACCAGCTAATTAGAATATTCCTCGGCAGGTAAAGGGAAGACAAAGGAGAAAGAAAAGATGGAGTGGTGGAGGGCAGATGTTGGTTTTATTTTTTTCATTCTTTTTGTTTTTGTTTTGTTTTTCTCGTTATAACAAAACTAGAGAAGAAAGAACGAAAAGATACAGTTAGAGACGTAGAAGGCAGGTGTTGTTTTTTTGTGTGTTTTCTTTTTTTTTTCTTTATAACTAAACTGATCGGTGAAAAGATTTGTTGGGGAAAAAAAGAAAGAAAAAATAGAGACGTAGAAGCCAGGTGTTGGTTTTATTATTTTTTTTCTTCTTTCTTTTCCACTTTTTGTCTTTTCTCGTTATAACACAAAAACAATCGAAAAAAAGAAGAAACAAGCGAGCGAAACTAAAGCGAAGGTGATTCTGTATGTTCTGTGCGTGCGTGCGTTTGTGTGACCGCGATGGGATTCGAAGCGCGGCACACAGGTAAACGCGGCGATAACCAAGACGAGTCACCTGGGTCACCTGATGCCTCCCGCCAGGTGGTGCGGGGCGTCACCACCTGTCCGGGCGGCGGTGGGATAGCCGACCACAGCGGCGAGACTTTGTGCTAAAAATACTTGTTTGCGGATGGATGAGACGAACGAGGCGGCGTCCGAAGGGAAGGAGGGAGGGAGGGAGAGACGGATGGATGGAAGAAAGGAGGGAGGGATTGAGAGATGAATGGAAGGAGACAGGAATGGAGGGATGATTGGAGTGACGGAGGGATGGAAGAATGAAGGGAGGGAGAGACGGATTGATGGAAGAAGGGATGGAGGGATTGAGAGATGAATGGAAGGAGGCAAGAACGGAGTAACGAAGGGATGGAATAATGAAGGGAGGGAGGGAAGGAGGGAGGGAGAGGCGGATTGATGGAAGAAGGGATGGAGGGATTGAGAGATGAATGAAAAGAGGCAGGAATGGAGGGATGATTTGAGTAACGAAGGGAAGGAGAGAGGGAGGAATGAAGGTAGGGAGGAAGGGAGAGTGGGGATAGAAAGGGAGAAGGAGAGCAGGGTGGGATACAATCTACTATTACACTGACCTTCTACAATCTTCCCTCAGACATCCTTCCTCCTCCTTAGCCATGCACCTCCTCTTCCCTCATTCACAATCAGCTCTTTTCTCCTTCATGCGAGCCTCTTTCCTCCACCAGTTCTCTTCTCCTCACTAACGAGCGCCTCTTCCCTCTTCCTCAGGTGTGGTTCCAAAACAAGAGGAGCAAGGAGCGGCGCATGAAGCAGCTCTCCACCATGGGCATGCGCGCGCACCTCTTCGGCAACCCAAGGAAGCTGCGTGATCTGCCCCTGGGGATGGAGGATGGCTACGGCTTCTTTCCCGGCTACAGCGGTTTCCCAGGACAGCAGTTCCCCGGCTACTTCGGTCCCCAGCAGCCCATGGGATACCCGCACAGTGAGTAGGGCCGGGGACTTGTTCATCATCATCGCCATCATCATCATTATCTTTAGCCTCACTAAGTCCACTGTAGAATAGGTAAAAGGACTTTCCCAGCGTCCTCCACCTCTTTCTGTCCCCATCCTACACACACACACACACACACACACACACACACACACACACACACACACGATACACACGCAAAATATACAAATATCCAAATATTCACGTTTCATCCATCCACATGCTGTTCTGTCAGACTCATTCAATATTTTTTTTCTGCATTGCATTTCTTTTTACTTTTTTCTATTACTTTATATTTCCTGGGTTTTTTTTTTTTTCTATATCGCTGGATCTTTTTCTTCCCTCTTACGCCTGCTTCTCCTCCTCCTCCTCCTCCTCTTTCATCTCATCCCATACGTCATATCCCCCCATAGCTGACCATTCCTTTTTCTTCCTCCGCAGTGGGCCCCGGCATGGAGCAGCCCCTGCCCCCCGGCGGACCCATGGGGGGCGCTGAGTTCCCCGGGATGCCTCCCATGGCCGCCATGATGGGGGAGGCCTTTCCCCCCCACCCACCCATGACCTCCCCCTCCGACGACGTCTCTGTGCATGGAGGTGAGTCTTGTGTGTGTGTGTGTGTGTGTGTGTGTGTGTGTGTGTGTGTGTGTGTGTGTGTGTGTGTGTGTGTATTGAACATGTATTCACCTGTCTTCCTACTTATCCTCACCTGTCCTCACCTATCCTCACCTGTCTTCTTAGCTGTCTTCCCTACCTGTCTTTCTACCTCTCTTTACCTGTCCTTATCTGTCTTGACCGTTACCCATCCTTACCTGTTTTCCTATTTGTCTTCACCTGTCCTCACCTGTCCCAGCTCACCTCCCCTCGTCTCCCCTCGCCAGGTCCCGGAGGCTTCAGTGACCACCAGAGCTCAGAGATCCTGGCGTGGTAACCTGGGCTGACCTTGACCTGACCTGACCTGACCCCCACCAGCCGCCGCCGCCACCCTCCAACACCACCACCATCACCAAAAACAACAAGAACAATAATAATGAAAGTGATAAACGAGGAAAACAAACAAACTAACCACCAAAGAGGCCGCCGTGGAACCATCTTTTGTTTATTTTATTTCTCTGTTGCGTCAAAAAAATGTCTGACGTAACAAGAGAGGCTGTTTTTTTGTGTGTGTTTTTTTGTTGTTGTTTTCGTTATGTGCGGCTTTGATTTTTTTTTTTCTTGGCATGTTCTTTTGCGTGTGTTTCATCTGTTTACTGCTGATGAAACTTTATCCAGGATGTTGTTAAGTGTCTCCTTTCTTTAAGTTTCAGCTTGTAAAGATATGAAAAAAACGAAAATATGAAGAAAACGAAAAAGAAAGTGAGAAAAAAGATACAAGTAAACTCCGGTGTGTGTGTGTGTGTGTCAAACAAAGGGGGAAAAGAAAAAGAAGAAGAAAGAGAAGGAAAAGAGGAAGGAGGAGAAGGAGAAGGAGAAGAAAGACTGCAAGGAATAGGGAAAGGAAGATTATATTATTATTATTATTATTATTATTATTATTATTATTATTATTATTATTATTATTATTATTATTAATCTTATTCAGTAAATGTCGTCCATAGATGTCAGTGTAAAGGGGAGGAGCAAGGGAGGGACGGGGCGGGGAGGGACAACACGCTGCTACCTGGCCTGGATTTACTAAAGGGTCAGTTTTATATCTAACTCAACATTTTTTTTGTCTTTTTTTTCGTGGATCCATTCTTTCAAACACCACTGGAGTCGGTCCGTGCCCTGTACACCTCAAGAAAACGTACACGGTAGGTTTACACGCAGTCCTGTATGCACGTATGTATGTATGTTTGTGTGTACGTATACGGTGTTAGATGTGTACGTGGAAAAGGTAAAGAAATTATGTACGTGTAAATTTTTGTACACGTCATTGTTTCCAAATTAATACACGGTAACTTTGTATGTGGTAAGGAAAGTAGAGTTGGTGTACACACACACACACACACACACACACACACACACACACACACACACACACACACACACACACACACACAGTAGGTCTATCGTAGGAGGTAACTTCGTGTACGTGGTTGATGCACACGTCGCCATGTGTAAGCCTATCGTGTGTGTACGTCAACTCAGCCGTGTGCACATTCAATCACGCCTATGTGTACGCACGTTCTTGGCTGTGTACGGTAATCAAAACACTAAAAGATTTCTATGAACAATTAAATAAAGAAGTAAAATCAACCGCAATATATAAACTCAACAACAATAAAAATAATAATAATAATAATAATAATAATAATAATAATAATAATAATAATAATAATAATAATAATTCGTGCTAACAACGCATTAAACTCCATATTTAATGATACATTCCAAGACTAAAATTTATGCGGTTCAATATTCATTTGAACCTCTATATTTGGTGTTAAATCATCCTTAATCCCTTTATATGGTGTTGAATCCTCTTTAAACCTTCAAAAGGAATTCGATCCTAAGCTGAAGTTGCTAAGGGTTCAGGGCACGGACTCCAGGAGGATTGTCTACAGGGATCATCTCGTACCTGCTCGATCCTCCTTTTAGAGCGCTGGATCACCTTTCGTCCACTTAGAAAAGGGTTCACATTCCTGATATACATATACATATATATTGCTATGAACTATTTATAAGGACGGGGCAATGGGGATCACGGGGATGGGTTGGGGAGGGTCGGGGTGGGGAGGATGGGGGTGTATATAGATGTATAGTCTGTTGTAGGAAAAACAAACTCCATTTTTTTTGTCCTTTTTTTCATTTTCTGTGAGTTGTAGATAGAGTTCCAAAATTTTACGATCGTGTGTAGCTTCTTACGTTCGAGTTCGTCATTCTATTCTCTCTATGTCCGTCTATTTCCTCTTTGTCTTTCTTTCCATTATCTATTTTCTTCTGTAGGGCGGTCGGTCCTTCTTCACTACCACTACTCCTCTCATTATTACGATTTCCCTCTGTTCATTATCACCGTTGGAAGTAATAATGTGTACGTATGCTGTCTCGGTTTGGCGCTTTGAGTAGTAACAGTCGCGGATTATAAGAATCACTAACGTAATATCTAAGGTGTTCTCCCGTACTGATGTGTCGCCACGCTCCGCCCAGCGACCTCGCGCGCGCTGGGCAGGACGGGGCCGAGAAGAAAGAAAACGCATCCTTCTTTCCCGTTTTCTACCCCCTCGACTCCCATTTTCTATCGTTTTGTTTGGTCTTATACTCGCGATAACTTGAGTTGCCTTTTAAGTTTACGAGTGTAACGAGGATCAGAGCTTCATTAATGCATAACACACAGAGTCTGACGATGCCCGCGCCACCAGGAACCTTGGAAAAGAGAAGAGGAGAAAAATAAAGTCACCGCTGAAAGAAAGAAGGAAGAAAAAATATATAAGTTTACCTCTGATTGGCCTTCCGCGCTCCGAGCTGGTTCACTCTGCCGATGGTTAGTAATTACAAGACATAACTTCTCGCCATCTCAAGGCCGCTAGATAAACATTGGAATTTACAGAGCGAAATGGAAGTTAATAGCAAGGGCGGGAAATTTTAAAGGAAACGGTAGGAGCGGCCTCCATCACCGGCCCAATAGCTTAATAAGAGAAATTTTGTGACAGTGACAGTTGGCTCCATTTTTCCAAGATTTCTGGTGCGTGTTGAGGCGGAGGAAGAAATGACTGACAGCGAAGGAGGAAGGGAGGAGGGAAGCATTGCCGGTGATCTCTCTCCTCCTCCTTGGCTTGTTAATTTGCGGTCTGAAGTTATTTTTCTTTATTCCTATTATTTTTTTTACATATATTTTTCTCATTATATGTGAATCTGTGATATCAATTATTTGTTATATCTCCAGTGACACTTTTTTGTAATAAAACTAACGAAATGAACAAATACTATGTGGTGTGATTTAACCTTCTCAAATTTATCCCCTAGTATTGCGTCTGATATCTATTTAAATATTTATGCAGTATTCATTTTATTTATCTATTTTTTCTTGTTTATTTATGTATCCCTTTATTTTATTTTTATTTCAATTTATTTTCTCATTTTTATTTACTTTTCATTTTTTTTATTTGTATTCAAGTAGGAATTATTTGACCATTTAAGTAGTATTGCGTCTGTCATTTATTTTTTCTGTTTTAGCATTCACTCCAAAGGTAAGTCAAGCAAACCTCCCGACACCTGAGACGCATCCATCAAGGTAAGGCGCACAGGAAGATCAAACAGCAATATGCGATTAAGGTAAGATTGCAGTGATTCGTGCGAGTTAATGTCCATCTCGGGAAGCAACACCGACTATTATTTCTTTTTGATGCTCTAGTTCGGCACGAAAATACGTATTGAAATTTGAATTATGATGGTTAGGATTTCTTACCTGTAACTTACTATAGTGGAATGCTTGTGTGTTTACTACTACTACTACTACTACTACTACTACTACTACTACTACTACTACTACTACCACTACTACTACTGCTACTACTACTACTCGCATTTGCATGGCCTCAACACCTCCCCGATCAGGTGGAAAGAACCAACAGGCTTTGTTTGGCGATGAAATAATTCACACCGAAATGCAAACAAGAGAACTGTGAGAGGCTTAGTGAATATTTATGACGCTTGTTTAATTAGGACGACACACACACACACACACACACACACACACATACACACACACAGAGTTCTCCCTTATTTTCTGTCGTGTGTGTGTGTGTGTGTGTGTGTCATTGTATGTAATCAAGAGAATTTATTGTTATATATCTTTTTACCTAAACTGTAACCCACAATCACATTTTTTTCTTACCTTCCTACCTTCCTACCTTCATCTTGTCCTTTTCCCTCCCTTACCTTACCTTACCTCACCCTCTGCAGTTACCCACATCCCCCCATAAATGCCTCTAAGCCTCCCTTCATATTCCACTCTCATTCCCCTCCTCCTCCTCCTCCTCCTCCTCCTCCTCCTCCTCCTCTATTTCCTCCCGCACAAGTGGAGGTAGCTGAGTGGCCTCCATTGACCAGTTGCACCTCAGGAATTACATCTATTAGTCTCCATCACTTACCCTCCTACTCCTCCTCCTCCACCTCCTCCTCATCCTCATCCTCCACTGTTCTCCTTCTCCCTCCTCCGTCTCCGTCCTCCTTCTCCGTCCGTCTCTTCTTCCTCCTCCATCACCAAGATCACCAGCATCCTGCACTCTTTTTTTTTCTTCAGTATTGTTTTTGCTTCCTCCTCCTCCTCCTCCTCCTCCTCCTCTTCCTCCTCCGCCTCCTTATCCTTTTCTTCTTTTTCATTATTCATCTGTCATACCCATCCTCCTCCTCCTCCTCCTCCTCCTCTTCTCTTCCTGCCCTGAGAATTCAAACCCTCCATTATATTATTGTAAACCGGCATATTTTAAACTCAAGTATTGTGGTTTCGCTAATTTTTAAAGTTGTGTTATTGTTTTTTTACCCTCCGCGCTGCATAGAAACACGAGAATTATGCCATTTTCTTCATCTTCTTCCTCCTCCTCCTCCTCCTCCTCCTTCGCCTCCGTCATTAGTAAACTACCCCCATATCTAGTTTTCCGTTGATTTGCTGTTATTCGTTTTCTTCTACTACTACTACTACTACTACTACTACTACTACTCTGAATATCGATAGTACTCTCTCTCTCTCTCTCTCTCTCTCTCTCTCTCTCTCTCTCTCTCTCTCTCTCTCTCTCTCTCTCTCTCTCTCTCTCTCTCTCTCTCTCTCTCTCAATGACGACCAACAGACCCCGATATTAAGGAGGAGAATTACACGACCACAGAACCTTCTCTTGCCCGTACGACCTCTCCCTCCTTTCCCTCCACTCCCTCCCTCCTTCCCTCCCTCTATCCCTCCCTCCCATTCCTACCTTCCTGTCATCCTAGCAACTTTTATATCTCTCTCTCTCTCTCTCTCTCTCTCTCTCTCTCTCTCTCTCTCTCTCTCTCTCTCTCTCTCTCTCTCTCTCTCTCTCTCTCTCTCTCTCTCTCTCTCTCTCTCTCTCTCTCTCTCTCTCTCTCTCTCTCTCTCTCTCTCTCTCTCTCTCTCTCTCTCTCTCTCTCTCTCTCTCTCTCTCTCTCTCTCTCTCTCTCTCTCTCTCTCTCTCTCTCTCTCTCTCTCCCAAGCACTAGTTAACACATCGCTGGCGGACGTACGATCAAACACTCCTAAATCTTACACTAAAACCTCATTATCATTATCTCCTACTTTTTTTCGGCTATTCTCTCCTCCCTTCCTCCGTCTCCCTCCCTTCCCCTCCCTCCCTCTTGCTCTCAGGGAGGGTGAGGGAGGTGAGGGAAGGGTGAGGGAGAAGCTACTGAACGATAACTTTGATAGTGTGAAATGTGTTGCTCATCTTCCTCCTTCAGTTGACGAGAAGGAAGTGACGAAAGAAAGGAAACGGGGAAAGGAGGTATGTATATGATGTAGCCATGTATGAGGTGTGTATGTGTCTATGTAGCCATGTATGAGGGTCGTATATGTGTCTATCCAGGTGCGTATTGGGGGATAACGAGGAAGGTATGTAATGAAGTAAGGTCGTCAGGTGTGGAAGGAAGGGAAGGAGGTATGTATTTGTATATGTATAACCTTGTGTGAGGTATGTGTATGTGACTATGTAGGTGTGTGTAAGAGGATAACTTGATATGGGGGTAGTTTACTAATGACGGAGGCGAAGGAGGAGGAGGAGGAGGAGGAGGAAGAAGATTTTGAGGTGAGGAAAGATATTAAATAGTACAAGTAATTATTATCAATTGTAGTTAATTAGCTAGTTATTGTTTGTCTAAGGAAGAAAACAAGAGGACAAAAATAACTATGAAGCAAAATAATGAAGCAAGATGTTCAGGAGAGGAAGGGAGAAAGAGAGTTTGAAAAGTACAATTAAGTATTCTCAGCTGATTGTCAAAGGAAAAAAAACAAGAGGATATGAAGTTACCAGGTAGGAGCGTAATTGAGTAAGATTGGCGTATAAGTAAGGAAAAGTACAAGTAGATATTCTCAGCTGATTGTTTGTCAAAGGAAAAAAACAAGAGGATATAAAGTTACCAGGTAGGAGCGTAATTAAGTAAGATTGGCGTATAAGTAAGAAAAAGTACAAGTAGATATTCTTTGCTGATTGTCCAGGAAGAAGAAAACGAAAGGAAATCAATTAACTAGAAATAAATGTAATGACGTAAGGCAAGGAAGAGAGAGAATATAAAGTACAAGAAAATATTAAAAAAAACTGATTGTCTACTAGGAAGAAGACGAGAGGAGGATAAAATGAAGGTCACATTGTTTTACGTTATTATCAAACCAACAATCATATAGTGACTAATACTGAACTAAATGACATTGATAACCGCACAAAACCACCCCACCTCCTCCCACCCACTCTCCCTCCCTCCCTCATTCTCCCTTCCCCTTCTTTCCCCATCCCTCCCTCCCCGCTCTCCCTCGTGTCTTGCTTCGAACCGCTTCATAAACCTTCCGAGATATTCCCAGATTACAGCTCTTGTCCTTCCTTCATTGCTACTTCAAAACTGCGGCGGAGGACTGTAATGCGCCGTTAAATGCCGCAGTTAGAAGTTAAGCGACTAAGATACGTAGTAGAATATCTCTATTGCTTATACTAGGCCAGCGCGCAGGAAAGAGAAAAGAGGAGGAGAAAGAGGTTTAAAATTGTATTCCTCCGCGCTCGCTCGCTCGCTACTGTATAAATTTCGCCCCTAAATATTCTCCGCTCCCCTTTTTCTTTCCCCCCGTCGTAAGAATGTCGCCTCTATCACCCCGCAAGGAAAATAAAGATCAGCTCTCGCGGAAACTTGTGTGGGAAAGATGTGGCTTCAAATTGAAAAGTTTCGAATCCGCTCTGAAACATACGGCCGAGACACACACACACACACACACACACACACACACACACACACACTCTCTCTCTCTCTCCTCCGCCTCCTCTCCCTCCTCCGCGTCCAAAAGTAGTACCCGTTTGTGCCCTTTCCGTCTTTTTCATATTTTACGTCTCCTGGCCTTGTTGCTGCCTCGTTTAAATGTCTGTATCTTGGCGTTTATTTGCAGGTGTTGATGTTAATTGTTATTGAATATCCTCGTTTGTCAGGGGGAAAAAAGAACGGGTTTATTGCGGAAGAAATGTGGAAATTATGGTTCGTGGAAATAGATTATGACTAAGCTAATTATTTTGCTGTGTTGTTGTGATGTAGAGGAGAGAGAGAGAGAGAGAGAGAGAGAGAGAGAGAGAGAGAGAATGGGTAGAGGGTAAGATGAAGGAAAAAAAAAAGGGAGAGACTTCAGAGTATTTGATGGATGCTTTAAACCTTCCTACTTTTCCCTTCTCCTCCCTTATAATTCAATCTTAGGGATGGATATATACCTCCGTTTCCTCCCTTCCTCTCTCCCTTGCCTCCCTTTCCTCCCATGGTTACGCAGAGACAAAAACTCACGAAAAATTACTCGACTCATTTTTTACTCACCTTTCTCATTGCTCAGGTAAGTTCCTCTATTCTCTTACCTGTACGTCTTCCCATCCCTTCACCCTCCCTTCCCTTCACCTTCCCTTTCCCTTCCCCTTCCCCTTCCCTTTCCCTTCCCTTCCCTTCCCTTCCCTTTCATGCTCTGCCTCTTCATCCCCATCCCACAACCCTGCACTGCTTCCCACTCCTTTTTCCTCCTCTTCCTCTCTCTCGTTCCCCTTTCTCTTCACCCTGTACCCCTTCATCCCCCTTTCCACCACCCTTCTCTGCCTCCCATCCCTCTTTCCCTTCCCTATCCCCTCTACCCCTTCCCCTATCCTTCACCCTCTACCTCCTCACCCCATTTCCATCACTCTTCACCGCCTCCCTCCCTTCTTCTTCCCCTTTCTTTCCCTTCTACCTCTCCCCCACTCTCACCCCTTTTCCCTCCCATCCCTTCTTCTCTTTTCCTCATCATCTCCATTCCATTGTCCTTCCTTCTTTCCTCCACCTTTGCACCCGTTCCTTTTACTATTCCTACTTCCATTTCCCTCTTTATTTCTTCTACTTGTTTATCCTCCTCCTCTTTCTTCCATTTATCCATTATTTCCTCTTTCCTTCAACTGTTACTTATCTCTTCCTCTTTATTTCTCCTATTCGTCTATGCTCCTCCTTTTCTTCCTTTTCTTCATATCGTTCCAATTTCTTCTATCCCTCTACCCCTTTCTGCTCTCTGTCCCTCTACTTCTCTCCCTCCTGCTCCCTCCTGCTATTCCACTCTTTCCACTTTCCCATCCTCCCTCCAACCCCACCACCCACAACCTCCTCTCTTCCTATCCCTCCTCCCCTTCCCACTTCCCTCCACCGCTGTCCCGCTCCCTCTTCCCCCTCCCCCCTCCCCTCCCCCCGCCACCCACAACCCCCCAATTTGCAAGGCTCGCTGTGACCCAACTGGTAATCTGCTTCTCGTTGCATTTTTTTCGTCATCTGTCTTAATTTGCGCCGAGGGTAATGATGGCAGCCGAGAGAGAGAGAGAGAGAGAGAGAGGGGGGGAGGGAAGAAGGGTTATTTGGTGAAATTTGTGAATGATACCTGTGTGTGTGTGTGTGTGTGTGTGTGTGTCCTCCCCACTACCTCACGTTTCTCTCTCTCTCTCTCACTCTCTCTCTCTCTCTCTCTCTCTCTCTCTCTCTCTCTCTCTCTCTCTCTCTCTCTCTCTCTCTCTCTCTGCATGTCACCTCTTGTTCATTAATCTTCCTTTCACTTTCTATTTCTGAGTGATGCATGGAGACAATTATGCGAGGAGGAGGAGGAGGAGGAGGAGGAAGAGGAGGAGGAGGAGGAGGAGGAGGAAAAGGAGGACAAAAATAGAAGCGTAGATTGTAAGATAAAGAACAATTGCTACTACTACTACTACTACTACTACTGCTACTACTACTACTACTTTTACTACTTTTTGTTCCTCTCTCTCTCTCTCTCTCTCTCTCTCTCTCTCTCTCTCTCTCTCTCTCTCTCTCTCTCTCTCTCTCTCTCTCTCTCTCTCTCTCTCTCTCTCTCTCTCTCTCTCTCTCTCTCTCTCTCTCTCTCTCTCTCTCTCTCTCTCTCTCTCTCTCTCTCTCGTGCAGTGGAAAACAAAGTAAGAGAGAGAGAATCAAGGAAAGAGAGAGAGAGGAAGGGAGAAGTGTGAAAATTGGATTAATAAAAGGAAGAAACACAAGGGGAGGAAGAGAGGGAAGAAAATTAGTCGTGGAGGGAGGAAAATGGAAGAAAAGCAAAGGGGAGGGGAGAGAGAAAGAGGAGAAGAGGGGAGGGAGGGAGAGAAGAAACGAGGAAATGGACAGTAGAAGAATAAAAGAGAGGAAGGAAAGAGCGATAAATAGGGAGATAGTTGAGATCGGGAAGATGAAGGGAAGGGAAGGAGAAGAGAGAAAGGAGAAAGGAATAAAGAGAAAAAAAAAGAGGAAGAAAAGGAGAGAAGAAACGAGAATATGGACAGTAGAAGAATAAAAGAGAGGAAGGAAAGAGCGATAAATAGGGAGATAGTTGAGATCGGGAAGATGAAGGGAAGGGAAGGAGAAGAGAGAAAGGAGAAAGGAATAAAGAGATAAAAAAAGAGGAAGAAAAGGAGAAACTCAAGAAAAATATATAAAGAGGAAGGAAAGAGCGATAAATAGGGAGATAGTTGAGATCGGGAAGATGAAGGGAAGGGAAGGAGAAGAGAGAAAGGAGAAAGGAATAAAGAGAAAACAGAGAAAGGAAGGGAAGGAGAGGAACTCAAATTGAAAAAAAATATATAAAAGGGAAGAAGAGAAGGGATAGAAGAGAGAAAGGAGATAGGAATTAAGAGAAAAAAGAGAAAGTAAAGAAAGGAGAGGAAGTGAAATTGATAAAAAAGGATAAAAGGAAAGAAACAAAGACATGAGAAGAAAGGGATGGAGGGAGGAAGAGAGGGAAGGGGAAAAGAATGGAGGGAAGATGAAGAAAAGAGAAGGAGAAGAGAGAAAGGAGAAAGAAACAAAGAGAGAGGAAAAGAAAGGAAGGAAAGGAGAGGAACTGAAATTGAAAAAAAAAGGGATAAAAGGGAAGAAACAAAGACATAAGAGTATAAGGGGATGGAGGGAAGAAGAGAGGGAAGGAGAGAAGGATGGAGGGAAGGAGAGAAAGCTGTGGTGGGAGCGAGACAGCCACAAGTAACAGTAGATAGGAGAGTCACACTGCCCTGCCCTACACCTCTTACCTTACCTTACCCACACCTTACCTTAACTTCCCTACACCTTACCTGACCTTTACTCACTTCTATTCTTTCGTTTAACTTTTTTCTCTTCTCTGCATCATTCCTTACCTTCCTGTTCCTTCCCTTACCTTCCTACACCTTACCTTACCTTTCCTCACCCTCACAGCTGACCTTACCTTACCCACACCTTATCTTACCTGACCTTTACTTACTTCTGTTCCTTTTTTACCCTTCCTTACCTTCCTACACCTTACCTTACCTTTCCTCACCTTCACACCTTACTCTACCTTTCCTACACCTTACCTGACCTTTTCTCACTTATCCTGTTATTTCTTTTATTTATTTTTTCTCAGCTTTGCATCATTCCTTACCTTCCTGTACCTTCCCTTACCTTCCTTCACCTTCTTTTCACAATTTCTTACCCACACCTTACCTTTCCTGACCTTTACTCACTTCTCATATTCCTTTTTCTACCCTTCCTCACTTTCTTTACACCCATCCTTACTTTCTTACACGTTACCTTATCCTACCTTACCCACGCCTTACCTTATCTTTCCTACACCTTGACTAACCTTTACTCACTTCTCCTTTTCTTTTTTTTTAAGCTCCCTTTCCTTCTGACTCGTTACCTTACCTTTCCTCACCTTCACGCCCTCCTTACCTTCCTAAACCTTACCTTACTTTCCATACACCTTCCCTAACCTTTCTTTACCTCCCCTATTCCTTCCTCTAACTTTTCTTACCTTTTACATCTTTCCTTAACATTCTACACCTTACCTTATCTTCCTACACCTTCCCTGACCTTTCTTTACCTCCCCTATTCCTTCCTCTAACTTTTCTTACCTTTTACATCTTTCCTTAACTTTCTTCACCTTACCTTACCTTCCTACACCTTCCCTGACCTTTCTTTACCTCCCCTATTCCTTCCTCTAACTTTTCTTACCTTTTACATCTTTCCTTAACTTTCTTCACCTTACCTTACCTTCCTACACCTTTCCTGACCTTTCTTTACCTCCCCTATTCCTTCCTCTAACTTTTCTTATCTTTTACATCTTTCCTTATCTTTCTACATCTTACCTTACCTTCCTACACCTTACCTTACCTATACGCACATCTCCTATTCCTTTTGTTTACCTCTCCTTACCTTCCTCCACGTTACCTACCCTCCCTTACCCACGCCTTACCTTTCCTCACCTTCGTTTTACCTTTCCTTATGATCCTTTACCTTCCATTCACCTTCCCTTACCTTTTCACCTTCCTTTCACCTTTCTTTACCTTTCATTACCTCACATACACCCTCCCTTACCTTTCCTCATACTTCCCATACCTTCCTTTTCCATTCTTCATCTTCCTTTCACCTTAACTTCCCTTCCTTATCTCCTGTTCACTTTCCCTTACTCTTTTCCCCTTTCTCATACCTTCCTTTACCTCTCTTCATTTTCTGTTCACATTCCTTTACCCTTCCCTTTCTTCCATTCACCTTCCCTTAACTTTCCTCTCCATCCCTATACTTTCCCCTTCCCCTCCTTACCTTTCCTCACCTTTCCTTCACTTTCTTTCACGTTTTCTCGCCGTTTCTTACCTTTCCTTATCCTACCTTACCCTACCTTTCCTCATCCCCTCTTACCTTTCCTCACGTAGTCCATATCTCACCTTCCCTTCCCTTACCTCCCCGCACTTTACCTGCATATTCTGTTACCTTGTCTCACCCTTGCCTAACCTTACCTTTATTAATCTTACCTACACCTTGTTCCTTACCCTTCCTTAGTTTCCTTACCTATTTTACGTGTCCTTACCCATATCCCTTACCTTTTTTCACCTTTCTTAACCCTTATCCCATCTTCCCTTCGTCTTCCCTTCACCCTCTCTTTCTTAAACTCTGCTTACCTACATAGTCCCTCATTTCATTATCTGTTATTTCCTTTTATTATTTATTCCTTTAGCTTTCCCTGCAGCTTCCTACCTATCCTTACCTTTCTTTACTTTCCCCCCACCTCCCCTACGCCATTCATTCACTTTCACTTTCCTAATCCCTACCTAACCCGTACACACTTTCATTTATTTTTCTTTTTTCTTCTTCTTTTCTTTGCTTTCTATTCACAGGAGTTTCTGGTCTTTAGTTCTTATTTTCCGATGTTTTCTTATTCTTTCTTCACCTGTCTTAACGTCTATTACCTTACGCTATCGTTATGAACACCTTTAATTATGTTTTATTACCTTTTTCACTTTCACTTTCACACCTTAGTTAATCTTTTCTCACCTCGCTTTAATATCCTGTATTTTTAGCTTTCATCTTTTTTTCATCTTTTAGCTTTTTTTTCATTCAGTACATTGAGAAAATTATACCAGTTTGTTCTTTTGTTATGCATGAGAGAGAGAGAGAGAGAGCTGTGTGTGTGTGTCTGCGGTACTGCTATCTCTCTCCCCATCACCCTCCCCCTCCCCCTTTCCTCTCTCTCTCTCCCCTCCCCTCCCCTCCCTCTCCCTCTCTCCCTCAAGTTCCGCTCTGTCATTATCTTACAGAAGGACACCTGCCCCCACCCCCCTCTCCCCCTCCCTCTCTCCACCATCTCCCCCTCCCCCTTCATTCTCTCCTCTCTCATCCTTTTTTTTTATCTCCATTCTCCCTCTTCTTTTTTTCTCATTCTTATCTGATCCGAGAACGATGAAAAATATGTAACGAAAATTATAAATGAAAAATGCTTAGAGAAAGGAAAAACACGTCTACTTGTCTTTTTTTCTTTTCTTTTATTTTTCTTTACCTGTTACTTCGCTTCTGTTTTTTTTTTTTTTATGAGTGTTTCTTAATTGCGTGTTTCCTGTTCGTGTATGTTTTTTTTTAATGTATGTTTTATGGGCGAGGCAAAAAGCTGCGTGTGTGTGTGTGCGTGTGTGTGTGTGTGTGTGTGTGTGTGTGTGTGTACTACTTCTGTCAAGGAAAATTACCCTTCAGTCTATATATTTTTTATTACAGTATTTCGTGCGCCATTACCTCTCTCTCTCTCTCTCTCTCTCTCTCTCTCTCTCTCTCTCTCTCTCTCTCTCTCTCTCTCTCTCTCTCTCTCTCTCTCTCTCTCTCTCTCTCTCTCTCTCTCTCTCTCTCTCTCTCTCTCTCTCTCTCTCTCTCTCTCTCTCTCTCTCTCTCTCTCTCTCTCTCTCTCTCTCTCTCTCTCTCTCTCTCTCTCTTGTATTAACCCTACGTTAATCACTTGGAGTGCTTCAGGCGCCCCCATTTTTTTTTTTTTTTTTTTTTTTGGGGGGGGGGTTGCATGACCATTCCTGCCCTCTCCAGTACTTTCCTGAGTGTGTTGGGGAGGGAGGGCACCAGGATTCTTGCTGTCCTGACTACTCTTGTGAGGAGATTTGCATTTGCCTTCTCGTGGTGTGCAGTCGCCCCACCTTAGTACTCAATCATTATGTCACAGGTCACGTGTGGCAGGTGTAGCAAACACAAACACCACAGCTGGTGTTTGTGTTTGCAGAGACACAGCGTCAGGCGATGAATGAGAGTGATTGGTAATGGTGAAGATGTTATAGAAAATTTATTAGTCATTGTTTTGTAAAAGGCACTTACTTTGCTCGTCAATTCATTGTGGAGGGAACAGAGTGCGATGATTTTGATGTTCCACACAATTTTCTAATATTGTATTTCTGTACTTAGCAAAAATACGCAAAATATTCCTTTGCCATTAATATATTTTTTTCAAATAAATATCAGGAAAAATATAAATTCCTCAGTTTGAATAATTCTAATTCTGTTACATTTACTGAGGTACAGATGTTTTCCGTCTTTTTTTAGTGTTACAGATCATAAATCATATCTTGCGGAACATTCAAAGGCTTTGACTATTAGAACCAGCCCAGTATTTACTTTCAATTTCTGTTACAAAAATAAATATCAGATATAATAGTATCAGTCTGTTCATCAGTGAGTGAAGCCACATATATATATATATATATATATATATATATATATATATATATATATATATATATATATATATATATATATAGATAGATAGATAGATAGATAGATAGATAGATAGATAGATAGATAGATAGATAGATAGATAGATAGATAGATAGATAGATAGATAGATAGATAAGAGCTACATGAACATGTTCTGAAAATTAGTTACTACCCATGCATTTTTCTGCTGGGGTTTGCCTGGTGTGACAACGACCCACGTGGCTAACGCGGGGTGAAGAATCTATCAGAGTTCTCGGTCGTTTGTTTTCTCGCTCTAGTTTGCTCTTTTTTCCTTTTTGAGGAGGAAGAGGGAAGGGAGGGAAGTTAACGAAGAGAAGGTGGAAGGGGATACAGAGAAGTAGTTGTTAAGAATTAGAAAGGGAGGCTATACAGGAAGGAGAGATAGATGAGGAGAAAGAAAGAAAATAGTTATCACGTTCGATATAAGCCCATGAGAGAGGAATTCACATGTGTGTGTGTGTGTGTGTGTGTGTGTGTGTGTGTGTGTGTGTGTGTGTGTGTGTGTGTTCTTTCCGTTTCTTTCGTGTTGGTGTTTGTGGTTTGTGAAAGGTATATTTTATGATGGTGATAATGATGGTGGTGGTGACGGTGGTGGTGGTACTGTGAATTTATGGCTGTGTGTGTGTGTGTGTGTGTGTGTGTGTGTGTGTGTGTGTGTGTGTTAAAATAGGAAAAGGAAGAGAAGTACGCAAAATGATAAGATATATGTTTCACAGGGGAAGGGAGAGAGAGAGAGAGAGGTATACTGGCTACGGAGGGAGAGAGAAAAGTGCGAGGAAGGTAGCGAGGGAGACAGGAGGGGAAATAGGGAGAGAGAGAGAGAGAGAGAGAGAGAGAGGCAAGTCATCAGGGAGAATGACACTACCGCTGACACTTCCATCAAAAGAGGATTTCAGGAGAGAGAGAGAGAGAGAGCGAGAGACCATAGCTACCACCTCTCTCTTGACACCACGTGATATTCTCTCTCTCTCTCTCTCTCTCTCTCTCTCTCTCTCTCTCTCTCTCTCTCTCTCTCTCTCTCTCTCTCTCTCTCTCGTAGTGTGCGGTGCTGGTAAAATTATAGGTGATGATGATGGTGATGATGATGATAGTGATGATGATGATGATGATGGTGATGCCGATGATGAAGGTGATAGTGATGGTGATGGGGGTGATAGTGTTAATAATGGTAGTGGTGGTGATGGTGATAGTAGTGGGGATGCCAATGATAGTGTTGATGGTGATAATGATGCTAGTGATAGTGATGATAATGGGAATGATGATAGTGATGATGATAACAGTGATGGTAGTAGTGATAAAATAATGGTGATGGTGATGATGGTGATGGTGATGGTGGTGGTGAGGGAACAAGGTATTTCTGGCGGCCATAATGAGGTACAGGTATTCGCTTCTCACCTGACAAAGCCTTAATTAAGATTCTAAATTGAATTATCAGTCACTGCGCGCGATTGACGGGGGAGAGAGAGAGATTTATAGTGAGGATTGTTGTTTGTGGTCCACTTTCATTATTTTTTTTTGTCGTGTGGTTTTCTTTTTTTTTCTTATGTGTTTCTATTTCTTATTATTTTTCATCCTTTTTCTTCTTCTGCTTCTTCTCTTTTCTTTAAATTCTCCTTCTCTTTTACTCCTCTTCTTTCTCATCTTCGTCTTCTAATCTTCCTTTTCTTTTTTTCTTGTGTTTTTATTTTCTTATTATTTTTCCTCCTTTTTCTTCTTCTGCTTCTTCTCTTTTCTTAAATTTTCCTTCTCTTTTACTCCCCCTCTTCTTTTTCATCTCCGTCTTCTGATCTTCCTTTTCCTTTTCATCGTATCTTCTTATTCCTCGTCTTCCTCCTCCTCTTTTTCATCTTCGTCTTCTCATTTTAATTTTCTTCTTCATATTCTCCTCCTCTTTATCCTCTTCCTCTTCTTTTTTCTTTGTCTTATCTTTCTTTTATTTGAATTTTCCCCTTTTCCTCTCACTCTTCTTTTTCTTCGTCGTCTTCTCATTTTTATTTTCTCATTTAAATTTTCGTCCTCTTTTCTCTTCCATCTCTTTTAATTTTTGTCTTTTCTTCCTTTTCTACTTCAGATTCTCTTCCTTTTCCTCTTTCTCCTCCCCACTGTTCCTCAAAATAAATCCATATGTTACGTTTCTGCTCCTCTTTCCTCCTCCTCCTCCTCCTCCTCCTCCTCCTGCTGGTCATCTCAAGTGTCGGACAAGTTGAGGTCAAGCAGGAGACGTGACCCTGCCTGGCCCCCTCCCCTACCCCATCCCCCTCCGTTCCCCCCTAAGGTCTGACCAACGGGTGCCCGGCGTTAGGTTACCTGGGACACCTGGGGAGGTCACCTGGGGGGTCACCGCGGGGGAGTCATCTGGGGGGGTCACCGTCGCCTAAGGGGGCTGGGTAAGGTTGAAAGGGTGACTGGAGGTAGTTAGGTGAGTTTAGGTTAGGTGAAAATTAGGTTGTTAGGTTTGGTTAGGTGAAATTTGTTTGTTTAGTTGTTAGGTTAGGCAAGTTTAGGTTAGGTTTAAATTAGGTTGTTAGGTTTGGTTAGGTGAAATTTGTTTGTTCAGTTGTTAGGTTAGGCAAGTTTAGGTTAGGTTAGAATTAGTTTGTTTGGTTTGGTTAAGTGAAATTGGTTTGTTTAGTTGTTAGGTTAGGCAAGTTTAGGTTAGGTTAAAATTAGGTTGTCAGGTTGCCAGGCTAATTAGTTTAGGTTGGTTAGTATGTTGCTAGGTTAGGAAACTTTGGTTATGAAAAAAGTTGGGTTGTTAGGTTGCTTGGTTATAGAAGTTTAGGTTAGGTAAAAATTTGGTTGTTGGTGCTAACTTTAATTGGTAGAGCAGAGGTGAAGAATAACGTTATTAGGTTGCTAGGTTAGTACAGTATATGTTAAGTTAGTTTTTTTTTTTTTTTTTTTTTTTTTTTTACAGCTAAGGAGACAGCTCAAGGGCGCAAAGAAAAAAAAAGAAAAAAAGGCCCGCTGCTCACTGCTCCCGAACAGAAGTTAAAGGAGTGTCCAAATCAGAGGTTAATTTCGGGAGGAGAGGTGTCCTGATACCCTCCTCTTGAAAGAGTTCAAGTCGTAGGCAGGAGGAAATACAGATGAAGGAAGATTGTTCCAGAGTTTACCAGCGTGAGGGATGAAAGAGTGAAGATGCTGGTTAACTCTTGCATAAGGGGTTTGGACAGTATAGGGATGAGCATGAGTAGAAAGTCGAGTGCAGCGGGAGGCATGCAGTTAGCAAATTCAGAAGAGCAGTCAGCGTGGAAATATCGATAGAAGATAGAAAGAGAGGCAACATTGCGGCGGAATTTAAGAGGTAGAAGACTATCAGTATGAGGAGGAGAGCTGATGAGACGAAGAGCCTTAGCCTCCACTCTGTCCAGAAGAGCTGTGTGAGTGGAGCCCCCCCACACATGAGATGCATACTCCATACGAGGGCGGACAAGGCCCCTGTATATGGACAGCAACTGTGCAGGGGAGAAGAACTGGCGGAGACGGTACAGAACGCCCAGCCTCGAGGAAGCTGATTTAGTAAGAGATGAGATATGAAGTTTCCAGTTGCTAAGTTTCTGGGTTAGGCGAAAATTAGGTTGTTATCTTGAAAGGTTAGGGAAGTTTAAGTTTGAGTGTTAGGCTGCTTGATCAGTTCGTTTGGTTTTGGTAGAGTTAGGTTGTTGGGCTGAAGTTTTGTTCCGTCAGGAGTAGATTGATGTGTATAAGACGAGTTGTTGGATCGGCAGATTGAACTGAAACAAACTATGAGAGAACTTAAGATTGGAAGATAAAGATTGAAGATCGAAACGGTGAAAAGAAAGGGCAAGAGAAATAATGAGTGAAAACAAGAAAGAATAGAGCAAATGAACGTTACCCTGGTAGTTGCGGGGATCATGTTTCTTAAAGGCCCTTCCCTCTAGGCGAGAAAAATGAGAAAAAAATCATCACTCACGCAAACCATTTCATAATATATATCAACGCATTTATGATCAGTTTATGCATCATCTATTTTGGGGGGTTTATATTATGGCACAAATTTGGCCCGTCGCTGGTACACGGTAAACCCACAAATTTGGCCCGTCGTTATGAAGGGAAGATGGAATGTGAAGATGAAGATAGAAAGAGAGAAAAAGAAAGGGAAAAGAAGTATAAGTGAAAGCAAAAAGAGAGTAAATGAATATAGAGATAAATATATAAGCAAATACTAGACTCGTAGCATTTCCTTCTCATGTACAAGTCGAGACACAGAGAGACAGACAGACACACACACGCAGTCGATACATAAACACGGGGATTACCTGGCGACGGACAGGTTAATAGGTTTGTTATACCTGAGCGGCCGTCACGGTGTTAGGGTGAGGGGAAGGTAAGGGGGGGAGAAGGGATTGAGGGGAATTGAGGAATGGGACGAGGAGAGGAAAGTGTGAGGGAGGAATGGGAAGGAAGGTGAAAAGGGAGGATTGAGAAGGGGAAAGGAGGAGAGGAGATAGGATGATGAATAGAGGAAAGGGAAGAGAATAGAAAAAAAGGGGAAGGGGAAGAAGGATTACCGCAGAGTTGATGTGAGAAAGAATAGGAAGATTAGAAAAAGGAGAGGGAAAGGAAAATGTGAATGAAGAATGGAAAAGGGATGGAAAAAGGAGGAATGAGAAAGGGAGAGGGAAGAAATGATAAGATCGTGAGGAGAGGCAAGGGAAGAGAACAGAAGAGAAAGGGAAAGGGAAAGAAGTGATAAGATAATGGAAAGAGAAGAAAAGATAAAGAAAGAGAAAGAAAAGAAGAATTACGGCAAAGTTTGTGAGAAAGAATAGGAAGAAGGAAGGGGATGATGTAGAAGAAAGCGAAGAAGAGGAAGAAAAAAGAATGTATACGTAGAGATAGAAGATTATGAGGAGAAAGCAATAGGGAATAAGAAAAAGGAGAAGGAGAGGAAGAGAAAGAAATATAAAGTGGATGACGGAAGGCTGTGAGGAGGGAGAATGAGAGGGAGGTGGCTGAAGGGATAGAGGGAAGGGAGAAAGGAAAGGCTGAAGGGATAGAGGGAAGGGAGAAAGGAAAGGCTGAAGGGATAGAGGGAAGGGAGAAAGGAAAGGAAGGGAAGAAGGGAGGGAAGGAAGGGAAGAAGGGAGGGAAGGAAGGGAGGGAAGGAAGGGAAGAAGGGAGGGAAGGAAGGGAAGAAGGGAGGGAAGGAAGGGAAGAAGGGAGGGAAGGAAGGGAAGAAGGGAGGGAAAGAAGGAAGGAAGGAAAGTGAGGGAAGGAAGGAAGGAAAGAAAGGGAGGGAAAGAAGGAAGGAAGGAAGGAAGGAAGGAAGGGAAGGGAGGGGCGGTACAGGAGCCGGCCACCACCGGGGACCCATGACCACTCTTGGTTCTCTCTCATACCTAAGTACTCACTCTCATTCCTCATCCCTCCCTCCCTCCTCCCCCTCTTCTCCTCCTCCTGTCCCCTTCCTACACCGTCTCTCTCTGCCTCCTTCCTTTATCTTCGTCTTCCCTCTTTCTCTACGCTACCATATCTATATTATTTTCCCTTCCCTCCTTCCTTTTCCTATTCCTCCCTACTTCCTTCTCTCCCTTTCCTCTCCCCACTCCCTTCTCTCCTTCCATTCTTCCCTCCTTCTTTCCTTTTCTTCATTCTTATTTTCCAACCCTCTTCCCTTTCTTCTCCTTTCCTTCATCTCTCCCTACCTTCCATTCCTCCCTCCCTCCTTCCTTCCTTCCTTCTCTCCCCTTCTCCCTCCCAATTTCTCTCCCTCCCCCCATTCCCCCAGCCCAACGTGAGTGACAGGTTACCCATAATTCCTTTTCAGTTGAGGCCTGCGTGACCTGACCTCGCCGGGACGTGATGGTGTGTCGGGGTCAGCAAATTGCGCGTGACACGGGCTGACCAAGGTATGTGAAGGGGGGACGGGGGGGAAGGGGAGAGGGGAGGGAAGGTGGAAGGGAGAAAGGAGGATTAGGTAGGAAATGGAAGGAAGGAGGTTAAAGGGGTGACCAGAGTGTGTGGAAAGGGAGGGAGGGGAAAGGGGAGGGAGAAGGGAGGATTAGAAGGGAAATGGAAAGAAGAAGGGAATAAGGGTGGGGAAGGGAGGAGAGGGTGAATTGAGGTGTGAGGGGAAAGGGAAGGGAAGGGAAGGGATGGGATGAAGAGAGAACACGTAAGGAAGGGATAAAAGATTAGGATAGAAAAGAGGAATAAGAAAAAGGAAAATTAAAATACGTGGAAATAGTAAACAGAAGAAGGGAAACAGTGAAAGTGACAGTAGATGAAAAAAAAGAGGAAGAACAGGAAAAGATTAAGAGGAGAGAAGATAATGAGAAAAAAAGGGAAAATGAAGGGATAGGAAGAGAAGGAGGAGAGAAGAATAAGGATGATAAAAGAGAGGAAAGTGGTAGGAAGGGAGAAAAGAAGTGAGGGGATTGCGGTGAAGAAGGGGAGGAGGTGGGGAGGAAGGGGGGGTGAGGGGTGTCGGGTAGCAGGAACCAAACGTCAACCTGAGACCACCCCCCTTCCCTCACCCCTTCCCCTCACCCCTTCTCACCCCTTCCCCTCACCCCCTTCCCATCACCCCTTCCTCTCATTCCTTCTCACCCCTTCCCCCTTCACTCACCTTCTTCCCCTCACCCCCCCTTTACCCCTTCCCTTCACCCCTTCCCCTTACCCCTTCCCCTCGCCTTCCCCTCAACCCCCTTTACCCCTTCCTTTCACCCCTTCCCATCACTACTTCCCCTCATCCTTCTTCTCACCCCTTCCTTGCAACTTTCCCTCACCCCCTCCCATCACCTCTTTCTCACCCCTTTCTCAACTTCCCCTCATCCTTTTCCCCTCACTCCTTCATTTCACACCTTCCCATCAATTTCCCTTCACCCCTTCCTCTCACCCCAGTATCTCACCCCTTCCCTTCATCCCCTTCACTCACCTTCCCCTCACCCCTTCCTCTCTCCTCTTCCCTTCAACCCTTCCCATCTCCTCTTCTTCACAGCTTCCCCTCACCCTTTTACCCATCACCCCTTCCCCTCATCCCTTCAGTTCACCCCTTCACAACCTCCCCTCACCCATTTTCTCCTCATCCCTTCCCATCATCTCTTCCCTCACCCCTTCCTCACAACCTCCCCTTACCGTTCTTCCCCTCAACTTCCCATCACTGTCTCCCATACACCTCTTCCCCTTCCTCTTCCCCTTTCCCCATACTCCTTCCCTTCATTGCTTCCCCTCACCAATCTCTTCCCCATCACCCTTTCCCATCAATTCCTTCCCATCACTAAATTTCCTTCACTCATCTTCCATTCCAATCCACTTAATTTCTTTCCTTTTCCTTCAACTCCTTCCTTCCTTTCTCTCATTTTCTCTCCATCAATCGTATTCTTTCTTCTCTTCCTCAATTTTCTTCCTTTCATTTCTCATTTTTCTTTCTTTTTTCTTCTTCCTTCTTTCTCTTTCTCATTCTTTCCTTCTCTTATTCATTCTCTTCCCCTCTTCCCTTCATATCTTCCCTTTCTTCTTCTTTTTCCCTATTTTCTCTCTCTCTCTCTCTCTCTCTCTCTCTCTCTCTCTCTCTCTCTCTCTCTCTCTCTCTCTCTCTCTCTCTCTCTCTCTCTCTCTCTCTCTCGTCCTAATCCCCTTTCCCCTCACTCGTTCTCCGTAAATCCCCTTCTCCTTCCCCCCTCCCCTCCCTCCCCAATCCCTTCCTCCCTCCCCCTTCCCCTCCCTCTATTTTCCCCTTATTCCATCTTCCTCGTACTCTATATCCCCTCATCACACTTCCCCTTCCCTCCCTTCCCCTCCCTTCCCCTCCGGTTCCCCTCCCATTCCCTTTACATCCCCTCACTTCCCCTCTCTCCCTCCCCCCACACATTACTTTCAGCTTACTTTATCCCTCTCTTTCCCCCTTCCTTCCTCTACTCCTCCTTCCCCTTCCACTCCTCCCTCTATTCTATTCCGAAGAGGAGGAGGAGAGAGAGGAAGAGGGAAAGATAAAAAAAAAGGGAAAATAGAGGCAAATAATAAAAGTAAGACTCAAATATATACCAGAGAGAGAGAGAGAGAGAGAGAGAGAGAGAGAGAGACTTGACCGCACCGTCCATCACGACTCTGACCCACGCTGGCACTAGATAAATCTCTCTCTCTCTCTCTCTCTCTCTCTCTCTCTCTCTCTCTCTCTCTCTCTCTCTCTCTCTCTCTCTCTCTCTCTCTCTCTCTCTCTCTCTCTCTCTCTCTCTCTCTCCCCTATTTCCCTTTCCCTAACCACCTTCTCTTCCTTATTATCTCACTCATCTTGTGTGCGTGTGTGTGTGTGTGTGTGTGTGTGTGTGTGTGTGTGTTTAGTTCTTATACAAAGCACTAATAATAAAGTAATATAAAATAATTGATTGGTTCATGTGATACAAAATGAACGTAATTTATCAAGCAAACGTAAACAAACAAACAATGAGAAGAGGGGAGAAAAACACGAGAGAGAGAGAGAGCAAACACGAAGTAATACACAGCGAGCAAAAACACACTCAGACCAGCACACACAATCTGACTTTTTGCACGCACACACACACACACACACACACACACACACACACACACACACACACACACACACACACACACACACACACACACGTAAACAAACTGATGATGATGATGATGATGATAATGAGGATGGGGGATAAAATAATGATGATAGTGATGATAGACGTAACAGTGAGTGAAGTGATGATGGTGGTGGTGATGGTGGTGGTGATGGTGGTGGTGGTGGTGGTGGTGGTGATGGTGGAGGAGAAATAAGTACTACAGAGTAACAGTTTTGACCCCAAGACCCCAGATAAGGACACCATGGTCCCCTGCACGTGTGGAAGGGGGGGAGGGGGGAGGGGTGGAAGGGGGTTGGTCACTATTTGGGGTCATGTCAAGTGACCTGAACCACCAGATAACAACATGACCTTCACTACTACTCGCCTCCTCCTCCTCCTCCTCCTCCTCCTCCTCCTCCTCCTCCTCCTCCTTCAATTCTCATTCTCGCCCTCTTTTTCTTCTTCCTTTTTTATCATGTCCTTCCCTTTTTCGTCATCATCGTCGTTTTGTTCTTTTTCTCCTCCTCCTCCTCCTCCTCCTCCTCCTCCTCCTCCTCTTATTCCAATTCTCCCTCCCATCATCTTCTTTGCCCTTTTCATATCCTTTTTTTTTTCATCCTCATCGTTGTGTTTTCTTCTTTCTCCTTTTCCTCCTCCTCTTCCTCGTTGTTATCCTCTCTCTCTCCCTCTTCCCTTTTCTCATTTTTCACTGCCTTCTTCCTCCTCTACCTCCCTATTCATTTTTCCTCTTCTTCCTTCTCCTCCTATCTTCTCTCTCGCGTCCTTCTCCTCCTTCACCTCACTGCGTTCTCTCCTTCTCTTCCCTATCTCCTCCTCTTCCTCCTCCATACTTATTCTCCCTTCTCCCTTTACCTTCCTACAAATTTAAATTCTTCCTTCTCCCATCTTCCCTCTAGTCCTCGTTCTTATCGTTACTTTCTCTCCCTTTCTTCCCTTTCTCCCTATTCTCCCTCCTCCTCCATTTCCTCCTCCTCCTCTTCCTCCTCCTTATTCATTCTCCCTTCTCCCTTTACCTTCCTACAAATTTAACTTCTTTCATCTCCTATCTTCCCTCTCCTCCTCGTTCTCCCTTTCTTGCCTTTCTCCCTATTCTCCCTCCCTATCCTCCTCCTCCTCCTCCTCCTCCTCCTCCTCCTCCTCCTCCTCCTCCAGCACACGGACAAATAGCTACTCAGAGGATGAGGATTAAGATAAACATTCACACTCTCACCCATCTCCCCTCATCTCCCCTCATCTCCCCCCTTTTGTCATCACCCCCTCTCCCCTCTTTCCCTCCCTTATCCCTATCACCTCTCCACCTCTCCCTCTCTCTCTCGATTCCCCTCGTTTCCTGTATATATCTCCCTCTCTCTCGCTCTCCCTCCCTCTCTATCTCTCTCTCTCCCTCCTCTGGCCTCCCTCCCTTTTTTTTCTCTCCCTCCCTCAGTAAAGGATTATGTTGATGTGTTTTCATTTGTTGTTATATATTTATTTGTTTATTTATGTGACTGTTTGTTTATTTACGTTGTTTTTATCATCATATTCTTTCCTTTCTACTATTATTATTATTAGTATTAGTATTAGCATCAGGAAAGAGAAGGAAGGAAAAGGAGGAAGGAAGAAAGAAGGGAAGGGTGGAAAGAAAAAGGAAAAGATGGAAGGAGGAGGAAAAGTTAGGGATGGTTTATGAGAGTGATAGTAGTAGTAGTAGTAGTAGTAGTAGTAGTAGTAGTAGTAGTAGTAGTTGTAGTTGTAGCTGTTGTTATTGTTGTTGTTGTTTTTGTTGTTGTTCCAGGAATAATACAAGAAGGAAAGGGAAAAAAGAGTACAAGGGAAACTTAAATCAGAGTAATAGTGGAGATTTAACATAATTTAGTAGTTTTAAACAGGCGTTGATGGTGGTGATGGTGGTGGTGATGGTAGAGCGGAACAAAGGCGGTGATGGGGGTGATAACTCTGTAGGGTGAGGGGGAGATAAGGTTGCTCACACACTCTCTCTCTCTCTCTCTCTCTCTCTCTCTCTCTCTCTCTCTCTCTCTCTCTCTCTCTCTCTCTCTCTCTCTCTCTCTCTCTCTCTCTCTCTCTCTCTCTCTCTCTCTCTCTCTCTCTCTCTCTCTCTCTCTCTCTCTCTCTCTCTCTCTCTCTCTCTCTCTCTCATTACCATTCTCAGTCCCGGGCGTCAGTCATGCCTCTCCTGGGACCTGAAAACCCAGCTGTGTGTGTGTGTGTGTGTGTGTGTGTGTGTGTGTGTGTGTGTGTGTGTGTGTGTGTGTGTGTGTGTGTGTGTGTGTGTGTGTGTGTGTGTGTGTGTGTGTGTGTGTGTGTGTGTGTGTGACCCTTAACCCTCTAAATCCCTTCCCAAATTCTCTCTCTCTCTCTCTCTCTCTCTCTCTCTCTCTCTCTCTCTCTCTCTCTCTCTCTCTCTCTCTCTCTCTCTCTCTCTCTCTCTCTCTCTCTCTCTCTCTCTCTCTCTCTCTCTCTCTCTCTCTCTCTCTCTCTCTCATTTTTATCACTCGCCTTCGTTGTTTTCCGTCTGTCTGTCAGTTCGTCTCTTTGTCTGTTGTCAAAATATCTTATAAAAGGATTGACACAAGGTAGCCAAATACACATTAAACCCTCCTTAGGTTAATATCTCAAGCTGATTTACTTTTGGGGAAACTCGGAAAAAAAAAAATGTTTGAATCCTGGCGAGTCAATATAGTAAACAGTAAAGAGACGGAATAATGGGAAATAAAGAAACAAAAATTGACTTACTGAATGATGAATAAATAAAGAATAACTGACTGAATAATAGCAGATATATAAAAATAAAAAAAACTCACTGACTAAATGATGAATAAATGAAGTAATAACTGAGTAAATAATGAGAAAAAAAAGAAAAAAAATTACATGTTAAATAAATGAAGAAAAAATGACTGACTGAATGACTAAAGGCGATCATATGTAAACACCAGCTTTTGTTTTGAGTACAGACCATAAGCTTTCTCTCTCTCTCTCTCTCTCTCTCTCTCTCTCTCTCTCTCTCTCTCTCTCTCTCTCTCTCTCTCTCTCTCTCTCTCTCTCTCCTCTAATGGATCATTCTCTCCCCTGCAGCACAATAAGAGTTTTAATTGTATCCCCACGTCTTCCTCCTCTTCTTCTGCCTCTTCCTCATCCTCCTCATCTTCTTTCCCTTTTTTCATAACCCTCTTTCTCCTCCTCCTATTTCTCATCCCCCTTCTTCTCTTCCTATTCCTCTTTCTCCTCATTTTTGTTCATCCTCTTTCTAAATTTTCAAAGGTGTTAAAAAATGTATTGCTCCTTATTCTCCTCGATATATAACCTCTCTTCCAGCTCCTTTCCCTCCTCCTCCCTCCCTTCCTCTTTCTCTTCTCCTTCAGGTAAAGTGTGTCATGAATTCTTCCTCTGTTTACCTTCATCATTAACTACTCATTACCGATCACCTGGCAATCCACCTGTAAATTTCCTTGTCTTTTAAATTTTGTTTGGATTCTTTTCATTGATTTTTTTTCTTCTATTTTTTTTTAGTGTGTTGTTTCGTGGTATGAAAGAGAGGAAAAGGAGAAAAGAAAGAAGTAAAAGACACGAGAAGGAAGAGAAATGAAGGCAGTCCTACGTATTCTCTCTCTCTCTCTCTCTCTCTCTCTCTCTCTCTCTCTCTCTCTCTCTCTCTCTCTCTCTCTCTCTCTCTCTCTCTCTCTCTCTCTCTCGTGGGACTGATAGTATGCTGAGGGTTTATAGTGTGAATTTTCCTCCTCCTCTTCCTCCTCCTCCTCCTCTTCCTCCTCCTCTTCCTCCTCCTCCTCCTCCTCCTCTTCCTCCTCCTCGTAAGGTGTTCAGGAGGGAGACATAACAGTGGAAGGATATAATGAAATGGAGGCGAGGAAGGGAATCTTATTATTTTTTTTTTTCTAGGAAGATGGTGAACACTTTTTTTTCTCTCTTCCTCGCTCTCATTCTCGCTCTCCCTAGCCCTTGCTCTTGCTCTCGCTTGCTCTCACTTGCTCTCGCTCACTAGCTCGCTCGCTCGCTCGCTCTCGCTTGCTCTCTCTCTCTCTCTCTCTCTCTCTCTCTCTCTCTCTCTCTCTCTCTCTCTCTCTCTCTCTCTCTCTCTCTCTCTCTCTCTCTCTCTCTCTCTCTCTCTCTCTCTCTCTCTCTCTCTCTCTCTCTCTCTCTCGTATTCACAAACTAAATTACTCATCTCATTTCCCGGACTCAAGTACCTCCTCATCTTCCTCCTCCTCCTCCTCCTTCTCCTTCTCCTTCTCCTTCTCCTCTTCTTTCTCCTCCTTCTGCTCATCTTCCTCTTTATCCTTCTTTTCCATGTGGGTGCCATGTGTGAAGTGGAGGAGGAGGAGGAGGAGGAGGAGGAGGCATCATGACCCAACTCCATCCATTAAGCCGCCGACAGCCGTGTCCACGCCCTAACACCTCCTCCTCCTCCTCCTCCTCCTCCTCCTCCTAAATTTGGGCTTTCGTTACTTGTCTGTCACGCCTCCCCACTACTACTTTGCTCTTTCCGACACCTCTTTTTTTTTCTCCTCCTCCTCCTCCTCCTCCTCTTTTTTTTCCTCCTCTTCCTCCTCCTCCTTTTCTTTTCAGTTTACTCATCTTGTTTTCGCTCCGGCTACGTTTTCCTTACTTGTTTCTCACTTTTCTTCCTCCTACTCCTCTTCGTCCTCCTCCCCCTCCTCCTCTTCCTCCTCTTCTTCCTGATGGCCACAACTTTATCAAGCCTGAAAGTTGTTTGGTAACGCACGCACGCGCACACGCACATGCATAACACACACGCACGCACTCACGCACTTTTGTCTAACACGCACGGATGCACTCTCTCTCTCTCTCTCTCTCTCTCTCTCTCTCTCTCTCTCTCTCTCTCTCTCTCTCTCTCTCTCTCTCTCTCTCTCTCTCTCTCTCTCTCTCTCTCTCTCTCTCTCTCTCTCTCTCTCTCTCTCTCTCTCTCTCTCTCTCTCAAATTTACTCTTAAACACCATCATCTCCTCCCCTCCTCCTCTTCCTCCCCTCCTCCTCCTCCTCCTCCTCCTCCTCCACTTACCTCCCCCAATAACAGCTGTTTATCTCGGAGTTAATACACCTTTTACCGCGCAGTTTGATGATCTCCTTAACTTCCTTTCCCCTCCCTTCCTCCTCCTCCTCCTCCTCCTCCTCCTCTTTTTCCTCTGATCACCCTGAAGTAGTTAGCCTCCACAAGCACCGAATCCATCATTATCAGGAGGAGGAGGAGGAGGAGGAGGAGGATAATGAAGAGTTAGATGGTTAGCGGTGAAAAGAAATGATGGTGAGGATTTTAGCAAATGAAAGAGGTAATGTGTTTTTTTCCACCTCCTCCTGATCCTCCTCCTCCTCCTCCTCCTCCTCCTCCTCCTTCCGACGCGTTAATGGAAGGGTGTAAAGTGGTGGGAAGATTGGAGGGAGAAGGGAATTAGGTGTTTGTATCCTGATGGTCTTGAAAACGGACCAATTTTGGGTTGGTACAAGTTGGTTTTGCGAGTCTGTTGAGACCGCAAATATCCTCTCATTCTCTCTCTCTCTCTCTCTCTCTCTCTCTCTCTCTCTCTCTCTCTCTCTCTCTCTCTCTCTCTCTCTCTCTCTCTCTCTCTCTCTCTCTCTCTCTCTCTCTCTCTCTCTCTCTCTCTCTCTCTCTGTTTATCGTATTAGTTTCATATATATCGTCGTAGTTTTCTTTTCCTCCTTTCATCCTTATCAGTTTCCTCTTTTTCGTTTTCCTCCTCTTCCTCTTTTTTATTTTCCTCTTTTATTTAGCTGCTTTTCGTTCCTCTTTGTTCCTTCTCTTCCTCTCCTTTCTTTTTCGTTTTATATATCACTACTTTTCCTTCTTCCTTTTCCTTGTTTCCTTTTTCCTTGTCTGTTTTGGTCTTCTCTCTCCATCTGTTAAACCCTTTCCTATTCTTTTCCACCAGCCGTACTCTTTTTTCTTATAGATTTTGTTTTTGTTTTACGGAAAAGGAGACAGTTTAAGGGCGTGAAAAGAAAACAATAATGAAAAAAAAAAAAGCCCGCTACTTACTGCTCCTGAATAGAGTACAGAGGAGTGGCCAAAAAGAGAGGTCAATTTCGGGAGGAGAGGTGTCCTGATACCCTTATAAAGAAAATACCCATCAGTGGAACATTATACAAGAGCTACAGTATCACGTTCAACCTATAACATCACACATCAGCGGCAGTATTACCTCTTTGACCTCCAGCGTCTGTAAAACATGATATAGTGAAATTACACGTCAAAATGCTACCCGCACTCTTCATACGAATTCTCAAGTAATATAGACATCATCGGTTCATTACCTGTTTATTCACGTCTTCTTATTCATAGCACGTCGCTGTTTACGCGCACAAAAAGGAGATCTGATCATCATCCTTAATGCGCTGTACTTACCCTAATGTAAAGCAGGAAGGGGAAGATCTGGAATTTAAATTATACGACACGAGGGAAAAAGAAAGAAACCTAGAGAGAAGGGAAGAAAATTCGTGTTCTTGAAGAGCCCTTGAACATTTTTTTTATCTCATTTGTGGGGTGCGTTGACGCCACCAGCATAATGAGTAGACGTTTTAAAGACCAAATGTTCGGATCTAGAGAAATTGTGTGGACCAAACTAATACTAACCATCATCTGCCCAATGATGTGAAGCGCAAGTGCACAAGCGTTGGGGCAGATCGTTGTGAGTTGTGAAAAAGTGTGGAGAACAGATGAGTGTGTGTGTGTGTGTGGGTGTGCCTGTGCGTGTGTGTGTGTATGGTTGGGTGGGTGGGTGTGGGTGTGTAGGGGGGGGTGTAAGGGTGTGTGGGAGGTGAAATAGGATGTAGAAATGGCTGTTATGCATTAGGGAGTGGATATGAGGTGCAAGGGGACATTCACGTCGCTTTAGTGTAGTTTAGGATCATTTTCTCACGTTTTCCTTCGAGATGCACAAAGAAAACGGGAAGGAAGTTTGTCGTATTAAGTGTTCTTGGAGGATGTATTGGCTTAACCTTTCCACCGCCGTGTGATTATGCATGAGAGGTGAAATACACTTCCTTGTTTGTGTAATATCGCGAATGATGAACACGTGTGCATACGAACGACGAGTAACTTGGGACTTGCATGCAATAATCATATCGTCAATTCGCCTCCCGTTTTCTTTTTTCCCGCATAAACATAAATAAAATCAAGCACATGTGCATTAGTTATCCTCCATTGTGTTTGTTTCTTGATGGTTGAATTTCTTTGTTTTTCGTTTTTCACTGGTTTGCCTTTCACTTTTCCCGTTTTTTCATGATTTTTTTTCGTTTTCTGCTGTTTTTAGTTCATTTTCTGTTGCTATTTTTCCTTTTTTGTTTTTACCCTATTGTCCTTTGTTCCCTTTTTCTGTTGTTTATTCCGTTTTCTGTTGTTTTTTTTCCTTTTTTTCTGTCACTTTCTCATTTTCTGTTGCCTTTTCGTATTTTTTTCACGTTTTTCTTTCGCTTTTTCTATTATTTTACCTTAAACTGCTTTTACCCTGTTACATTCTCTCTCTCTCTCTCTCTCTCTCTCTCTCTCTCTCTCTCTCTCTCTCTCTCTCTCTCTCTCTCTCTCTCTCTCTCTCTCTCTCTCTCTCTCTCTCTCTCTCTCTCTCTCTCCACATAAGAACAAAACTAGCACGTGCAAGAGAAATAAAAAATAAAAAAACAGAGAGAGAGAGAGAGAGAGGGGGGGAGAGGGAGGGGGAGGAAGGGAGAGGGAGAGCGAGAAAAATAATTAGAGAGGGCGAAAGAAAGACACCTCCGAGCACTCTTCATCTGCCACTCGCAAGCCGCTGGGAAGGGCAAGAAAGCAAGGCAGTCTGACAGCTCTTCACTTATCAGACAACTCGCGCGCACTCCGTTTGTTACCCCATTCTGCTTTAGCCATGTTCCCAACGCTAACTTACTTTAATTCCCTTCCAGCGGCTGTTTTGGGGTAGAGAAGCATCAAAGGGAACAGTGAATGGCTAATATGGGCTGAAAAAGAATAGAAAGAAGGCTGAGAATGGTTAGAATGAGCGATGAGAAGTTAAAAGTGAGCCGTATGGAGTTAAAATGAGATGAGAAAGGTTAATATGAGCTGGGTAGGGTTGAAATGAGGTATATAAAGCTTAGAATGATCTGATTAGGATTTAAATGAGCTGAGAAAGGTTAGAAGGAGCTGTGTTGGGTTAAGAAGAACAGAAGTATTGACATGTGAGCTTTGTATATTATGAACAAGATTAAAAGGAAGGAGGGAGGAGGATGGGAGTTGACTACGTTAGAATAAATGGATGAGAAACAAGACGAAGAGGAAGAAGAAGAAAAGGAGGCAGAGATGGAGTTTACTGTACAATCGAAGAAACAGTGAAAAATACAAGAAAGAAACGAACTGTAAAAGGAGGAAGAAGAAGAAAAGGAGAAATCAGGGGTGGAGGGTAACTGTATAAAAGAAGAAAGAGTGGAAGGCATAAAAGATAAGCTAACAGGAAGAGGAAGAGTGAGAAGAAAGAGTGGAAGGCATAAAAGATAAGCGAGCAGCAAGAGGAAGAGGAAGAGGAAGAAGAAAGAGTGGAAGGCATAAAAGATAAGCGAACAGTAAGAGGAAGAGTGAGAAGAAAGAGTGGAAGGCATAAAAGATAAGCGAACAGTAAGAGGAAGAGTGAGAAGAAAGAGTGGAAGGCATAAAAGATAAGCGAACAGTAAGAGGAAGAGTGAGAAGAAAGAGTGGAAGGCATAAAAGATAAGCGAACAGTAAGAGGAAGAGGAAAAGTGAAGGACGGTGACTGCACATTAGAATAAGGAATGAAGATTATAAGAGCGAAGCGAACTATGAAGAAGACGAAACGAAGAGGAGGTAAAAAGTGAAAAGTATGAGATAAACGAGCAATAAGAAGGAGAGGACGATTGAACGAAGGTGAATGTGCATCAAAAAGAAAAAAAAAAAGTGAAAAGTATGAGATAAACGAGCAATAAGAAGGAGAGGACGATTGAACGAAGGTGAATGTGCATCAAAAAGAAAAAAATGAACAGTGTAAAACCTAAGCACTGAGGAGGAAGAGGAAGAGGAGGAGGGTGACGGTCGGTTGGGGGGCGGGGCTGTACATTAGGCAGCCGCTAAACACAGGAGCGGAACAGAGTGAAGACGTCAGAGTGTGTGTAGCAAAGAGTGAACGTCCTCGGCACACAAACACGGGAGACACTCTGCCATTACTGATTATAAGACGACGATGGATGAGACAGCGCCGACCACGAGGAGGAGGAGGAGGAAGAGGAGGAGAAATAGAGGAATGCGTAAGGTGCACGAACAGGATGGAAATAATGAAGGGAGGGAGGAAGGGAAAAGGATTGGTGTGCATATAAGGAAAAAATGGGAAGGGAAAAGGAAAGGGAAGGAGAGGGAACTGGGGAGGAGGAAGGTTGATATGGGTAAAGAAATTAAGAGAAACGAAGTCAAGTACGGAAGAGAGATGAAAAAGAAAGGAGGAGGATGGAGGAGTAAGGGGTTTAACGTAATAGAGAGGGAAGGTTCCATTATACCTTTCTACTACTACTACTACTACTACTGCTACTACTACTACTACTACTACTACTACTTCTGTTATTCTGCTGCTCATATTGTACCAACTCTTCTGTAATGTCTAATTTTATCTCATTTTCTTTCCATCTCGTCATTTCTCCTTTTAGTTTAGTGTGACCTGGCAGGGGGGTAATAGAAAACGAGAGGTGGGTAAATAGAAAACGGGAGGAGGGTTGCCCATTGTCCCTCGTAAACATGGACTGGTTGAAAATGTTGGGAGTTCCGTGTGTGCGTGTGTGTGTGCGTGTGTGTGTGCGCGCGCGCCTTGATAGAATTTCATAAACTTTTAAAACTTGATTACTTTTCCATTAAAACAAGGTGTGCGCGAGAGAGAGAGAGAGAGAGAGAGAGAGAGAGAGGGGGGGGGGTAGAGTAATAGAGGTTTCAACACCAAATAAAAGCACCTCCTTGAAGTTCCGTTAATTATACATTACTCTGTATAACCTTTTACGAGGCTCTCACGCCACCGAGAGAGAGAGAGAGAGAGAGAGAGAGAGAGAGAGAGAGAAATTTATGCGAAGACGATACAGAATTTCACGCTATTACGGTTTAGTTTAGTGCCACATCGAATATTGGGAAGCCCGGGACAGAAAACGGGAATTATGACGTCATTGTAATCGGTTTATGATTATCTTGTTTCTCCCGTTTTCTTTACATCATCTTCTTTATGTCCCTCCTTTGCTATTTTTTGTCCTTCACGTTCGTAAGTAATTTTATATTCATTCATTCATTTAGTCATTCTTTATTTTTCGTTTTTTTTCTTTCATTCATTCAGTCAGTCAGTCAATCACTCAGTCATTCTTTCTTTCTGTCAATCTTTTAGTCATTCTCTCTCTCTCTCTCTCTCTCTCTCTCTCTCTCTCTCTCTCTCTCTCTCTCTCTCTCTCTCTCTCTCTCTCTCTCTCTCTCTCAATATTAGGTGCATGGGAGTTTTTTGCCATTTTCTTCCCATTTTTTGTGTCTGCGGCGCCATGACTTGCGTGAATGTATTGATTGCTTTTTATATATATCTGAATGTTTTTTCCTGTTTCTTTTTACGAGTCCCTCAGCTGTTTTCTGTAAATTGGCGTAAAATTGATTGTTTGAGAAAAGAAAGAGTGTGTGTGCTCGTGTATGTGTGTGTGTGTGTGTGTGTGTGTGTGTGTGTGTATGTGTGTGTGTGTGTGTGTGTGTGTGTCGGCTTCTTTGTTGGATAAAGTATATTCATCTCTACCTACCTGTCTACCTTTGCGTGTTTTCTCTAGTTCATATATGTTATTTTTCACGGTAACAGAATATATTTTCTTATCTGTTTCTTTTCATTTTACGTGTATATTTCTCTCTTTTTTATATTTTTTTCTTTTGTTTCTTCTATTTGATATTTTCCTTTTTATGTATATTTTCTCGGTTCGTATTTGTTTTTGTTTTTCTATTTTACGTATATATTTTTCTCTTTGATATATCCTGTTTTTGTTATCTCCCCACTCGTCTTAATTTGTAGGCGGCGAAATCTTAACAATTCCGCCTGTTATTTCCCTCCCTCCCTCCTTCCCTCCTCCCCTCCTCCCCTCACCTTCCTTCCACCTCCTCTTCCCTCCATCCTTCCCTCCCTGATACGGCTGTTCTTCCCTCACCCTCCCCACTCCAACATCTTCCTTCCCCTCCTTCCCCTCCCTTCCCTTCCATTCCTTAAGTCAGCCCCATCTTCACCTTATTTCCCTATTTGTGAGTTTACTTGAGGGACCTCGTGTATGTAAACCACCGCGGATGATCAGAGGCCAGGGAGCAGAAGACACGTCAGGGCGCCGAGCTGTCCATAGAGAGAGGTTGGCAACAGTTTGAATAGAAAAAATGGAAGAATGGAAAAAAGAGAAAAACTAGAAAGAATAGAAAAACTAGAAAGAATAGAACAGAAATAGGAAGAATAGAAAAAAATAAGAAAGAATAGAATAGAAATAGAAAGAATAGAAAAAAATAGAAAGAATAGAATAGAAAAAATAGAAAATAAAAGGAATGAAATAGGAAGAATTGAATTAATAGAAAAATAGGAAGAATAGAAGAGTAAGAATAGAGAATAGAGAAATGAAGCCAGATTTATCTTTTCCGCAAGTGGTATGCGCCACAAAAAGAAACCGATCCATTGGATAAAATCAAAGCTACAGACCCCTGCTGTCTTCCTCCTTGCCAAAGAGTGATGGAACAGAAGGTGCTTAGAACTAACTTTGTTGCATACATATATATATATATATATATATATATATATATATATATATATATATATATATATATATATATATATATATATATATATATATATATATATACACACACACACTTGAGACAGATTAAAGGTTTGCTAATGTGTTGCAAAGGCAATACAGGTCCATACACCAAGTTAATAAAATAAATGTCAGTGGATATATTGGTGAGCCATCTATCGGCAAAGTTCGAAACTGGTGGATGGATGAATGTCTGAGGAACCGCTTCATATTGACTTGAATTATATCAGTAATATAGTTGCCATAGATCCCCATCTTTTAAAAAAAACTTTCTATGTATCTCTTCTTTATATTCCATGTGTATTTAGTGGACCTTTGGCCAATTTTGATGTCTTATTCAGCCAAATTATAGCCGAAACCCAAACCCGGCATTTCAAGGGGCTGACCTTGACCTTTTAACATATGGTGACCTCTAATGACAAAACTATTAAGATTGTTTGATATCAAATAAGTATATAAATCAATAGCATCATTTTGATATATAGTTCTTTATTGTAGGTCCAGTATGAGAGGAGCTACAGCCAATACACTTTCCCTTACCCCAATATTTTGCAGAAAAACGGAAAGTCAATTTTCGGACAAAAAGGGTTAATAAAATCCACACCCACCACTGGCCAACATTAAGATACCATTTTTGGATGTCCCATGGTAGACCCTTTCCAAAAATACCAACTAGAATTTTGATAATTTCCAGGAAATAAATTGCTGTCAGCCTTTGCTCTATAATAGAATGAACTGCAATCTGCCACACTCCCTGAAGAAAGTGTGTTCAGTGTGTGTGTCTTGCAAGTCCAACGTACCACTCTTTACTATTCTCTTTGGTAGGAGCAGGGACTAGCGGGCTTCTCTTTCTCTTATTTTTTTGGCCTTGAGCTGCCTCCACTGTAAAAAAAAAAAAAAGCAAAGAAAAAAGACGGGTCAGGAACTTGGTGTCTCACAAGTTCTAGAGAAAAAAAAAAACTAAAAACGCGCGGAAAGAATGAAAAGGAAAATGTTTTGTATAACGGAGAAACAGGAAGAGAGCATCGTGAATCATGATACAGGCTAAGATTAATGTTTTCCACGACGATTACGAATATGAATAAAGAGACTGGAAAAATTGATTGCGCAGAACCACTAACAGATCAACTATCAAGTCACAGTGGAACAATACTGCAGCAGGTGGAGAGGAGATGGAGTACACAAACATCACACAAAAAGTAAATGGAAAAGTCGAGAAAAACATTTATCTTGCAGTAGGCGGTTAAGTTAATGACATTGCTGCACATTTCGATTACTTCATTTGTTTTTTTTCTCTCTCTCTCTCTCTCTCTCTCTCTCTCTCTCTCTCTCTCTCTCTCTCTCTCTCTCTCTCTCTCTCTCTCTCTCTCTCTCTCTCTCTCTCTCTCTCTCTCTCTCTCTCTCTCTCTCTCTCTCTCTCTCTCTCTCTCTCTCTCTCTCTCTCAGGAGCATCATGACGTGGACGGTATTGGTACAGGTGTTGGACAGGTTTGGCCCATCTCGCCCCATCACCTGGCACAACCCTTCAAACGCTAACAAGTAAGTTACTGTTATTGTTTGCATGAATTGATTACATGTGCTGCTCGAGAGGTAAGAACTGGGCGTGTCTGTTTTTCCTTTCCCATTATATTTTTCTTATAGTATTTGTGTTTGTTGATGTTGCAAGTGTTTTATATCCAAACTCTATCACATTTGGCAGCACACGCGCATGGATGGAAACACACACACACACACACACACACACACACATCACGCATCACGCAGATTTCGTTTATATTTCTACACTTTTTTTCGCCATCTTTTCTTCCATCCCTTCATCCATCCTTTCCTCCATCCCTCCTTTCCTCTATCTTTCCATCCTTCCTTTCCTAAATCCTTCCATTCCTTCATCCCTTCCTTTCCTTCATCTTTTTTTTTGTATCCTTGCATCCTTCCTTTTCTCTATCCCTTTATCCTTTTTTTCTTCCATCCCTCCTTTCCTCCATCCCTTTATCCTTCCTTTCCTCCATTCCTCCCTTCCTGCGTCCCTCCGACCCTCCAAGCACGTTGCACACACGGCCACAGAAAACGGACTTGCCGAGAGGTGAAGGACTGCTTAGAACGTCTCTTTTTTTATCCATAACACAAGAATGCGCGCTTTGGCTTAATTAGGCGAGACATTAGGAAGCTTCCGGGGTGAAGGTGCACTCCCGTTGATGGTTGTCCAATTACTGTGATGGATGAGCTGTTCTGTTTGGTGGGAGTGAAGTGGAAGGAGGTAAGGAGGAGGGAGAAGGGAGATGGTGTCTGAAAGTAGTGGGAGCAAGGCATGAGAGAGCTCTGTACGGCTGTGTTCCAAGTTCTCCCTTACCAAATCACAAACCAACGGTAGCTTATAGATTATTTTCATGTGTTGGGAGCGGAGTGGAAGGAGCTGGGAGGGAGGGAGAAGGGAGATGGTGTCTTTAACTAGTGGGGAGAGGCATGGGAGAGCTTTGCCAGTCATTACCTACTTACCAACCAACACCAACCAGCTTATAGAATTTTTTTGAGTGATGGGGACGGAGTGGAAGGAGGGAGGGAGGGTGGAAAGAAGGAGTTTGTGTGTGTACGTGGTGGGGCAAGGCATGATAGAGCTCCTTACGGCCCTATTCCAAGCTCACCTCACAAGAGATATTAGTAATTACCAACTCACTAACCAACGGCAGCTTATAGATTACTTTCATGTGTTGGGAGCGGAGTGGAAGGAGCTGGGAGGGAGGGAGAAGGGAGATGGTGTCTTTAAGCGGTGGGGAGAGGCATGGGAGAGCTCTGCCACTCATTACCTACTTACCAACCAACACCAACCAGCTTATAGAGTTTTTTTGAGTGTTGGGGACGGAGTAGAAGGAGGTGGGAGGGAGGACGTAGGGAGTGTGTGTGTGTGTGTGTGTATGTGGTGGGACAAGGCATGATAGAGCTCTTTACGGCCCTATTCCAAGCTCACCTCACAACAGAGATTAGTAATTACCAGCTCACTAACCAACGGCAGCTTATACACTGTTCTTCGTCTTAAATTTCACATACATCTCTTGCAGTCCCTTATTTCACGGTCTACAAACGGGGAGATTTAAGTTGGATGCAGCCGCTGACCCGTCAAGGTGGTTCATAGAGAGCTTGTAGGCAACGGGATCTGGCATATGGATGGTGTTGGAACCGACGTCAAGGGAATGATTAAGGAAATAAGAGCCTGTAATGTGGGGTTTAGTGTAGGTAATGTGCTGAAAGAGAAAGTGTTTTTACCTACCTACTCATATCTGCTTACCTTTGTACCCCCCTCCCTCCCTCTCTCCCACCCTACCTTCCTACCTCCCTCCATTCGTACTTACCTACCCGGCAACCTACCTATGCCTACTTTTTTTTTTTTTTTTTTTTTTTTTTTTTTACTTCTCCGCCTATTGTTCCGGTAGGCTTGCTTGAGGGGCCTGGATGGTATTAGGCCCCAGCCCGTCATGGCGCAGGCAAGTGTTTATAGTGGCGCCATCTTCCTACCTACCGTCACTTACGTAATTTAAACAGGTGAAACAGATAGAGAGAGAGGATGTGGTGTGATAATTCTTTCCCACATCATGCATAAATTGACATCATATACCTGTCTCCCCTTTCCCCTCATCTTCCCTTTTTCTTCCCCTTTTTCCTTCCCCTTCTTTACCTTGTCCTTTCTCTCCCTTCCTTTCCTTTATTTTCCCCACACCTAAATAAAAGAAATCTAGGGAAAATAAATTCTTAACCTTCCTTTTCCTTCTTTTCCTTTCTTCTTCGTCTCCTTTTTTTCATTTCCTTTCCTTTCCTATTCCTTCCCATCCTTTCCTCTTTCCCTGCCTCTTTTCCTTTTTTCTCTTCCCATTCTCCTCCTTCTCATGTAATTCCCCCTTTACTATATATTTTGCTCCTCCTTTTCCCTTCCTTCTTCCCTTTCTTCATTCCCATCGCCTTCCCCTTCCCTTCCTTTTCTCTTTTCCTACCCGTTTTCCTTTTTTTCCTCTTCCCCTTCTCTTCACCTTTCTCATATAATTCCGCTTTCATATATATTTCCCTCTTCCACTCCTCCTACTCCTCCATCTTCTCCTACGGGAGCTTCGTGGTGCAGTGGTTAGCACACTCGGCTCACAACCAAGAGAGCTCGGATTCGATTCCCGGGCGGAGTGGAAAAATTTGGGCGGCTTTTCCAATACCCTACGCCCCTGTCCACCCAGCAGTGAATGGGTACCAAGTATTAATCGGGGGATCTGTTCCTTTTTCCTATAATTCCTTCCCCTTCTGTCTCTCATGCGGCATATGACCACAGATGTTGCGCCGACTAAACGAAACTTTCCAACTTTTCTTTCCACCTTCTCCTCCTCTCCCCTGCTTTTTTTTCCGTTTCCCATTATCCCTTTTTCTCAGCTCTTTTCTTCCCTCTCCTTTGTCTCTTTGACCTCTCCTGTACTTCTTCCTCTCCCCTTCCTTCTCTTTCTTTCCCTTCCCATTTTCTTCCCCTTTATCCCAAGTACTTCCCCTCGTTTTCCTTACCTTCCCATCCCCTCCCCTTCTTTCCATTATCACTCCTCTCACCCTTCACCTTCATTTCCTTCTCCTTTACCTCTCCTTCCTGCTCCCCTTACCTCACCTTCTTCATCTTCTTCTTCTTCTTCTTCTTCTTCTTCCGTCACACTTCTCTCAATCAAGAAACTGCCCATCATATTTCTGCCACCCCCTCAAAAAAAAAAAAAAATTCACGTTGACCTTAATTTTCGTGAGCTAACCCTTGCACGGCATTACTAAAGAAAATGTTGCGAAAGAAAACGGAATGACGGCTATTACACGTGATGAGCGAGTGTAATCCTTCAAAGTGTGCGTGATTTTTTGCCTTATTTTTTAAGGTGTGTGTGTGTGTGTGTGTGTGTGTGTGTGTGTGTGTGTGGAAAGGAAAAGGAAAGGAAGATTAAGAAAATGAAGAGAAAAAGAGAAGACAATGTAAAGAGGGGAAAGGAAGCGAGGAGGAAGGAAAAGAAAGAAGAGAGAGAGAGAGAGAGAGAGAGAGAGAGAGAGAGAGAGAGAGAGAGAGAGAGAGAGAGATTGGCGAAGCACGTGAAAGGAAGGAAACAATGAGAAAATAAGGAGTAGGTAGAGGAGGAAAGGAAAGACGAAAGGAGACGAAAAAATAGACGAAAAGGAGGAGGACAAAGAAAACGAGACAAAAAAAAAGCTAAAGAAATTGCCAAAACACGTAAAAGGAAGGAAACGATGAGAAACGAAAAAATATAAAGGAAAAGAAAGGAAATGAAAGACGAAAGAAGACGAAAAAATAGAAAAGATATGAAAGGCCAAAAAACGAGGGACGAAAAGATAAAAAAAAAGATGATAATGCTCGTGAAAGAAAGGAAGCTCTGAGAAACGAAGGAATAAGAAAGGAAAGGAAAAGAAAGAGGAAAGGAGACGAAAAATGGACAAAGAAATTTAGGGTAGAAAAAAATGGGATAAAACGAAAAAAATAAGAGAAATTCGTGTAAGGTTCGGTAGAGGTGAAAGAAAATGAGATTGAATGTATAAATGCCGTAAACTTCCTAACATGCTCTGAATATTCATACGAGTTTAACAGTTACACGTGTCATTAGTGTGTTCATATGGGTGGTTCCAATTACTAATACCGTTTTTTTATATATATTTTTTTGGTAGTGGTGATGGAGAAAAGGATTGAGTGGATTTTTATTTTATTTTACTTTTTTTATACTTCAAATGTAGACTTATTATGTGTCATGTATATAGATAATCGTTCTAATGTTTGTTTGTTTGTTTTTGTTTTTGTTTTTGTAGTTGCGGTGGGGAATAGGGTCCAGTGTATTGCTATTTCATTTTACACTTTTTTATATATATACTTCATGCTTAGACTTATTTTGTTGTTTCTCGCCTCCCCAGCTTCACCCATTCAACCACTCACCCAAACCTTCCATATAAATTCAACCTTCTTTTCTAATCTTACCATAAAAGAAAAAGTTCCCCCCCCCTCACCTCCCCAGCCACTCACTTCCCCCCACAACCTACGTCAATGCCCTTCACTCTCCCCACACCCCCTATCCCTTCACCCTTCACCCCACTCCCCAATAACTGACAGGCACTCCCGCAGACACACCTGGTGAAGTCTTACCTGCGCTTTTATTTTCTGCCGTGATGTGTGACCATTCTCCCCCACGACATAGCCCGTCCGCACTTGTGTATATGTGCATGTGTGTGGAAGTGTAGGTGTGTGTGTGCGTGTGTGTGTGTGTGTGTGTGTGTGTGTGTGTGTGTGCGTGCGTGTATGTGTGTGTTGGTGATAAAAATAGTCTGACAGCAATAACCTTGCGAAACACGTGTTATGGAAATCGCCTCTTCAATACAATCATTTGCTTTTCCTCTGTCTGCTCCTCCACCACCTCGCCTGGTATGACCAACAACCTGACAAGTAGTGTTCAGGGTTTTTATTTCTACACCAAGGGAGGCAGTTCAAGGGGAAAAAACTAAAAAAAGCAACAAAAAGATGCCCTCTAGATGCTGCTCCGACAAAAGAAACAAGAACGAGAGGCCAAATGAGAGGTCAGTTCCTGGGTGCAAGCTTCCGAGTGGCTCCTTGTCATTATATTGGAAGAAAATCGAAAAAAGTTGACATCATACAGAGGCCTCCCCATTGCCATAGCGTACCACAGAGGTCAATGCTGGGACCCATTTTCTCTTTTATATACATCGCGGGCTTCAAATTTGTGGTGAGAACTCTATTTTGGAGAGAGAGAGAAGACGCTAGAGATGGGGCGAGTTTATCACCTCACCGATTGTAAAGTGGATAGAAGAAAACAGAAAATTAGAAAATGAAGAGTGATGAATAGAAAAAAATAGAAAGAGGAGAATAGTAAAATGAAACCACGATAAGAGACATGAAAATTGAGGAATAGAAAGAATTAATAGAATAGAAAAGTGAAAATTGAGGAACAGAAAAAAATAGATACAGTAGAAGAAAAATATGAAAGACCAGAAAAATGAAGAATGAAAAAATATAGAAGAATGGAAGAGGAAAAAATAAAACAAAGAAAAAATAGAATAACGTAAAGTGAAAAGCAGAAAAAATAGAAAAAAATTACATAGAAAAAAGATAAAAAGATGGAATAATAAAATGAAAAATGAAGACTATAAAAATGTTGAAAGAATAGAATAGAAAAATTAAATAAAGAATGAAAAAAATAAAAATGAAGAACAGAAAAATGCATGAATCGTTACGTCGCTGCAAAGAGGTGAATTGAACGGTCTCGAACCCTCGTCCACCAAACGCCTTCATGTTTCGTAGGGCACACAAGTCCCGGATGAATAAGAGAAATCATTAAATCAAGCACCATCGTTAAATACAAACACGATCTCTTATGCATAATTTTTTTTTCTGCCATGTCTCCTCCGCCTCCTCCTCTTCCTCCTCCTCCTCCACCTCCTTTTCCTCTACGTCGTCCTTGTTCTCGTCCTCCTCCTCCTCGTCCTCTTCCTCCTCTTCCTCTTCGTCGTCCTTGTTCTCGTCCTCTTCCTCCTCATTCTTTTCCCCCTCCTTCCTCTCCTTCTTCAACTCCTCCTCCTACTCCTACTCTTCTTCCTCCCCCTACTCCTCCTCCTCCTCCTCCTCCTCCTCTTTCCATTTTCAGGTGGTGCATCGGGTACGGCCGCTAATTAACAAGAATAACACCTGTCCGCCTAATTAAGCATCACTTGGGTTTTCTTCGCGACACTCGGAAAGGAAACTTAATTTACGACACGCCTTGCTATGAATGCCTCGCTGGGGGGGGGGGGGAAGGGGATGGACAGAAGAAAAGGAGAAATTTTACCCGATCAAAGAAAAACCGAAAAGTTGCTGAGGTGTTGAGATAAGAGGAAAGATTGAGATAGATAGTTAGAAATAGATAGGTCGATAGATAGATTGATAGATAGATAGATAGATAGATAGATAGGGAGTTAGATAGATAGAAGAGAGAGAGAGAGAGAGAAGGCGGGGGGCAGGCAAGCAAGCACTGACATCACGCTGCAACCTACCTGACACCTGACGTACCACACTTTTTCCTTACCTCTGATTATCTGCACACCTGTTTGTACCCTCATGCTAGTCGATGTAACAACAACAACAAAAAAAAAAAAAACAATAAAAGTAGTAACAATAGTGATGATCATGAGACTAAAAATATAAACAACGGTAAGAATATAAATAACAGCAATAATAATAAAATCGAGACATCAGATAACGAGCTCGAAAGCTCCTCTGAATGGTACTTCCTAATGACGAGTCTAACACATGATCAGGCCGTGGCGAATCACCCACACACCCACACACACACACACACACCCAGACCCACACCTTGCTTAGCGCAGTCTCCCCTCCCTCCGCTGCCCTCCGCTTGTCCTTCTGTCTGTCAGAGATAATTCGCCGCTCCTTCCATTCATCCCTCGCACCCTACCCTCGTATTTTGTGCCTGACTGATCACTCTTGTTGCTGTTTCCTGCCACGCGGGGACGAGGAAGGAGGAGGAGGAGGAGAGGAAGAGAAGCAGGAGGAGATAGAAGGCGTAGAGGTAGAGAGAGAAACTGGGAGGAGGCATAGAAACAGGAGAAAGAAGGCTTAGAGGTAGAGAAATTAAAGAAATAGAAAGGAGTAGATGAAGGAAGAGAGGCAGAGAAGCAGGAGGAGATAGAAGGCGTAGAGGTAGAGAGAGAAACTGGGAGGAGGCATAGAAACAGGAGAAAGAAGGCTTAGAGGTAGAGAGATTAAAGAAATAGAAAGGAGTAGATGAAGGAAGAGAGGCAGAGAAGCAGGAGGAGATAGAAGGCGTAGAGGTAGAGAGAAATAGGGAGGAGGCAGAGAAACAGGAGAAAGAAGGCTTAGAGGTAGAGAGATTAAAGAAATAGGAATTAAGGGGTAGAGGAAGGAAGAGAGGCAGAAAAGCAGGAGGAGAAAGGTGTAGGAGAAATAGAGAAGGAGGCAGAGAAAGAAGGTAGAGGGAATAGGAATTAAGGGGTAGAGGAAGGAAGAGAGGCAGAAAAGCAGGAGGAGAAAGGTGTATAAGTAGAGAGAGAAGAGAAATAGAAAGGGAGAGGACTTAGGCAGGAAGGAAAAGGAAATAAACAAGCTGACAGGGATGCAAGAGGTGAGAGACAGGTCTATAGTTAGAAAGATATAAGAGAAGTAGGATGAAAAATAAGACGTACGCAGGAATGGGAAAGGGAATAGGATGCAAGGAGGAAAGGATGCATAGAAGGATATTAAAGGGCAAGGAAGTGAAAGAGTGTAAATAAGATAAGGAAGGAAGACAATGAGATAAATAGACTGAGAATGATAGGGAGTAAGAAGGAAAGGGAGAGAAAAGGTAGGGAGGATAAAAAGGGTTCATGAAAGGAAAGAAGAGGTAAGAAGTGAGGGAGTTAGAGGAGACACAAGCAAAAACTCTGTATAGGAAAGAAAGGAAGAAGGGAGAACGTAAAAAAATAGGGAGGAAAGTGAAGAGCAGGAAAACGAGGCAGAACGGAGAGAGATAGAGCAGGAAGGAGACGAATGAGGGAAGTAGGCAGAGACTCAATAAAAGTAGGAAGAGGGAGGAAGGTAGGAGAGGGGAGGAAAGTTTGACACCAGGTGAAGTGAGGTATGTGAGGGGAGTCGTGTGAGGGGAGGGGAGTCCAGTGAGGGGGAATATACTTACTTATTTGAAGGACTTGTTACCTTGATATACCTGTCTGTTACCTGTGGACTGATTGATTGTGATGACGTGCTTGTGAGTGAAAGGAAGGAGGGAAGGAGTTATGGAAGAAGGAAAGGAATATAAGAAGAGAGAAATGAAGGAGAGTTGAGTTTAGGAAGGAAGGTGAGAGAGCCGGTGTGTGCGAGCAGGTGTGTGTGTGTGTGTGTGTGTGTGTGTGTGTGTGTGTGTGTGTGTGTGTGTGCGTATGCGTGTGTGCGTGTGTAAAGGCTTAGGGTTAGGTAAAGACAGGTCTCCGTTATTCTTTTATTATTTTCTGGGCAATAACTTTATTACTTTCTATTTTTACCTCTTCCTCCTCCTCCTCCTCCTCCTCCTCCTCCTCCTCCTCCACCACCACCACCACCACCGTCATTCCTCATCCACCGGTACATAATTTTTTTTCCTTTCATTTCTTTACCTTTTTCCTGTACGAGTCAATTTCTTTCTGATTCCTTCGTGTCTTTCCTTTAATCTCACGTGGAGGCTTGATTGGCAGGTTGTAGGGTAAAGGGGGGCGGCGTTGGGGGGGAAGGGGGGCGTCTCTCCCTTATCCCTCCCGTCAGCACGTCACCACAGCCTTAGAAATTATTGGAGGTGGGAAGGGGAAAGGTGGGGAGGGGTGGGGAGGATATGGAAGGGAAAGGGGAGGTAAGGGAGGTGAGGGTGAGGGGAGGAAGGGTTACCTGAGCAGCACCTGTGTTATTATGAGGCTGATGACAGGTGTGGCGACGAACACGAGGAGGGGAAGAGGGAGGAAGAAGAGGAGAGGAAGAGGTAGAAAAGATGTGGAGGAAGGAAGGAAAGAAAGATAGGAGGACAAAGAAGTGAAGAGGAAGACGGAGGAAGAGGAGGGGAGGAAGAAGGAAGAGGAGAGGAAAGTGAAGCGATGATGTGGAAGAGTTAGAAAAGAAAGGAAGGAAAGAGGACAAAGAGGAGGAGGAGAGGAAGAGGAAGTAGCGATGTGAAGTAAGGAAGGAAAGGAAAATAGGAGGACAGAGAGAAGGAGGAAAGAGGAATGAGTAAGTAAGGAGGAAAGAGGAAGGAGTGAGTGAGTAAGGAGGAAAGAGGAAGGAGTGAGTGAGTAAGGAGGAAAGAGGAAGGAGTGAGTGAGTAAGGAGGAAAGAGGAAAGAGTGAGTAAGTAAGGAGGAAATAGGAAGGAGGGAGAGAGTAAGGAAACTAGGAAGAAAAGGAAGAGAGGATGGACAGAAAAGTGAAGTAGTGGATGGATTAAAAAAAAAAAAACGAGGAATCATTTTACTTACAATTTTCACTTTTCCTTCTTTTATAACGATGGTAAAAAAAAAAAAAAGGCTAAAAAATCATTCCACGAAACTTGGATCTCATTCCGACACAAAAATAAGAAGCAACTCCTCTCTTCATCCTCTTCTGCCTTCTCCTCTCCATTTTTATCATTCTCTTCCTCACTCCCCATCTTCATTTAACCTCCTCCTTCTCCTCCTCCTCATCATCATCATCATCCTCATCTTCCAGTTTGTCGTTCTTTTTTCCCCCTTCAAGTTATCAGAAAAAGCTATTTTGAATCTATACCTCTTTACTTACGTTATTATTATTGCTGTGTATTATGTATTTTATTTTATTTCATTCATTTATTTATTTCACTATTTTATTTTATTATTTGTGTGTGTGTGTGTGTGTGTGTGTGTGTGTGTGTGTGTGTGTGTGTGTGTGTGTGTGTGTGTGTGTGTTTGTGTTCGTATTTTGTATAGTTTTCTGTGTAAGACCGAGGGCTGTGTTACAAGTAGAATCCCAGAAGTTTTGCGTCCCTACAGAGCTCGGGATGAATGACTCCGTAACGACCCTAAACTTCCTTGATTCGCCCGGTAATACTGCCCTGAATCCGAAAGAGCCAATCCGTAAAATATTCTTCATTGTGCCATTCATTTTTTATTCGTCTCTTATCGCTCTCTCCCTCTTTCTTCATATACACCTTTCACCTCTCCTCTTCCTTTTCTCTCCTCCCCCCTTCCTCTCCTACACAGCCCTCACTCGTCTATCTCACACCTTTCAGTCGTCTATTTCTTTCCTCTTATTCCTGCCACGGTTTTTATTTTAATCTCTCTCTCTCTCTCTCTCTCTCTCTCTCTCTCTCTCTCTCTCTCTCTCTCTCTCTCTCTCTCTCTCTCTCTCTCTCTCTCTCTCTCTCTCTCTCTCTCTCTCTCTCTCTCTCTCTCTCTCTCTCTCTCTCTCTCTCTCTCTCTCTCTCTCTCTCTCTGCAAAGAACGGTCAAACTATATCAGTAATACATATTCAATATAAGAAAAGTAAATACAGATGATAGAAAATGACAGGGGATAACCCGTCAGTCAGTCAGTCAGTCGATCAGTCAAGGGTGGCGGTGGAAGGATCCGTCAGTCAGTCAGTAAGTCAGTCAAGAGTGGCGGAGGGAGGATCAGTCAGTCAGTAAGTCAGTCAACAAAAAGAGAAACAATAGTCAACCCGGAAGATAAAAAAAATTATTCTACCCGGAAAAAAAGAGAGACAACGAAAACAAAGTCAATTATTGCGCAGTAAACAACGAAACGAAACGAGAAAAAAAACGAACTTCACAAACACACACACAAAAAAACTTATTCTTCAAGTGTTTCAATGGACGACCCAATGAAAAAAAACAAAAAAAAGCGAAAGATGATAAAAAATGAGTTAGCGGTAATGTGAATTTAAGTCATTGTGGCGAGTAGATGACTTAATAAAGAGCAAGGGAGAATAAAAGGCAGGGAGGGGGAGGGAGAAAGGGAGAGAAGAGGCAAAAAATAAAGAAAAAAGGGCCACACGGAGGGGGTCGAAGTTCCCCGTAGACAGCTGGCATTGTCCCCCTTTATAAAGCATAATTCCAGGCAAGCCTCCTCCCGTTTTCTTTCACTCGCCGGCATTCGAGACGGGCGGCGCACAATAGAAAACGGAGCTCGAGAAAAAGAAAATGTAACACAGAGACTTATTGATGATTCATGGCCCTGTGTGTGTGTGTGTGTGTGTGTGTGTGTGACCACCCGTATAGATATGGATGGGTTAAGATGGATACTTCTCCTCCTCCTCCTCCTCCTCCTCCTTCTCCTCTTCCTCCTCCTCCTCCTCCCCTAATGAAGGCTCCCAGCAGGACTCGACAAACAGCGCCTAGTCATGGGGTCCCAAGATCACCTGAGTGGAAATAAGCAACACAGGTGAGCAGGTGGTGATGGTGGATGGTGATGGCGGTGGTGGTGATGGTGGTGGTGGTGATGGTGGTGGTAGTGGTAGTAGTAGTAATAGTAGTAGTAGTAGTAGTAAGTATTAGTGGTAACAGTAGTAGTAGTAGTAGTAGTAGTAGTAGTAGTAGTAGTAGTAGTAGTAGTAGTGGTAACAGTAGTAGTAGTAGTAGTAGTAGTAATAGTAGCAGTAGTAGCAGTAGTAGTAGTACCATCACCATCACCACCACTACCACCACCACCATAATGAATTTTTCTCAGCGGGAAAACTACAAATATTCTGTAGTCATGAACACCTGGCGGGCACACACACACACACACACACACACACACACACACACACGAACCACGCTTACACATTCTTCATTTCCTCTTTCACCTCCTCCTCTTCCTCCTCCTCCTCATCATCATCATCATCAGTCATTTAAATAAGTATAAACAACAATGGCGGAATTAAAGAAGAGCTTCGATCCCTTAGCTTCATGCAGTTAAGAGTTTCAGAAGCTCTTTAATAGATTCGGAAGCTCCTGGAATTTATTGTTAAGCTCTATAATGCACGGAGCTCTATGTATATATTCTTGTTTTATTTATCTCATTGGTTTATCGATTTTATTTTTACTGGTCACACACACACACACACACACACACACACACACACACACACACACACACACACACACGTACAGGTAGACAGGTAGGTAGGTGGGTGGGAGGGTCGCGGGGGGGGGGGGTAATTCTCTTAATGTAAAGGTCTAATTCCTTCTTTTTTTTCCTTTCTTTCTCCTTTTCTTTCTATTCTCATTCGGTCCAAAGAAGCGCTGTGGGAGGCTGCCCGTCGACCATTGTGTGTTTGTGTGTGTGTGTGTGTATGTGTCTGTGTGTGTGTGTGTGTGTGTGTGTGTGTGTGTGTGTGTGTGTGTGTGTGTGTGTGTTCCTGGTAATAATACATATAGGAAGTGTTTGGTATCGTAATAGAAATATGATAACATTATCGAAAGCATGAATGATGAACGAGCAACATAAAGAGGAAAAGACATAAAAAGGAAGAGAAAAATATAAACATAAAAGATAACAGCTAGAAAGATTTCACAGATGCACAGAACCAATGACACGTGGATGTGGAATCTGTTATTCTCTCTCTCTCTCTCTCTCTCTCTCTCTCTCTCTCTCTCTCTCTCTCTCTCTCTCTCTCTCTCTCTCTCTCTCTCTCTCTCTCTCTCTCTCTCTCTCTCTCTCTCTCTCTCTCTCTCTCTCTCTCTCTCTCTCTCTCTCTCTCTCTCTCTCTCTCTCTCTCTCTCTCTCTCTCTTCTTTTTTTTCTTTCCTTCTCTCTCTTTTTTCTCTCACTCTTTTTCATTCATTCATTCACTCACTCATTCATTCATTCTCTCTTTCTTTCATTCTTTCTTTTCTTTATCTCATTCATTTCTCCTAATTTTCTTTCTTTCATTCTTTCTTTGTCTCTCATTCTATCTATCTATCTATCGCTACCTCTCTCTCTCTCTCTCTCTCTCTCTCTCTCTCTCTCTCTCTCTCTCTCTCTCTCTCTCTCTCTCTCTCTCTCTCTCTCTCTCTCTCTCTCTCTCTCTCTCTCTCTCTCTCTCTCTCTCTCTCTCTCTCTCTCTCTATCTCTCTCTCTCTCTCTCTCTCTCTCTCTCTCTCTCTCTCTCTCTCTCTCTTCATATCTATCCGGTCACTCGCCTCACATACTCGCATTCTCACCCCAAACTCTCTCTCTCTTTCTCTCTCTCTTAATCTCTCCCTCTTCCTTCCTTCTTTCTCCCCCTCCCAGTGTTAGTGTTTTCCCTTTGTCTCCATTTCCTCCTTCCTCACCTGACTCTTCTTCTGATAGTGAGAAAGGAAGTCCCACTTTGCCCAAATATAGCTTTTAAAACGTTTGTGTTGTTGTCCATTGCCCTCCCTGCTCCTCTTCTCCCTCTCCCTCTCTTTCTGTGTTTTCTTCTCTTCCTCTTTCTCTGTTTTCCTTTCTTACTGTCTCTCCATCTCCCTGTTTTTTTCTTTTCTTTGTTTCTCTTTCTTCTTTTTCTTCTCTCTTTTCCCCATTTACTTCTATCGCTATTTTTCTCTGTTTTGATTCCTTCTCTTTTTCTTTATTTTTTTCTTATATGTCCTTACTTTTATTAGCGTTTAATAGTTTTTTTTTCTTTTTGTGTTTGTTTGTTTTGTTGCCCTCGAGTTTTTTTTCTTCTTTTTTTTGTTTTTGGGTTTTTTTTCTTTCTCATCATCATTCTTTTTCTATCTTTCTCCTTCATTCTTTTCTTGTCAATTGGTTATGCCGTCTTCTTTCTTTCTTTCTCTTCTTTTCCTCCTAATTTTCTTTTTTTTCTGTTCACAATTATCCTTTCCTCCACTTATTTATTCCTCTTATACTTCTTTTTCTCCTCCTCCTCCTCTCTCATATTCCCTCTCCTCCTCCACCTCATCTTTCCACGTCTTCCTATCTCTCCCTCCTCCTCCTCCTCCTTCCTCATCCTGCCACTCCCTGTCCTCCTCCCCAACATCCTACTTCCTCTCCTCTCTCTCCTCTGTCCGACCTTCCCCTTCCTGCCACGCTCCTCCTCCCCTTCCTCTTCCCCCTTCCCCTCCCCTTCCTCTTCCTCTCTCTCTCCCTCCCACTCTCTCAGGACGAAAGTAAATGCTGAGAAAATTCTTGCTTAATGTCATTCATTGGCTTGTGATGAAAAAAAAAAAAGAGGAAAAAGAGATACTGAACAGGGGTTTGTGTTCTTCCTCCTCCTCCTCCTCCTCCTCCTCCTCCTCCTCCTCCTCGATAATTGGTATATACTCCTCCTGACCTCCCGGATCTTCTCTGTTTAAGCTTCCTCCTCATTCTGAATCTTTGTAATTTTTAAGTGTTTTATTTGTTTCCTGTGTGTGTGTGGGGGGGGGGGGTGCTTGTGTGTGTGTGGGGGGGTCGTATGTGTCTGTGTGTGTGGGGGATGGGGGCGTGTGCTTGTGTGGGTTTGGGGGGGGCTCGTGTGTGTGTGTGTGTGGGGGGGGGTCGTGTGTGTGTGTGTGTGTGTGTGTGTGTTGCTACTAGTTTATTTTAATACGGGAAATGATAACTGGTGACTTTATTTTTTTATATGAATTTCGGAAAGACAAAACAAAAAAAACGAAAAGCCAATTAAAATGACGAGGTAAAATGAAAAAAAATAATAAACAAAACAAATAGAAAGAAAAAAAATAAAGGCTGAGTGATGACCATGAAAATAAAAGAAAAATCATAACCATCATTATTTTTATTATTGTTGTTATGATTGGAAGGTTATCTTTTTTCGGTCATCCACCCCACCTCCTCCCCCCCCTCCTTCCTTCCTCTTCCTTCCCCTCCCTTCCTCTTCCTTCTCCCTCCCTTCCTCCTCCCCTCCTTCGTTATCTTGTTTTCCGACGGAGGGAGAGAAGTAGAGGTCAAAGAAGGAGAGGTTATTGACGCGTTTTTTTTTTTTTGTTGTTGTTGTTGTTGTTTTTTGGTTGTTTTTCTTTTTGGTACTTTTCGTAGTTTTTTTTATTTCCTTTCTTTGGTTTTCTTATTAATTTTTATCTTTTTCATTCTTTCTTTTTTTACTTTCTTTGTTTCTCTTTATTTTTTGTTATTATTATTTTTCAAGGTTTATTTGTTTTTCTATTTTTCTTTTGTTTTTCTTTTTCATATTAATTGTTTGTTATTTTCCCTTCGGTTTTGGTTTTTAGTTTTCCCTTTTCTTTCCTCTCTTTCTTTCTTTCTTTCTTTCTTACTTACTTGCTTTCTCTTCCTTTCCTCCTTTTTTTTCTTTCATTTTCTCTCTCTCTCTCTCTCTCTCTCTCTCTCTCTCTCTCTCTCTCTCTCTCTCTCTCTCTCTCTCTCTCTCTCTCTCTCTCTCTCTCTCTCTCTCTCTCTCTCTCTCTCTCTCTCTCTCTCTGTCGAAACCTTATTAATTTATTATGATAGAGAGAGCACTGACCACTCCTCCTCCTCTTCCTCCTCCTCCTCCTCCTCCTCCTCCTCCTCCTCATTGAGATGGTGCTGGCGTAGGAGGCAAAAGGAAGGAGATGAAGAGATAACAGTATAATTTGTCGTTGGGGTTTTGTTCTTCTCCTCTTCCTCCTCCTCCTCCTCCTCCTCCTCTCCCTTCCTTTCCACCCACTTACCACTTACTACTTTCGGCCATTAGGTAGTGAGGGAGCAGGTGGGCAGGTGTGTAGGTGGTAGGGGTCATTAGAGTACCTGCAGGAAGTGAATGCATGATACAGGTGTGTGAATCCGCGAACAGGTAGCCAGGTGTGACGGCAGGTGTGTGAGGTGTGTGCTTGGACTCGTGGTTTGTTAGTTAGTTAGTTAGTTAGGTAGGTAATTAGGTAGGTAGGTAGGTGGGTGTATTAATCAAGGGTATTGGTTCATAGGTTAGGTGTGTTTTTGTTTGTTTGTTTGTTTTATCAGCGTGTTTTTTTCTTATTATTATTGCCATTATTTTTGTTGTTTCTCTTTTTTTTTCTCTTCTTAAGTAGGTATGTTAATTAAGGGTATTGGTTCATAGGTTAGGTGTGGTTTTTTTTTTTATCAGCGTTTTTTTTATTATTATTAGTTTTTTTTTCTCCTTATTCTTCGTCTTTCTCTTGATATTTTCTCCTTCACTCTCACTTCCTTTCGTTTCCTCTCAGTTTCCTCTCTCACGTCCAGACCGCAGTTTATCTCCCTCCTCCTCCTCCTCCTCCTCTTCCTCCTCCTCCTCCTCCTCCTCCTCCAGCTTCACTTCTACTTTTTTTCTCCATCCACCATATTTTCTTCCCTCTCTCCACTCTCCTTCCTCCATCATCTCCCAAACTGCCTCCTTCTCTCCATAGGTCCTCCATCTTCTTCCTCTCCTCCCTTTATCTTCCCTCCTATCTAATCTCCACCCAGCAGCCTCCATCCCCTTCCCTCTTAGCTCCACCCTCTTCCACAGTTTCATTTCCTCCACTTTACTTCTCTCCCTCTTTTTCTCTTCTCTTTCTACGCCGCTTCCTCACTTTATCTCCTTTCCTCCTTCTCTTCTTTCGTTTACTTGAGGTTTCTCCCTTTTTCTTTTCACCTATCTTCTTTTCACTCTTCATCTTTTCTCCTTCTTCTTCTCCATCTTTTATTTTCTCTTCCTGCTTTCTTCCTTCTTCCGTCCTACTCCACTTCCCAATATTTCCTTTTCCTTTTCCTTCTCTTCTTCCTATATTTCACCTTTTATATTCTCCATTTTCTATTTTTTCTGTCCTCTCCCTTTCCTTCTTCCTATTTCTCTTTCTATGCCTAACCTCTCTTTACCTCTTCTTATCTCTCCTCCTCCTCCTCCTCCTCCTCTTACTTCTTACATTCATTCACTTCCCCATCCCTATTGCATCCTTCTCCTCTTTCCCGTCCGTTTCTTTCTTTTATTTACTCCTCTTTCTTCCACCTATCCTCCCTATCTTTCCTCCTCCTCCCCCTCCTCCTCCTCCTTCTCGTCTTGCAACACTTCCCTCTGTTCCTTTCGTTTCCTTCTTCTTCTTACTCCTTCTCTTACCCATCCTTCCTCTACGTAACTCTCCCTATCTCTCCTCCTCCTCCTCCTCCTCCTCCTCCAGTTAATAAGCAGGAGGGGCACACAACCACCTCCACTAACTAAATTCACTGATCCGGACCCCTGATTGCATGCAGGTTGTCTCGGGGACTTGAGGTGGGAGATAAGGGCCCTGTACCCATTACCTGCCCTACCTTAATGATCCAACCAGGTGCGAAACGTTGTAATTAGCCGCTTGCCTTATGGGTATTGTCGAGGCCTTGGATGGGGCGGAAAAGGTAGAGGGAAGGGGGGAGAAGGGGTTGGAGGGGTAGGGGGAGGGGGTGTAGGTGTGTGTGGGGAGAGGGGATGGGGAGGGAAAAGGGGATGTAGGTTTGGGGGGGAGGGGAGGGATGGGGATGGGAGCGTGTGTGTGTGTGTGTGTGTGTGTGTGTGTGTGTGTGTGTGTGTGTGTAGGTGGATTTAAGAGAAAAAAGTGAAGGTGCGTCTGTGGGTAAGGTGGAAGAGGTTTTGGAAAGGTGTGTTTATGATGGTGATGGTGATGGTGATGGTGGTGAGGAGGGGGGGGAGGTAATGTTGGTGGTAGTGGTGACGGTGATGATGATACAAAGAAAAAAAGTGAAAGCGAACAAGAAATACAGACATGGAAGAAGAAAAAAAAAGTTCAAATCGTCAATTATACCGAAAGAAGAAGAAGAATAAAGAAGAAAAACAATAGTAAATAATGAAAAGTTACAACGAAAATAGGTCGAAATCGGAAAATGGATGATAAACAAAATCAAACAACAACAAAAATAGGTCAGAATCATTACCTGTACACCGCCAAGCACTTTCCTTACTCACCTGCGCCTCGTACCTTCATATTTCGCACGCAGGTAAACCGAGGCAGCGGCGGCGGCTTGCGTACCTGCGGAGAACAATACCTGAACGAGGAACAATACAGCACAGGCGCGGATACCATCTTACCTGTTTAGCGGCCGTCTCACCTGTTTGTGTTAAGGGGGGAGAGGGAGAGGAGGGGAAGGGGGAGGGAGGAAAGGGGTGAAAGTGAAAATGGTGAAGGTGAGGGAGAGAGAGAAGAGAAGATAAAAGTAAGAAGAGTTAGGAGGATAGGAAGGAAAGGGGAAGGGGAAAGGGATGAGAAGAATGAGAGAAAAGGAAAGAAGGGAGAGGAAAAGGAGGAGGATGAAGAAGTAAGGTTTGAAGGTAAGAGAGAGAACGGGAAAAGGAAGAAAGGAAGAAGGGAAGGTAAAAAAGTAAGGGAAGGGAGGAGAAGAGGGAGGGAAAAGGATGAGGATGACAGAGGTAAGGTTTGAAGATGAGGGAAAGAGAAGGGAAGATAAGAAATGAGGGTTAGAAGGAAAGGAAAGTGGAGGAGAAAAGGGGAAAGAAAGGCACGTAAGATTAAAAATATGGGTTAGTAATGGAGGGGAATGAGAGGAAGGGAAAGGGAAGTAAAAAAGAGTTAAGGGAAGGGGAATGGGGAAGGGAGATGAGGGAATGTACAACTGATTAAGGGAAAGGGAAGGCAGAGAAGATAAAGTGGAGACGCAAGTAATGAGGAGGAATGAGAGAAGACGAAGAGGAGGCAAGGAGACCAGAGACGAAGAGAGAGGGAGGGGGAAGGGAGGAAGGGAAGGGGTTTAGGGGGGGAGGGGGTAGCGTGGGCGGTAAAGGGCTAATAAATCTTTATATATAATTTAGAGCAAACTTTATCAGTGTTCTGGATCACAACAAACCGCTGGCTGGCTATTGGGAGAGAGAGAGAGAGATGAAATGAAAAAAAGGAATAGACGAAAAAAAGAAACAATACAGAAAGGAAAAAAATGGATGAACGAAAGAAGAACGAAGAGGAATAGAGAACGAGAAGAAAAAGTGAAGGAAAGATAGAGAACGAAGATAGGGAAAAAAAAATGAATAGATGAAGAAATGAAGAGGAACAGAGAAAAAGGAGAGAGAGAGAGAGAGAGAGAGAGAGAGAGACGTGATTGAAACAGGTAGTCAAAATTAAGCTTGTTTATAGTGACGCCCAAATAAACTAATAATGTGTTTGTGTGATCCTCTTCCTCCTCTTCTTCTTCCTCCTCTTCCTCCTCTTCCTCTTCCTCTTGTTCATCCCTTCTTCCCCTTCTCCTTGCTTCTCTTCATCTTCTCTCCCTTGATGTTTGTCTTCACTGCTTCTCTTCCTCCTCTTCCCTCATCCTCTTCCTCCTCCTCTTCTTCTTCCTCCTCTTCCTCCTCTTCCTCTTGTTCATCCCTTCTTCCCCTTCTCCTTGCTTCTCTTCATCTTCCCTCCCTTGATGTTTGTCTTCACTGCTTCTCTTCCTCCTCTTCCCTCATCCTCTTCCCCCTCCTCTTCTTCCTCCTCTTCCTCCAACTTCTCATCCCTTTCCCTCCCTCTGCTCTCGTTTCTCCTTCTTCCTCTCCTCTTCTTATTTATTTTCCTTAACACAATTTTTTTTTTGTTTGATTTTAGTTTGAGGTCTTTGGTGAAGGAGGAGGCAGAGGAGGAGGAGGAGGAGGAGGAGGAGGAGGAGGAGAAGGAGGAGGAATTGATGGTGGTGGTGGTGGTGGTAGTGGTGATGGTTCCGGTGATGGTGGTGGAGGTAGAGGTGGAGATAGTGGAAGAGGAGGAGGAGGAGGAAGAGGAGGAGGAGGAGGAGGAGGAGGAGAACGAGAACATTATCCTGCCATCTTCCTAACATTATTCATCTCTTAGGACCCGCCCCGTGTGAGAGAGAGAGAGAGAGAGAGAGAGAGAGAGAGAGATTTCCACCATAAAATATCATAAAAATACATAAATAACCTATCAGCTACTTTATTACTAGTACTACTACTACTACTACTACTACTACTACTATCATACTCTCTCTCTCTCTCTCTCTCTCTCTCTCTCTCTCTCTCTCTCTCTCTCTCTCTCTCTCTCTCTCTCTCTCTCTCTCTCTCTCTCTCTCTCTCTCTCTCTCTCTCTCTCTCTCTCTCTCTCTCTCTCTCTCTCTCTCCTCTCTCTCTCTCCCCCTTCCCCTTCCTCCCTTCCTTCCCCCATACCTCTGGCAGTTCGTCTTATCTCCAAGTTGCAGACTCATCACCGCCTTTCTCTCCCTCCCTCCCTGCCTCTCTCTCTCTCTCCCTTCCTCCCTCTCTTCCCTTCTCTCTGTCTCCCTTTCTCTTCGTCCCTTCTCTCCATCCCCGCTCTTTTTTTTTTTATACCTTGCTTATTCCTCGTCTTTCTCTTTTCCCCTCCCTTTTTCTTCCCTTCCTCCCTCCCTCCCTTCTCTTCACTTCTCTCTGTTTCTCTTTCTCTTCTCGTGTTTCCTCTCCTCTCCTTTCTTTTCATCCCTCTCTCTCTCTCTCCTTTTCATCCTCTTCCTCCCCCCTTCCTAATCCTCCCTTCTCTCTCTTCCTCTTTCTCTTCTCGTTTCTTCCCTCCATCCTCACTTTTTGTTTCCCTTGCCATGCCTATACTTTCTTCCTATTTTCCTCTCCCTTTCTCTCCTTTTCTTCCTCTCCTTTTCTCTTCCCTTTTCTCGTTTTATTTCTTTTCTCCTCTTCTCTCCTCCTAATTCCACTTTTCCTTTCTCTTCCCTTGTTTATCCTTGACCTTTCTCGTTCATTTATTATTTCTCTTTCCATCCTTATCTTCCCCTCCCTCCCTCTTCTTTCCCTTCACCCCTTTTTCATTCATCTTTCCTTACCTATCCCTGCAGTTTTCTTCTCTTATTTTCTTCATTTTCCTCTATTTCTTCATCTCCTTTCCCCCTCTTCTTACCTTCTATTAGTTCCTCATTTTATCTCCTTCTGTCATGTATCTCAATCCTTGTTCTCTTTTCCTTCTCTTCCTCTTCATATCTTTTCATTTCCATTTTTTCATCTGTTTTCTTCTTCCCTATCTTCTTTCTCTCCATCCTCCTTTTCCTCGCTTTTCTCTACTCGTTTTTTCCTTCTCTTCGTTCCTTCTTCATTCATCCATTTTCTCTCTTCTTCTCTCTAGTATATTTTTCCCTCTTTTTTTCTCATTTTCTCTTTTTTTTTTCATTTTACTCTCTCTCTCTCTCTCTCTCTCTCTCTCTCTCTCTCTCTCTCTCTCTCTCTCTCTCTCTCTCTCTCTCTCTCTCTCTCTCTCTCTCTCTCTCTCTCTCTCTCTCTCTCTCTCTCTCTCTCTCTCTCTCTCTCTCTCTCTCTCTCTCTCTCTCTCTCTCTCTCTCTCTCTCTCTCTCAAAACTCCTCTTCCGCTTCTCTTCCTCTTCCCTTCCAGCATCCTCGTTCTTTCTCTCTCCTCTCTTTCATCTTTGTTTTTTTCTTATTCTTTCTTTCATCTTCTCTCTTTCTCTCTCTCCCATTTTCTTTGTTCATTTTTGTTATTTTTTCGTCGCTCATCTCAAAGTATTTCGTTCATTTTTGTATTAACTCATCTTTATCACTTTTGTCTTATTCAATCGTTCGTTTTTTTCGCTTTTCTTTTGTTGTCTTCATTAATTTTTTTTTTTTTTTTGGTTTTCTTCCTTTGTTCTTTATTATTTACTCTTCGTCTGTCTGTCTGATCGTGATATTTTTCAAGGTTTGTTTTCTTACTTTATTTATATCTTTCTTTTAGTTTTCATTTCATATTATTAGTATTTTTTTGATCTCCCTCTTTCTAGCTATCATTAATATTCATGCCTCTTTCCCCTCTCCTCCTCCTCCTCCTCCTCCTCCTCCTCCTCCTCCTTCCGACCATTATTTACTTGCATTTTATCTGAGTGTGTTAAAATCCTCGCCTCCTCATCTGGTATATAGCACGCACCCTATTACCTCCTCCTCCTCCTCCTCCTCCTCCTCCTCCTCCTCCTCCATGCATCTTCCTCCCACGTACTTTATGCCTCCCACCTTTTACCGAAGTCCATGGGCTCTACTCCCACATTTTCCTTCCTCTCTTTTCCTCCTCCTCTTCCCCTTTCTATCTTCCTCTATTTCCTCCTCCTCCTCCCCCTTCTATCTTCCTCTATTTTCCTCCTCCTCTTCCCCCTTCTATCTTCCTCTATGTTCCTCCTCCTCTTCCCCTTTCTATCTTCCTCTATTTTCCTCCTCCTCCTCCCCCTTCTATCTTCCTCTATTTTCCTCCTCCTCTTCCCCTTATATCTTCCTCTATTTTCCTCCTCCTCTTCCCCCTTCTCTCTTCCTCTCTTTTCCTCCTCCTCTTCCCTCTTCTATCTTCCTCTATTTCCTCCTCCTCCTCCCCTTCTATCTTCCTCTATTTTCCTCCTCCTCCTCTCCCTTCTATCTTCCTCTATTTTCCTCCTCCTCTTCCCCCTTCAATCTTTCTCTCTTCCTCCTGCTTTTCTTCTCTATTTCTCCTTTTCCTCCTCATCTTCTCCCTTTTATCTTTCTCCCTTCTTCCTGCTTTCCTTCTCTATTTCTCCTTTTCCTCCTTCGTGCCCTCCTTTTCTCCTATTCTATTTATCTCTCCTTCCTTCGCTCCCTCCCTCCCTCCCGTCTGTTTTTCTTTCTCTCGTTCCTTCCTTCCCTCCCTCCCTCCCTCCCTCATCCTTCCCTCCCTCCCTCCATTCATGTATCTTCGTCGTATACATTTGCACCTCTTCCCTTCCCTCCTTAGTGCCTCCTCCTCCTCCTCCTCCTCCTCCTCCTCCTCCTCCTTCAACACTCCGTCCCAAAGTTTAATTGCCACCCTTAATATGAGCATAAGTTTGTCCATCTTGGAATGTGGAGAAAACGGTAGGTGGGTGAAGGGAGGGGGTGAGGAAGAGACAGTGAAGAAGGGGAGGGTGGAGGGGTGGATGGGGAAGGAGAGAGGGGGGTAGAGGGGGGAGGTGGAGGACTTAGGACTGCTTGGGTTTTCTGATGCACTATTTTGGAGGAAGTATAATTTGGGCGGGTTTTGGGGCTGGGTTTCGAGAGGTTGGGCGAGTTTTGGGGCTGGGTTTCGAGAGGTTGGGCGGGTTTTGGGGCTGGGTTTCGAGAGGTTGGGCGAGTTTTGGGGCTGGGTTTCGAGAGGTTGGGCGAGTTTTGGGGCTGGGTTTCGAGAGGTTGGGCGAGTTTTGGGGCTGGGTTTCGAGAGGTTGGGCGGATTTTGGGGCTGGGTTTCGAGAGGTTGGGCGGGTTTTGGGGCTGGGTTTCGAGAGGTTGGGCGGGTTTTGGGGCTGGGTTTCGAGAGGTTGGGCGGGTTTTGGGGCTGGGTTTCGAGAGGTTGGGCGAGTTTTGAGGACTAGATTTGGGGTAGTTTATGGTATTGGGCTACTTTTAGGGGGGGATGAATGCGTTGGGCGGGATTCTGGGGGTTTGGGCGGTTTTTCGAGAGAGAGAGAGAGAGAGAGAGAGAGAGAGAGAGAGAGAGAGACTGTGAAAGCGAGGGAATCTAATAATGACAGTTAGTTAGATAGTTAGATAGTTAGTTTGTTAGTAATGTTTGAAGGGGGGAGGGTGCCTGTGTACGTGTGTGTGTGTGTGTGTGTGTGTGTGTGTGTGTGTGTGTGTGTGTGTGTGTCCTTGGAAAAATATGGATAAATAAATTGTGGACGTGGAGTTTTGTATATATCAAGTTTTTTGCAATTCTCTTTTGATTAATTCTCCACATTTTGTTTATTTTATTCATTTGCTGTGTGTTTGTCAGTTGTGGTTTTATTTATTTATTTATTTATTTGGTTTGAGTTTCATTTGTTACGCGTCATGTACTATTTATTTTATTTCTCTTTTATTTCTTCTTTTTTTTTTTCGATAATATTCCGCAAAAGCTCGAGTTGTCATTCCGTATTTCTTTTTCTTTTTATTTCATTTCATTTTGCTTCGTAATTTCATCATGTGTTCGTTCATTCATTCGATCATTCAATTATATATATCAATTCATGTTTCTCTCTCTCTCTCTCTCTCTCTCTCTCTCTCTCTCTCTCTCTCTCTCTCTCTATCTCTCTCTCTCTCTCTCTCTCTCTCTCTCTCTCTCTCTCTCTCTCTCTCTCTCTCTCTCTCTCTCTCTCTCTCTCTCTCTCTCTCTCTCTCTCTCTCTCTCTCTCTCTCTCTCTCTCTCTCTCTCTCTCTCATCCTCCCTCTTTCTCTCCCTCTCTCTTATTATCTCCCCTCACCAGCCCTTTTCCCTCCCTTTCTTCTCTCCCTCATCCATTCACTTCTCTCCTTCTCTCCCTCCCTCCCTCCCTCCCTCTACCTATCTTGATCCTCAATTCTCCTTCGTCACCTTTACGCAAATTTCCTCCATCGACTTTCCTCCTCCTCCTTCTTCTCCTCCTCCTCCTCCTCCTTCTCCTCCGCCTTCATTTTCCTCCATCTTGCTTGTATCTCCCTTGCTGTTATTCCTCCCTCCTTACTTCCCTTGCCTTCTATCCTTCTTCCTTCTCTTCTCCTCCCTTTTATCTTTCTTTATATCTCCCTCAATTCTTTCCTCTTTGTTTCCTTCCTCTTTTTCTTCAGTTTCTCAGTTTCTTCTTTCGCCCTGTCTTCTTAGTCTGTTTTTTTCCCCTCCTTCTTCTCTTCCATTCTTCGTGTTTCATTCTTCTTCAGCCTCCTTCTAGCATCCTCCCTCCTCTCCTCCTTCCTCTCTCCCTTCCTCTCTTGTTTTCTAGTAATCGTTTTCCTTCCTTCCCTCCCAATTCTCCCTCCCTTTTCTGCTTCAAACTTTTACTCTTTCTCCCTCTTCCAGCACCTTGTCCCTTCTGCCTTTCATATCTCCCTCTCTTCCCCTTTACTTTCGTCCTTTCTTTCCTCTTTCTTTATCTCTTCAGCTTCCTTCTTCCATGCAGCATCCTTTCGTGTTCCTGCCATCCTCCCTCCTTCCCTCCCTTCCTCCTATCTTTCATTCCTCCTAGACTTTCGTCCTTTCTCTCCTCCCTTCTTCAGCTTCCCATCAGCTTCACCATCCTCCTCCTTCCTCCTTCCCTTCCTTCTTTCCCTCCTCTTTTCCTCCTTCCTAAACTTTCATCCTTTCTTCCTTCTCGAGCTTCCTTCCTTCTCCCATTTAGCATCCTCCCATTTTTTGTGCTCCCCCTTCTTCCTCCCTCCCTCCTTCCTTTCCTTCCCTCCTTTCCCTCCTTTCCTCCCTCCCTCCTTCCTTTCCTTCCCTCCTTTCCCTCCTTTCCTCCCTCCCTCCTTCCTTTCCTTCCCTCCTTTCCCTCCTTTCCTCCCTCCTTGGTGTCGCGGGAAGGTTAATTCGGTTGCTTATCGGCGGGTGTCAGACGTGGCTGTGAATCCCCGGTGGGAGCAACGACGGCATGCCAAACAAACCTCTCTTTTATCTCCTGATGCCAGCGGCCCCGAGGAGGAGGAGGTGGAGGTGGAGGAGGAGGAGGAGGAGGAGGTGGGGGGGAGAAATTGATTACGGAAAGATGCATAAAAAAGAAAATTAAATACACACACAAAAAAGAAAATTATGGAATGAATGAAAGCAAGAAAAAGGGAAAAGAACGTGAGATAGAGACAGAGGAGGAGGAGAAGGAGGAGGAGGGAAAGAGAAATTGATTACGGAAAGATACATTAAAAAAGAAAATAAAAGAACAGAATGAAAGCAAGGAAAAAGGGAAAAGAACGGAGGTAGAGACAGAGGAGGAGGAGGAGGAGGAGGAGGAGGAGGAGGAGGAGGAGGAAAAAGACAAAGAAGAAAAGCGTAATCGAATACACCAAGATAAATATGAAGGAAAAATAGCAAGAACAGAATGAAAGTAAGGGAAAGAGCGTGAATTAGAGCAAGATAGAGGAGGAGGAGGAGGAGGAGGAAAGGAAAGAAGGAAGAGGAGAAGAGGAGGAAAAGGCTTATTTTGGTGATGAGTTTGATGGTTTAAAATGATTGATTAGCTTTCCCAGATATGTTTAGCTTTCTTCTCGTTATCTTGTTGAACCTTCGCCTTTAGTTCGATTTGTGGACGAAAACAGACATCGAAGGCCTAATTTTCTTCATCCTACTAAATTATTCAAGTTATGAGGCTCTTGTTGGGTGTGAGATTGACGTTTGAACTTGCTTGGTTATCCACGATCCACTATTTTTTCTTTTGATACTCGGCCCTTGAATCTTTTTTTTTTTTTTTTTATTTATTTATTTTTTTTCTTTTTTTTCCGATAGACTCCGTGAGATTCTAAAACACTTTCCTACGTTACCTCCTTCAAGCCTTCCAATTGTACATTCAGTTTTCAGTATTTTTTTCCATTTTTTTCTCATATTATCGGCGTTTTTGCATTGCCATTAATTTTTCTGCACATTTTTTAACCCTCTACTCCTTAAATCTTTACTGTTTTCATGTGTTTTCTTCTTCTGTCCTCTACCGTAAGATTCTAAGGCATTTTTTAACGTCATCTTATCCAAACCTTCCCGTTGTGTGTATTTATTTTCTAATTTATTCGTTTTTTTTTCTCATTTTTTCTTTTCTTTTTTTTTCTTCTTTTTTCCGCTTTTTCGTTTTTTTTTATAGCATTTTTCCACTTTTTTGTTTTCATCTTTTTGGGGTTTTTTTCGTTTTTTCCGTTTTTTTTCACTTTTTTTTCGTATATCTTCGCCCTTTTGCATCAATAGCTATCTCTCCGTGCACTTTTAGGCCGATACTTTACCGTTTGTGTTTCTCCTTTCTCTCCCCTCCCGTAAGATTCTAATGCATTCTCTCACATGATTCGTATATATGATTTTCTCCGGCTTGCGTTACTAGGTATATTTACATGCATTTTGAGGCCCCCACCCCCTGACTCAAGCGTTTCCGTACACTTTTTTCTCCTCCGTAAGACTCTAACGTCGGAATTATAAGACACTTTGGCTTCTCATATCAGCTATTTCTAAAGGTCAAAGAGGGGGTCAGTCGGGTTCTAATGAGTGCTTTTTTAGGTTCACGGTACAGAGGAAGGGTCAAACTACCATCAGGGTCATAAAACTACTACTCGAAATGCCCACAACTCCTATGAAAGCCTTGTCAAATATGTGTTCTTGGGCGGCGAAATGTTTCTTAATACAACCCTAAGCCACTTTCCTATACGTCACCTCGTCATAATCTCCCCGTTGTGCGTCAAGTTTTTGGTTCTTCGTCATCGGGCTCGGGCGTGGACGCAATCCGGGTCGTTGCTGCCAGATGCGAAAAATGAAGTTCTATTTTTTTCACGGTGAGGTCGTTGTGGTCGTGTTGTGGTCCCGGCGGCCGTGTATCCCTCCTCTTGATTACCGGTTTACTTATCGTCTCAGTTTACCAGGTTTGCGGCATTGCTCTAAAGTTTGCCTTGAGTCTGTGTGTGTGCGTGTCTTTGTGTGCGTGTGTGTGTGTGTGTGTGTCTGTGGTGAGAGGCAACTGTAAGATTATTTCACTGTGGTTTTCGTGTGTCGGTTGGGTTGTTGTTTTTTGTTACGTAAATAAGACGAAATCGATAACAGAAAGATGAGTCGGAACAGGACGAGAACAGGGGAAAAATAAAGACAGAAAAATGGTATAGGAAGCGAGGAAAAAACTGCCGCTCCTGTACAAAGATATTAAGAGAAAGACAACGAAATGGTATCAGTGAAGTTAAGTTAGTTGATGCTCTTCCTCTCTCTCTCTCCCTCATTCTCCCTTCTTATCAATATGTCTATTTTTTCTATCTATCTGTGGACTAATGCAACGGAGATAAGCACCAAGACCACGCGTAATTTTACCCTATGCCCTTAACTTTACTTACTTCTTTTTTTTTTTACAACAAAGGAGACAACTCAAGGGCACAAAACAAGGAAACAATAATAAAAAAAACCGCTACTTGCTGCTCCTAAAAAGAATCCAAAGAGGTGGCCGAAAGAGAGGTCAGTTTCGGAAGGAGAGGTGTCCAGATACCTTGAATGTCTATCTCTCTATCTCTCGTATCTTCCTTGCGTCACCCTGAAGTATTATAGTGAAAGCAGGAAATCAATCACGCGTTCAATATTGCTTTTACTTTCTACATCATCATTATTAACATGCACTCGGCTTCTGTACACCACCCAGTCAGCCACTCAGCCACTCAGGTATAGTCAGCCAGTCAGCCAATCACCGTCTTCCCACCACCGACTAACATTCAACCAGCCAACCACCTTCCACCACTACCCATCACTCACCACTACCGTTCAACCATCTACACACTGAATATAAGAAGCAAGTAACCTCCCCCCCTACCACTAACTCTTCTCTCCCTTCCCCCCTCCATCCCTCTTACCTCTCCCCTTCCCTCCTTATCACCACCTCTACCACCCCTTCCCCTTCCCTCTCCCTCCCCCCAACCACCAGTCCATCAACTCAGCGTCTGTGGAATGAATTGACTCTTAGTTGGTGTGATTTATGTCCAAAGAAAACATGGATAATGCCTTTCTTGAACCTCTCCTTAGTTTACCACAGCTGTACCCCCGTCCCTTACCCTCCCTTCCTTCCTTCCACCACCTCCCAATCCCGGCCTCCTCCTCCCCATCACCCACACAAACACGCGTGATGGATGCTGTTCCTGAAGCTAAAACAAACGGGGTCCTAATAACAATGATAGCGGCGCTCTCTAATGACCTCTCTTCAAGCCCAGGTGTAATCAGGTAGGTAGTAGTTACGTGCTAATCAGTTTGGCCCAAAGGTAAGCGGGCGAGACTTCTTCAGCTGGATGCGAAGGAGTGTACGAGATGGTTGGCCGCCGATCTGCTTAATAACGCACCGGCCTCGCGAGATAAGAGAGAAAAGAGGGAAAAGGAGAAAGGTGAAAAGCAGAAGATACCGATGAGGGATGGGAAGGGAGGTAGGGAGGTGGGTGAGATATGTTTGTAGGTGTTTGTGTTCGGGTGTTTGTTTTGTGTGTGTGTGTGTGTATGTGTGTGTGTGTGTGTGTGTGTGTGTGTGTGTGTGTGTGTGCGTCGATGGAGGGGTCTAAGATGAAGGAAAAAACAAATAGAAAAGAAAAGAAAATGAACGAAAGAAGGAAGAAAGAAAAGACCCGATTGAAGGAAGATAGGAAAGGAGGAAAGGAAGGAAGGAAAAACACGGAAGAAGGAAGAAAGAAAGGAAGGACAAGAAGAAGGGAAGAAGGGAAGGAAGGAAGGAATGGAGGTTAAGCGAGATAACTAATGGTGTAAATGGTACTTGAAGACGTAATGGGAAAGGCTGTCGTGGTGTTGATGGTGATGATGGTGGTGATGGTGGTGATGGTGATGATGGTGGTGATGGTGATGATAGTGATGGTGATGGTGCTGAGGCTTATCTTTCTTATAAATTTCAGTATACGAGTTTATCTTCTCTATTCTCCTCCTCTCCTCCTCCTCCTCCTCCTCCAACTCCTCTGTTAATTAATTCCACGTCTTCTTCCTCCTCCTCTTCCACCTTCTCCTCCTCCTATTTCTCCACCAATAGCACCACCAACATCCTCCTCCTCCTCCTCCTCCTCCTCCTTCTTATCTTCCTCCTCCACATACTGCATTCACAACGCCCTCCCCCTCTTCCTCCTTCACCCCAATGTCCTCCTCCTCCTTCTCCTCTTCTTCCTTGTCCTCCTCCTTCTTCTCCTCTTCCACCTCCTCCTCTTCTTTATCCTATTCCTCCATGCACAGTTCTCAGTCTCATGGGCTTCTTGTTTTTTCGTCTGCAACCTAGTCCACTCCTCCTCCTCCTCCTCCTCCTCCTCCTCCTCCTCCTTCTCGCGGTAATCCCTAATCATGTAATATTTCACCCCCGGTAATGGCGGCGTCCGAAGAGTGACCATTACCAGGGTTTAGCGGAGTTTTCCCTTCCTATTGAGACGAATGTTGAGCCCAGAAAACGTGATCACTCTGTCAAGGGCGAGGGAAGTGCTGGATGTGTGAGTGCATGTTAGGATGTGTGTGTGTGGGGGGGGGGGAGGGGACAGGGGGGGGTAGGAGGGGTGGAAGGGGGAAAGGGGGGGATGTTGTGTTGTGTTGTGTTGTGTGTGGAGGATGTTGTTTGTTTTGTGTTTCGTTTAATGATGTGTGTGTGTGTGTGTGTGTGTGTGTGTGTGTGTGTGTGTGTGTGTGTGTGTGTGTGTGTGTGTGTTTTGTTGCGTTGTGTTGTTTTGTATTGATGTACTTTATGGAACTTGTGTTTGTTGTGTTGTTTTGTCTTCTGTTATGTATGTGTGTGTGTGTGTGTGTGTGTGTGTGTTTTATGTATGTTTTGTCGTGTGTTGATGTTTGTTGTGTTGCGTCTGTGTGTTAAGTGGTAGATGTGGTAGGAGAGATAGAGAGAGAGAGAGTGTTTACATGTTTTAGTGCCGTGCTTTATGTTTGCGGAAATGTACAAAAGAAAGTATTAATTCGAACGCTCTAAAAAGATACTCAACTGTTAAAGAAAAAATAAGCTAAAACATGAAAAATTGAAATAACAGAAGAATGCAGACGACACACAGACACACACACACACACACACACACACACACACACACACACACACACACGTACACGCACATGCACACACTCAACCTTATCACTACCATCACCATGACCACTATCACCACCATCACCACCACCACCACCACCACCACCACCACCACCACCCAATCACTGCACTAGGACATTCCCGATTAATAAAGTCCTGTCCCCGTGTCCCTGCGTGTCCCACCCTTCCATTACCTTGCCTGGCCTTACCTGGGACCAAGGTGTCATTAGATCAACACACCTGAGGCCAAGCTTACCTGTCCGTGATGAGTTTACGAGACGCAGAACACCTTGTTATTGTGGGTAGGGGGAGGAGGAGGAGGAGGAGGAGAAGGAGGAGGAGGAGGAGAAGGGGGAGAAGGAGGAGGAGGAGATTCTTACTGCGGAGGCAAAGATGGAACTGGTGGTGTCTTGAAGGAGGAACACAAAGGAACACAAAGGAAGAACAAACAACAGCAGACCTGCTGGTCCTTACGAGGCTGTTTGTGACAAGCTACACTAACTATCTAATCAAAGGTGGAAGATGAAGGACAGCAAAGGCGAAGGCTCATCCCCACCCCCCCATCCCTCCAGCCAAAGCTGGCAGGAAAGGAAAAAGAACCATGCAGCATGGTAAAACTGCATGGAAATTATGTAGGAAAGAGGAAAGAACTACCATTATTGCTACCACTAACCGGGCGATAAAAGCGGACAAGGACACCAGTATTCGAAAGAACTTAACGTTATTACGACAATGAGTAATATCTTAGTTGCTGGTTGGATTCAAAATACTTGTCTAATCTATTCTTGAAGGCCGTAACTGTTGTACTATCAACGACATCACAGGGTAGAGTTCCAAACATTAACAACTCGATTGAAGAAGAAGTGTTTAGCTTCGTGCGACGAGAATCTTTTACCACTTATCTTCAAATTGTGATTTCTTCTTGTTCTATTTGATCGATCAATTGTAAAGTAATCTTCCGCATTAATATCACTGAATCCTTTAAACATTTTAAACACTTCTATTAGATCGCCTCGCATTCTTCGTTTTGACAGGCTGAATATATTTACTTCTTTAAGCCTTTGTTCATAAGATAAATTTCTCAACCTAGGAATCATCTTTGTTACTCTTCGTTGAACCCGTTCCAACTTTTCTATGTCTTTTCTGTAACAGGGAGACCAAAACTGTATACAGTACTCTAGACGGGGTCGAACCAACGAATTATACAGTTTTAATATTACTTTTTCCGATTTATTATTAAAGACTCGTCCGATGAAGCCAACCAATTTGTTTGCAGTTTTAACTACCTCTGAACAATGCTGACCGGGCTTTAAATCGCTTGATATAGTGATTCCAAGATCCTTTTCTTTACTTACTGCAGAAAGTTGTTTGCCATTCATTACGTACCGAACGCGATTGTTATTTTTTCCGATGTGCAACACTTTACATTTGTCAACGTTAAATTTCATTTGCCATTGATTGGCCCAACGTGCAGGTCGATCTAGATCTGATTGTAAAGCTTCTTCGTCGAGTGTCGCAGTCACTTTACTAGCAATTTTTGTGTCATCAGCAAATTTTTACACTTTGCAAGTGAGCCCATCATCGATATCATTAACATAGATTAAAAAGAGCATGGGGCCAAGCACTGATCCTTGAGGTACGCCGCTTCTGACGTCGAGCCAGTTAGATGTAACACCGTTTAGAACTATTCTGTTTCCGCTCAGAGAGCCAGTCCACAAGCCAATTGTGAATGTTACCCGAGATACCGTGCGCCAATAGTTTGCTGAGCAATCGCTGGTGGGGGACCTTATCAAATGCCTTTTGAAAATCCAGATATATGATATCTACTGATCTGCTTTCATCGAACACCTCAAAAATATAGTGAAAAAAATCAAGTAAGTTAGTTAAACACGAACGTTTACTACGGAAGCCATGTTGCGAATTATTTATTATATTATTTTCTTCGAAGAATTTCACCATATTGTCCCGAATGATAGTCTCCATTAACTTACAAACAATCGATGTCAGGCTAATTGGTCGATAGTTTCCTGGATGAGACTTGTCCCCCTTTTTGAAAATTGGTGTGACATTTGCAAGTTTCCAATCCGACGGAGCTTTTCCAGCTGTTAAAGATTTATTGAATATGATGGAGAGCGGTTTACAAATTTAATGTTTGATTTCTTTTAAGACCCAAGGGGTAATTTTTCTGGACCAGGAGCTTTGCTTACTTTAATCTTTTCAATTGTGCGTAAAATGTCACTTTCTACGATGAGCACGCCACTTAACATCTTTTCGGTCCTTCTAACCTCCGGCGGTTGAGGTGATAAACAATCTTCGTCGGTAAATACGGATGCGAAAAAGTTATTTGGGATTGTAGCCATTTCATTTTCATCGTTCGTGTGGTTACCATTATCATTAGCAAGCGGTCCGATACCACAAGTGAGTGACTTTTTATTATTTACCTAGCTAAAAAATTCTTTAGGATTAGATTTACTCGTTTCCGTTATATATTCTTCAAGATTTTTCTTGCTCCGTTTTATTAATTTCTTGGTTTCGCGGCGAATTCTGCCCAACTCTAGTTTGTCAGCCTCACTCTGAGTTGATATGTATCTACTGTATACGCGTTTTTTAAGAGATAGGCTATTTTGAATTCCGTTATTCCACCATTTGGGTTTCTTCTTAAAAGCTGAACGTCTGTTACGATAGGGTACGCATATGCTTATGGCATTGTTCAATATTGTGGTGAAGGCCCCCCAAGATTTATCAATATATGTTTCCGCCGAGATTTCAGTCCAGTCAGAATTATTTAGAATTGATCGGAGTCTTACGAAATTCGCTCTCTGATAATCTGGCACCTTTTCTTTACTAGGAGTTACTTTACTTTCTTTCATATTGATGCTGAATGTGATTGTTCGGTGATCGCTAGAACTAAAAATTGGACCAACATTTACTTCGTTAACTAGATCAGCTGTCGTTGAAAACATAAGGTCAAGTATATTATTTTCCCGAGTCGGTTCTTGAACATGTTGATGTAAATCACTTTCTAGTAAATTTGTGTACAGGTCGAGCCCTGTATGACAGTTCAACGGTTCACCCCATCTTTTCACTGGCAAGTTAAAGTCCCCCATAATTACTGCCTCGCAACTGCTACTTGTTTCTAATAATAATTCACTTAATGCGTGGTCGATACCAAGAGTCTGCCTTGGCGGTCTGTAGATAAGTCCAATTACTATTTTACGAGATCTATTTTTAATTTCAATGAAGACCGTGTCTACATTGGTTATAATATCTGTTTTCACGAATACTGGATGGAGAGAGTTGTGGATATAAAGGATAACGCCGCCACCCTGTCTGTTCTCTCTTTCATGACTAAAAATGGTATAACCCGGTAATCTATACTCCGCAGTGAAATCTCTATTTGAAGTGTCTATCCAAGATTCTGTGACTCCGATGATGTGATAATGATTTGTAGCTGCGAGGACTTCTAAGTCTTCAAATTTGTTACGTAGGCTACGAGCGTTTACATAGCAAGCTTTAATGTGATTCGAGTCGGAGGTTTTGTGGGTTGAGTGCACCCTTACGGTGGGGCTGCTGGTGTTCTCGCCTCCGCGTTTTTTGGCTTTCGAAGAGCCACTTGGTCGCAGAGCAGCCTCCCGAAACGGGCTGCTCCAATAGGGTTTAAGTGGATGCCATCAGGAAGGAACAAGTCTGAGTCGTAGTAAAAACTGTTCCACAAGTTAGCGAACTGGACGTTTTCTTGTGAGCAAAGGGACTGAAGTCTGTTGTTTGTGCTGAAGGCCTTATTGTAAAAGCTAGATTCGGCACCGACCCTCGGGAGGATTCCTGAGATTATGATGTTACTGGCATCCGTTTTACGTTTATACTGCTTGATCATGCGGCGGTATTTCTCAAGCAGTTCCTCAGAACGGTTTGTCTTTACGTCATTTGTCCCCGCGTGAATGACAAAGAGGGTGTTTCGGTCGGCGTTTCTCGTGACATCATCGCACGCTGCGGTAATGTCGTCTAGTCTGGCACCTGGATAGCAGTAACGTTTTCTGCGGCCGTTTGATGAACGACCACAGAACTCAACCAGCTGGCCACGCACCATGGAGTCCCCAACTAGGCGAGCCTCAAACTCATCCTCCATGGTGTCTGCCAGCACCTGGAACCTATTGAAGGTAGTGGGGGTCAGTAAATCCTTGGTTGCCTGCTTCGGTTTGGCTCCATTCCTTACAGGTTGGAACCCGACATCCTGTGATGCAGGAAGAGAAGCGTTAAGTGGGGCAGGCTGGAAGGTGTCCTGTGAGGCAGGCTGGGAATAAGCCTGTGAAGCAGGCTGGGGGTCAGCCTGTGAAGCAGGCTGGGGGTCAGCTTGTGAGGCAGGCTGGCGGTTGTCCTGTGAGGCAGGCTGGCGGTTGTCCTGTGAGGCAGGCTGGGGGTTAGCCTGTGAGGCAAGCTCCGGGTTAGCCTGTGAGGCTTTTATTATTTATTGCCTCAAATGGCCCACGGAAGACATCTCTTTCAGGAGAAAACAAAAACCAGCTGTTATGCAGACTAGGGATGGGAGTACCGTCGATAGAGGGGAGGGACGGGGAGCTCACACCGACAACTGGTTCCCAGGGAGGCTTTTTAGTGTAGAGGTCGCCACACTCCTCTACACAGCAGACCTAAATAATTAGGCACGGTCCAGCTGATTAGAACCCTGGAACTCCAGCCATTGTCTCATAAAGAGATCCTCTGCCTGGAGTCCAAGCCACCACTGCTGCTGCCCAGAGGCTTCACCGTGACCCTGGCACGGGAGACAGATCAGGCATTACACCTTGTCCAAGGGTGACCTGAGACTATGCAGGGCAGGAACGTCTAGTTCCCTGAGGTGAAAACACTTCACCCACATACCCAGGAGGAGGAGGAGGAGGAGGAGGTGGTGGAAAAAGAAGAGAAAAGAAAATGTGTGAGCGTTAGGAGAAATAGCCTGGTAGAGAGAGAGAGAGAGAGAGAGAGAGAGAGAGAGAGAGAGAGAGAGAGAGAGAGAGAGAGAGAGAGAGGTATATTTTTTTTCTTTCCCTTTTCTTTTCTTCTTTGTTTTGCGTCACTTTTCTTCCTTGTCTTCCTTTCTTTACATTTTATTCAATTTATCCTTCCTTCCGTCCATCCACTTTTTCATTGTTTTCTTCCTTCCGTTCTTTGTCCCTCCTTTCTTTCCTTTCATCCTTGTTTCCTTCTTTGTTTCTTTTCTTCCTTTGTTTTATTCCGTATTCCTACCATTTTTTTCATTTTCGTCATTCCATCCATTCTTTTTTCGTTATTTTCTTCCGTTCTTTGTCATTCTCTTCTTTCCTTTCTTCCTTCCTTCCTTCCTTCTTTGTCTTATTTTATTATTAATTTCCATTTATCTTTCTTGCATATACTTGTCTGCAAACTATTTTTCTCCATTTTTTCTCCCCATCTTCCATCATTCCTATTTCCTCTTTTTTTCTCTTGCCTCACTTTCTCCTCATCTCTTTTATCATCCGTCTTTTCGCTGTATCATCATCTGCTTCATGTATTTCATTTTCTTCGTCCGGGTTTTCCTCGTTTTTTCTCCCAAGATTTTCTATTTCATTTAAAGCATCTCTCGTCCCAGCATCCCATCTCATCTCCTCTCTCTCTCTCTCTCTCTCTCTCTCTCTCTCTCTCTCTCTCTCTCTCTCTCTCTCTCTCTCTCTCTCTCTCTCTCTCTCTCCTCTCTCTCTCTCTCTATCTCTCTCTCTCTCTCTCTCTCTCTCTCTCTCTCTCTCTCTCTCTCTCTCTCTCTCTCTCTCTCTCTCTCTCTCTCTCTCTCTCTCTCTCTCTCTCTCTCTCTCTCCTCTCTCTCTCTCTCTCTCTCTCTCTCTCTCTCTCTCTCTCTCTCTCCATTCCTTTTCTTCCTTATTTTCCATTTCTTTCCTTTCCACCTTCTTTTTTCCTCTCCTTCTTCCTTCCTTTCCTCCTTCGCACTCGTCCCTCCTTCCGCTGCCTTTTTTTCCTCTTTTTCATCATCCTCTCATCCTCTTGTCATCCTTCACTATTCCCTTTCTATTCTTTTCTCTTATCTCTTCCTCCTTCCCCTTAAAAAATGGAGGAGGTTATTTTCCATCACAAAAGCTCAAAACGAATGAAAAAGCAAAAAAACAACAAAGCTCAAAACGAATGGAAATCAAAAGAGAAAAAACAGCAACTTTTTATATACTTTTTATATTTCCCCTTATCACCTGTTACCTCTTTGCCCTTAACCCTTTATTCATGTTTATCTTATTTTATTCTTCAGTTTTCTTTCCTTTAGTTTATTCCCCTTAGTTTCTTTCCCCTTAGTTTTCCTCCTTAATTTCGTCCCTTTAGGTTATTTCCCTCTTATTTTATTCCTCTTATATTTTTTCTACATTCGTTTATTTCCCTTTGCTCTATTTTCTCAGTTTTTCCTCTTAGTTTTTCCTTTATTTTTCCCTTTACTTAATTTTCTCTCAGTTTTCCTCTTAATTTTTCCCTTATTTTTCCCTTTACTTTATTTTCTCTTAGTTTTCCCTCTTAGTTTTTCCTTTATTTTTCCCTTTACTTAATTTTCTCTCAGTTTTTCCTCTTAGTTTTTCCCTTATTTTTCCCTTTACTTTATTCTCTTAGTTTTCCTCTTAATTTCCCCTTTATTTTTCCCTTTACTTTATTTTCTCTTAGTTTTTCCTCTTTGTTTTCCTTTTGTTTTTCCCTTTATTTTATTGTCTCTTACTTTTCCCCTTAATTTTCCCTTTACTTTATTTTCTCTTCGTTTTACCTCTTTATTTTCCCTTTATTTTCCCCTTTACTTTATTTTCTCTTCGTGTTTCCTCTTCATTTTCCCTTTATTTTCCCCTTTACTTTATTTTCTCTTCATTTTTCCTCTTAATTTTCCCTTTATTTTCCCCTATACTTTATTTTCTCTTCGTGTTTCCTCTTTATTTTCCCTTTATTTTCCCCTTTACTTTATTTTCTCTTCGTTTTTCCTCTTTATTTTCCCTTTATTTTCCCCTTTACTTTATTTTCTCTTCGTTTTTCCTCTTTATTTTCCCTTTATTTTCCCCTTTACTTAATTTTCTCTCAGTTTTTCCTCTTAGTTTTCCCTTTATTTTCCCCTTTACTTTATTTTCTGTCAGTTTTTCTTCTTTATTTTTCCTTTATTTTCCCCTTTACTTTATTTTCTGTCAGTTTTTCTTCTTTATTTTTCCTTTATTTTCCCCTTTACTTTATTTTCTGTCAGTTTTTCTTCTTTATTTTCCCCTTTTTTACTTTAATTTCACCTTAGTTAATATCCCCCTTTACTTTTCTCCCCTTTATCTTCCCCATTAACTTTTCCCTTTAGTTTATTTCCTCATTTTTCCTCTTAGTTTTTTTTTTTCCCTAAGCTTATTCCTCTTAGTTTTCCCCCCTTAGTTTCCCCCTTCAGTTACTCCTCCTTGTCCTCTCCCATTAGCACTTCATTTCTGTACTTCATTTTGTAGTTCCCCCTTAAACCCCTTCCCCCCCCCCCCCCTTAGTAGCAGACCACCCACAACCCTCTATTTTTTTCTCTTGGTTAATATTTCATGAACCTAAATAAGCTCCCATCCTCCTCTTCCTCCTCTTCTTCTTCGTCCTACTCCTTCCTCCTCTTCCTGGTCCTTCCCTCCCTCCCTCCCTCCCCATCCCTTCATTCTCTCCTTGTTACAAAAAAAAGAATGGAAGACCAAGAGAAACGTAAGAAAGGTTCGTTTAAAAGAAGACAATAGGAATGTTTTTGCTTAATGATCCTTCTGTTTCTTGATATTTTAATTGCTCTATTTTCAACTAACTCCTGTGTGTCTCTTTGTCTGTGTCTGTTTGTCTGTCTCTCATGCTTTCTTCTCTTTCTTCTTTCCATTCTTCCTGCCTTCCCTCTTCTCTGTCTGTCTGTCTGTCTGTTTTTCTCTAATTCCTTTATTTCTTCCTCCTTTCCATCCTTCCTTCCTTTCTTCCTTCCTTCCTTCCTTCTTTTCTGTCTATCTGTCTGTATCTCTGTCTGTCTTTTTCTAATTCCTTTATTTCTTCCTCCTTTCCTTCCTTCCTTCCTTCCTTCCTTCCTTCCTTCCTTTTTTTTCTTTTTATCTGTCTGTGTCTGTCTGTCTGTCTGTCTGTATGTATGTATGTATTTATGTATGTATGTATTTATGTATTTATGTATGTATGTATGTATTTGTGTGTGTATGTGTCTGTCTGTCTGTCTATCAATCAGTCACTCCACTCTCCCCCTCGTTACACCAGGTAGATAATTGCTGTCACTAATTATGAGTCGCAGGTAATCAGGATGGACAGGTAAACGCTTGCTAATGACACACCTGTTGATAAAGTATTTTGTGTGCGTATAGTGTGTGTGTGCGTATGTGTGTGTGTGGCCACGTGTGTGTGTATGTGGAGGGTGGAGAGAGTCTGTTTGTGTGTGTGTGTGTGTGTGTGTGTGTGTGTGTGTGTGTGTGTGTGTGTGTGTGTGTGGAATCGAAGGAAAACAGAAGGAAAAGAAAAGAAAATAAGGTAACTTGGCCTCTCCGGGGACACCATTACCTTCGCGGACGCCATCTGCATAGTTATTAGCAGTGTGTTGAGGAGGAGGAGGAGGAGGAGGAGGAGGAGGGAGAGAGAGAAATGGCGTAGCAAGGGAAGGAGAGAATTTGGTCGCGGAATAGGAAGGCAAAGAGAGCGAAGGATAATGAGAGAGTGTAAGGATAAAAAAAGGAAGAGGAGGAGAAGAAAGAACAAGAGGAGAAGAAGGAAAAGGAGAAACAGAAACAGAGAGAAGAGGAAAGAACCGGAGGAGAAGGAGGAGAAGGAGAAGACAGAACAGGAGGAGAAGAAAGAACAAGAGAAGAAGAAGGAAAAGAAGAAACAGAAACAGGGAGAAGAAGAAAGAATAAGAGGAGAAGGAGAAGACGGAACAGGAGGAGAAGAAAGAACAAGAGAAGAAGAAGGAAAAGAAGAAACAGAAACAGGGAGAAGAAGAAAGAATAGGAGGTGAAGGAGAAGACGGAACAGGAGGAAAAAAGAGAAAAAAGAGAAGGAAAAGGAGAAACAGAAACAGGGAGAAGAAAAAAAAACAGGAGAAGTAGGAGAAGGAGAAGACAGAACAGGAGAAGAAAAGAGAAACAGGAGAAGGAGCAGAAGAAGTAGAGGAGGAAAATATGTTGTGGGCAGGGAGAATAATAGAATGGAGGACGAGGCCGCGCAGTAAAGGAGCAGAAAGGAAAAAAGATAAATAAAAGAAATGGTTAGAGGAGAAAAGGAGAAGAAAGATAATGGAACAGAAGATGGCGGAGAACAAGAACAAAAAAAGAAGAGAAGCAAAAGTAGCTGGAGAAGAAAAGGAAGAAATATATAGATGCTGAAATAAGAAGACAAGGGAAAAAGAGAGAAGGAAGAAAATATGGAGTTTGTGAGGGAGAAGAAAGACAGAGAAGACAAAAAAGACGAAGAATAGAAGAAACAGATGAAGGAGAAAGAGATAAGTGGGAGAAAGAGTAGGAAGAAAACGGAGAAAGAAGAGAAAATGAACAGTTGGCGGCGTACAAAGACGAAGAAAAGAGAAAAAAAATGAAAAGAAGAAAGGAAAAAGGAAAAAAGAAAGAAGAAAAGAGTAGGTTGAAGAATAACAGGAGGAGTAGATGTTGAGGGAGGAGGAGGAGGAGGAAAACAGAAAAGAAGGAGGAGGTGGAGAAAGGGAAGGAAGAGCAGATGTTTGTCTAGGAGTAGGTGGATTCGGAAGGAGGAGGAGGAGAAGGTAGAATGAGGAGGAGGAGGAGGAGGAGGAGGAGGCGTGGGATCTTCAGCAACACATGTAAACAAAGGGAAATGGCCGCCATCCGTTAGGACACGAAGGGGGGGGGAGAGGGGGCGAAGGAGGGGGAAGGGAAAATGGAGGAGAGCGTAGGATAAGGTCGGTTCTGGGAGGGAAGGAAGGAAGGAAGAAGGAAAGAAAGGAGGGAAGGAGAAAAGAAGGAAGGAACAAATGTAGGTATGAAGAAGAAAGGAAGAAGGGAAGGAAAGAAGGTAAGGAAGGAAGGAAGGCAGGAAGGAAGGAAAGAAAGATGGGGAGAGGTGGAAAGGAAGGAAGGAAGGAAGGAAAGACAAGGAGGAAGAAGAGAAAGAAAATGCTTGTCGGAAATGAAAAAAAAATAGGAAACAAGAAGAAAAGAATGAAAAAAAATGAAAGAAAGAGAAAGGAATATGATAGTGAAGGAGATGAAGAGACGAAGAAGAGAGGAAATAAGAAAACTTGGCCGTATAATCATTCAAGTTTTTTTAGGATGGCTTGTGGTGATGGTGGTGGTGGTGGTGGTGATGGTGATGGTGATGAAGGAAGAATGACTTTATTACTTTACAACGTCTTAAGTGTCATCGAACTCCTAACATTTGCATGGAGTCTTCCGCGCTCACCTGATGGGAAGAATTAAGGTGCGTGTGTGTGTGTGTGTGTGTGTGTGTGTGTGTGTGTGTGTGTGTGTGTGTGTGTGTGTGTGTGTGTGTGTGTGTGTGTGTGTGTGTGTGTGTGTGTGTGTGTGTGTGTGTGTGTGTGTGTGTGTTCCTCCTTTTTCTCTGTTTCCTGTTTATTCTTCTTATTTTTCTTTTCTCTTTCCTCCCTATTTCTCATATTTTCTCTTTATTTCACGTCTTTTCCTTTATCATCCTATTTCATTCCTCTTCCCTATTTTCTTCTTTCCATTCCTTTCCTCTTCTTACCCTTCCTATTATTCTCTTTCTTTATTTTCCTGTCCACCATTTCCTTTCTTTTTCTTCCTTTTCCCTTGCCTTCCCTTCCTTTCTTTCCTTTCCCTGTCCTTCCCTTCCCTTCCCTTCCCTTTCCTCCCCTTCCCTTTCCTTTCTTTCCCTCTCTTTCCATTCCCTACCCTTACCCTTCCCTTCTCTCCTATCTACTTTACCTTCCCCTACCCTATCCTACCCTACCCTCCCTTCTTCTCCCCTTCCCCTCCCTTCCCCAACCTGTCTTCCCTTCTCTCCCCCCGCCGCGGGTATTTGATGGATAGTGACGTGGAGGTGGTGGTTGTGGTGGTAATGGTGGTGGTGGTGAGTGATGGGTGGTGATTGTGGTGGTGGCGATGGTGGTGATAATGGTACTAATTGTGGTTGCTTACTTGTTACGCATAATTGTAGTAGTTGTAGTAGTAGTGGTAGTTGTTATTGGATTGGATGGAGATAGAGATGATAGTGATGGTGGTGATGGTGAAAGGAGTCTAATGTAATTGTGATGTTGGTGATAGTGAAGAAGGAGGAGGAGGTGGAGGAGGAGGTGGAGGAGGAGGAGGCGTGGAAAGGAGACTAGTTTTAGGTCATGGTGTTGGTGGTGGATGGTGGTTCATGGTGGAGTGATTCTATAGTGAAGGGGATTGGTGATTGGTGATTGGTGATAGTGATGATGGTGGTGGTGTCGAAAGTTCAGGTGGAGATGAAATTGAAGTCGGAGGGCGTGACCCGATCGGGAGAAAACTGTTTTGTGACTGGAGGGAAGGAAGGGAGAGAGAGGAGGAAAGGAAGAAGAAGAAAGAAAGAAGCAGAAAGGAAGGGAATTTAAAGAGAGAAGAAAGGAAGTAGAAGGAATAGTGAAGCAGGGAGGAGTAAAAAGGGAAGGGAGGGAGAGAAGAGGGAAGGAAGAGGAAGAAAGAAAGAACCACAAAGGAAGGGAGAAGTAAAGAGAGAAGAAAGGAAGTAGAAGGTTGTGAAGCAGATAGGAGTAAAAAGGGAAGGGAGGGAGAGAGGAGGGAAGGAAGAGGAAGAAAGGAAGGAAGAATAAGGAAATAAAGAAGAGAAGGAAGAAAGGAGAAGGTTGTGGAGAAGGAAAGAACAAAAAGAGAAAGAAGAAGGAAGTTAAGGAGGGAAGAGTGAAGAAAAAAGGAAGGAAGTAGAAGCTTATGAAGAAGGAAAGAGTAAAAAAAGAAGGAAGGAAGAAAAAGGCAATGAAGAGTGAGAGAAAGGGAAGGAGAGAAATAAATGAAGAATAAAAGATAGAAGCGTTCAGATAATATTACCGGAAATAGGGAAAAGATACAGAGAGAGAGAGAGAGAGAGAGAGAGAGAGAGAGAGAGAGAACAAAACTTGGCACTGTTCTTACGTGTCAAGTGCCAAAGTTGTGTATTTAACCATCTCTCCTTCCTCCTCCTCCTCTTCCTCCTCCTCCTCAACCTCATCCTCATCATCATCATCATCACCATCATCATCATCACCTTTAATTAACACACAGGTACACCATCACCCTCCTATTTAAACCCCTTTCCCTTTACCCTTTTAAATACCCCTTTCAACCCCCCCCCTTCAACCCTCCCTTCACCCACCTCATCCACGAGAAATCATCCCATCACCCACTTCACCCACATAATCCACCACCACCACCACCACCACCACCACAATCCCCATTCCGCTCTCCTCGCCTGTCCATAGATCACAAGCTGCCGTAGCAACACATTGGATGCTCACCCTTATCGCATACGGATCTAATTTATAGTATGTAGGGCGCGGAAGAGGAGGAAGAGGAGGGGGAGGGGAGGGAGAGAAAAGAAGGGAAGGAATGGACAGGGCAGAGAAAGGAAGGAAGGGGAGAATTGGGAAGATATGGAGAACAAGAGATCGAGGAATGGAAGAGAGAAGGAAGGGAAGAGATGGAAGAGAGAGAAAGGAGGAATAGGAAGAGAGAGGAAATGAAGAAAATGGATAGGGAAGAGAAAGGAAGGAAGGGGAGAGTTGGGAAGATATGGAGAACAAGAGATCGAGGAATGGAAGAGAGAAGGAAGGGAAGAGATGGAAGAGAGAGAAAGGGGGAATAGGAAAAGAAAGGAAAGGAAGGAAAGGAAGGAAGAAAGGAAGAAGAGAAAGGAAAGGAAGAGGAAGGAGAAGGAAGAGAGAAGGAAGGGAAGAGAAGAAGAGAGAGAAAGGAAAAGTAGAAGGAGGAAAGAGGAAAGGAAGGAGAGAAGGGAGAGAGGAAGAGAAGGAAGGAGGAAGAGAAGAAAGGGGAGAGAGATCAAAGGAAGGAAAGAGAGGAAGGAGGAAAGGAGGCAAGAAAGGGGAAAGGAGAGAGAAGGAAGGAGAGAAGAGAGGGAGAGAGAGAAGGAGAGAGAGAAGAGAGAGAGAGAGAGAGAGGGAAGAGAGAGAGAGAGAGAGAGGAGAGAGAGAGAAGAGAGGAAGAGAGAGAGAGAGAGAGAGAGAGAGAGAGAGAGAGAGAGAGAGAGAGAGAGAGAGAAAAGAGAGAGAGAGAGAGAGAGGGAGAGAGAGAGAGAGAGAGAGAGAGAGAGAGAGAGAGAGAGAGAGAGAGAGGAGAGAGAGAGAGAGAGAGAAAGAAAGAGAAAGAAAAGAAGGAAGAAAAAAATAAATGTAGAAAAAAGTGTGAGGGAGAGAGAGAGAGAGAGAGAGAGAGAGAGTCCAGTTACCCATAGCCTGGATAAGCGGCTGCAGGCACACTACTGTTCCAATGGATTATCCTTTCCTCCCTCCCTTCCATTCCCTTCCCTTCCCTTCCCTTCCCTTCCACAACCTTCCCCAACTTAGCCGTCATTCCATCCCTCACCCCTACATTCCTTACCCCCCGCCCCCAACACACACACACACACACACACACACACACACACATCAGCAACCAGAGTCATAACAAGCCAATGTCACAGATGCACAAGTGGCTGACGAAATGGTGTGTGTGTGTGTGTGTGTGTGTGTGTGTGTGTGTGTGTGTGTGTGGCTGGGCAGAGAAGAGGAAGAGGAGGAAGGGAAACTTGCCCACCTCTTTTTTTTTTTCTTCCCCCTCCTCATTGTCTCCTTCCCCGTCCCCTTCCCTCCCCTTCCCCCTTTTCTTCTCTCTCCCCTCCTCTCCCCCTCCCCTCACCTCGCGGCCCTGCAGATGTTGGGGTTCATGAGCCATCACCGTTCCAGCCACTCTTGCAAGAAATGGTAATTATTTTGCAACTTATGGCAGCGCAGCGGCAAACACGGGGGAGTGAGTGACCTCCTTCCCCCGCAGCCCCCGCAGCCCCCGCTCCATCAGCCCCTCCCTGCCTGCCCAGCCCCTTCCCCTACCTCCCTCCCCTGGCGCCACACTTGACTGAGGTGCCAACAGGCAACTCCACAAACTAACTCCTCTATTGCATTAGAAGAATGCAAGTAGAATACGTGTGTGTGTGTGTGTGTGTTAGTGAGTCAGAGAGAGAGAGAGAGAGAGAGAGAGTGATGAGTGCCAAGCGGGGTGAGCCCCATGCCACGCGGGGCGGGCAGGTGCCATGCCCCGCCCCGCCCCTGCCGGGTCAGCGCTGCGGCGGGACACTCGGCGGCGGTGTTCGCGGCAGCAGATTGTTTATTCATGGCGGAGGCGGCGCGGCGTCCATGACATCAGCCTCCGAGGGTGTCTCGGTGCCGCCTCCGCCGCCAGCGTGGCCCCGCGTGCCAGCCAGGCCGCGCCCGGCCCCCCGCCACTCGCCGCCGCCCGCGCCCGCCCAGCCAATGGCGGCCGCGGGCCAGCATCCCCGGCGCTGGCGGCCCCGCCTTCTGGCCGGGCGGCGCGGCGGGACTGGTTGTTATGGCAACTGAGGCGGTCCGGGAGGACGCGGCCCCGCCCTCCCCGCCTGCGCCGTGGCTCCGGGCCGCACGAGTGTTAGTGTTAATGTGAACGGGGCCGAGTTGACACCCGTGAGGGTGAGGCCGCCGTGTTGAGCCTCCGCCTGGCGACTCGCGCTGACCCCCGCCACAGTGATGCTGCAGCCCGCACGCCCCGCACACCACCACACCCTCGGCGCCACCACACGCCGCTGAGCGTTCCGGCCGCGGCGGAGTGCACGCCGCGCAGTGCGTACCGAAGCAGGCACACGGCCGCCAGCAAGCAGGAAGGCAAGGAGTAGCAGGAGCAGGAGGCGGCAGGAAGGAGTCAGGAGGAGGCAGCCAGGCAGGCGGGCCGGTGTGTGATGGCCTGAGTTTTCCGCTCCGCACGAGTCGCCGCAACACGCTGCCACCATGATCATTTGTTGTGCGGGCTGCGACAAACCCATCATGGACAAGTTCCTGCTGACGGTGCTGGAAAGGACTTGGCACGCGGAGTGTGTGCGCTGCGTGGACTGTGGCTGTGCCCTCACCGACAAGTGCTTCAGCCGCGAGGGAAAACTCTTCTGCAGGAGCGACTTTTTCAGGTGGGACACGAGGCGTGCGTCCAGGTTTGTGTGTGTGTGTGTGTGTGTGTGTGTGTGTGTGTACGTGTGTGTGTGTACGTGTGCGTGAGTGCGTGCAAAACTTTTGGACATACACACGGCACATTATTAACGTCCTCCAGCTGGCGTGTGTGCGTTGTGTGTCGCGCCACGCACACCAACACCTCGCCCTCGCCTCGCCCAGCTGACAGGCAACAAAACTCTACCGTTGCCGCGATAGCCAATAAATTACGCGAGGAACAGCTTACCGCCGGACCTCACCTCGCCTCACCTGGCCTCGCTCACCTGCCCCGTGTCCCTCCCTTGGCGGCGCCTCGTCCGTGCGTTACGTGCGTTATTAAATCACTTTATTGACACAGGAGGCGGCAATAACACGCGCTCTGAACCCGCCGCTATTGAGATCAGAAGGCAGTGATCGATCCTAACACGCCGTTCACCGCTTACCGTCACTGTCACCGTCACTGTCACCATTACTGCCACTGTCGCCTTAAACCAAAGCACGTGATAAAGAAAATACAGTGAAGGTGTGATGTGTGGTTTTTTTTTTTTTTTTCGCTGCGTGTTTCGATTTGTTATGATGTAGTGGCGTTGAGGTGCGTGTGTGTGTGTGTGTGTGTATGTGTGTGTTGTGGAGAGGCAAAACAGAATAAAAGAAACAGCAAGATGAAAATAATATGAAAAGGCGGAAATGCAAAGGAAAAATCAAGGAAACCGGGTTAGCTATTCGGCATGATAAAGAAAAAGGTGGAGTAATAAATAGTAATAATAAATGAGAGTAAGATTGAGTGAGTGGAGGAGAGAATTACGTCGGTCTGTATTTTACTTCTTCGTCTCAAACACCGATGCATATTCTGTTTGTGTGTGTGTGTGTGTGTGTGTGTGTGTGTGTGTGTGTGTGTGTCTGTTTATTTTATCACACTTTTCCCCAACTGTAAAATATCATAACACCTCACCCATTCCCCTCTTCCCTTCCCTTTCCTCCTTTCCTCTTTCCCCATCCCCTTCCTCCTCCTCCTCCTCCTCCCCTACAAACAACTTCATTATCCTCATTATTCCTTTTTATCACCATTATTGTTGTCGTTACTGGGTTATGGTGTTGTCTATTGTTTTCGGTCTCACCCTTATTAAATATCTATGGAATTACCTTACAAGAGGGAGGGAAGGGAGGGATGAAGGCAAACATGTACTCGACATGTTTCTCCGTTCATTCATATTCATAGTATTTTTTCTTATTGTGTTTGTGGCTTGTCTGCATTGTTGTTCCTTCCCACCTTCATTAAATATCCATAGAATTACCTGGCGAGAAGGAGGAGAAGGTGGGAAGGGGTAGGAAGGGAGAGATGGAAAGGGAGAGGGAGGGAAAACATGTATATTCTACCTGTGTTTCTTCATTTTCTCCGTTCATTCATTTTCATAATATTTTTCCTTATTGTTTTTGTGGCTTGTCTGCATTGTTGTTCCTTCCCTCCTTCATTAAATATCCATAAACTTACCTGGCGAGAAGGAGGAGAAGGTGGGAAGGGAGAGGGAGGGAAGACATGTATATTCTCCCCGTGTCTCATTACTAATTTCCATGATGTCTCTATTCGCTCTCATATTTTTCTATAGGTATCTGTTGCTTTCCTTTTTTATTTCTCGTTGCACACTTTTCACCACATTCGTTAATACTAAGTCATCTATTATTTGTATTGTTATGACTTTATATCAGGTCATTTGTGAAGTTATATTGTTTTATCAGATTTTACTTATTCACGATCAATGGCCAGTAGATGAAATAAGATAAGGCGAATAGATAAGAGAATAAATGGACAGGAAAATATGATCAGACTTTTTGCCCAGCGTCTATAGAGGTAGAGAGAGAAGGAAAAATATAGAACAATGTGATAGAGAAAATATTATACCTATGTTCTTTAAGATTCATTTAAAAAGTGTACGAGAGAGAGAGAGAGACAACAAGCGACACAAGGGAAATAGTCCTAACACATTCTATACCAATTCTTCCTCCTCTCAATTTCCCCTCTTCCTCCCCTTCCCTCCCCTCCCCCTCATCTCCCCTACTTAGTATCCCAGTAAATAGCAGTTCAGCAGTTCACTCTGAGCAGAAAATAGCGACGAGCAAACAAGCAGGCAAGCAGTTAATCCCCTCCCCTCCCCTCCCCTCCCCCTGTCATCCCCCACACAGCGGCATGGAAGATAACGATTTACCTGTACATTTCCACTCCCCGCGCCATCTTTCTCCGGCACGCACCTCACGGCCCAAGGAAAGGTGCACACACACACACACACACACACACACACACACACTTCCGACTGACCCACCATGCCCTCCTGCCGCTGTGTGTGCTTGTATGTGTGTGTGTGTGTGTGTCATATATTATAAGTTTGTGATTTCTGTGTGTGTGTGTGTGTGTGTGTGTGTGTGTGTGTGTGTGTGTGTGTGTGTGTTTCATGTTTGTTGCTTTACATATTTTCCTGTTCTAGTTTCTCGTATTTTTATTTTGCATTATATTCATGGTGTGTGTGTGTGTGTGTGTGTGTGTGTTTGTGTGTGTGTGTGTGTGTGTGTGTGTGTGTGTCTGAACTGAAACTCCTTAAAATCCACCTATTTCGAAAGAGAGAGAGAGATTTGACCTAGATTCCTTTTTCCTCGCTAAGTTTGCTCGTTTTTTTTTATTTTGTTATTAATGTTGTTGTTGTTGTTATTGTACCCACACCTCGAGGATCGTTACCTGTAATCAACGACCCCTTAGATCAGTCCTAGCACACCTGTGACCACCTGGACGCCTCGTAAACTACCTCAGTAAACAAAAGTGAACAGTTAATGTGGAATAATTCTCTCTCTCTCTCTCTCTCTCTCTCTCTCTCTCTCTCAACAAATCACATCGGCTCCAAAGTCACAATTATATCATCGACATCAACGTTTTTTTCCCGCGATGGACGAGAGAGCATGGGAAGCCGCGCCGCTGTGTTATTTTTGTTCTTCCCGCCAAATAGTCATCCCGTTGGAAAAGGTTAATTGTCTCCGCGCTGAATGGCCCATTGTGGCGTGGCGCTGCGAGTTGGACTTTCTACAGTAATAACGATGATGATTGTGATGATAACTGTAATGATAATGATGATAGTTTGTCGTTCTAGTGCTTGTATTTTTTTTTCTAGTACATATACAAAAACCTTGCTGTCGATTGCAATAGTTCCGTCATTGTTATTTTTGTTTTATTTGTTATTACTGGTATCATTTTTACTATTTTTATTATGATTGTTGCTTTTTTTTGTTACTATATTACTTTTACTACTACTACTACTACTCTTACTACTACTACTACTACTTCTACTACTGCTACTACTACTACTACTACTACTACTATTACTACAAAAACTTGCACAATCACTCTCCATATGGTCATAGATTTCTTCATATTCCTTTATTTTCTTTCCCTTTTTCTTCCTTTCTCCTCTTCGTCTTCATTTACCTCCCTTTCTTCCATGCCTTCCATCATTCAGTATACACACACACACACACACACACACACAGAGGAGGAGGTCAGGGGTCAGGGAGGGGTCACTTACCTGTCTGCATTGGCCAGGTAAGGGGGTGATCCCTCGCCAGGTGGTCAAGCGGTGTAAATGTTAGGGGAGGAGCGGACAGGTGAAGGAAGGGGGTGACCGCTGCACACGCGAGAAAAAAAGCAGGAAAAAAAGAAAACTGTTAAATACCTCAATGGCTATTCTTCACGCTAGACTTGAGGAGGAGGAGGAGGAGGAGGAGGAGGGAGGAAGAAGTAGTGGTGCTTTGGAAGATATGCAAGGAAGGGAGGAAGAAGAGGAGAGGTGGAGGGAAGGGAGGATAGAGAAAGAACTAAAAAAATGTGATAGAATTAAGGAAGTTATGATAATGAGAGGAAAGAAAGTAGAGAGAAGGAAATGAAAAGGGGAGGAAAGATTAGTTTTCCTTCGTCTGTATCATAAATGTAGGAAAAGGGAAAAGAAGTAAGAATATATAGATAAAGAAGAGAAATGAAGATGTGAATAAAGATATGAGAAGTGAAAATACGTTTGTGTGCTTGGAAATGAAAGAGGGAGAAGGGAAGAGAAGAGAAAAAAAAGAGGAAATGGAGAAAAAGTCGGATATCAGACATGGACGAATGATTTTTATAGTACCTTGATGTCTTTCTCCTCCTCCTCCTCCTCCTCCTCCTCCTCTTCGTCCTCCTCCTCCTCCTCTTCTTCCTCTTCTTTGCTGGTGTTGATATATAGGAATGAAGTTTGTATAAATATTTCTTGTACTTTTCTTATACAAATCAATTGACAGACAAATAACTTAGACAGAAACAGAAGAAAATACAAACATACAGACAGACGCACAGAGAGAGAGAGACTAAGTAACCATATTTCTTCACTAATAAATATTTAGATTAGTGCGCCCTCGGTCACCAGGAAAGGCGGCAATAAAGTCTCGTTTTCTATGTCCCTCGCATGTAGCTTGGAGTCATTCTCATTTTCTTATTCCGGCGATTAAGTCCATAAATCCAGCTTGCTTTATTTGCCCCTGAACTGTAATGCATTTTTCTTTGTCGCCGCGGCCACGGTCTCCCATTTTCTTTGTGTCAGCGGTCACTATTTCCCGTTTTCCTTGTCACTGTGCATGGACAATATTTCCCGTTTTCTCTATTCATTATCAGTGACCTATTTTTTTTCTTTGTTCTGTTTTATTATTTACGTCAGCGAAGTTGGAGAAGGAAAAGGAGGAGGAGGAGGAGGAGGAAGGAAAAGGAAGAGGAGGAGGAGGAAGGAGGAAGGAAAAGGAGGAGGAGGAGGAAGGAAAAGGAGGGGGAAGGGAAGAGGAGAGCTTATGGAGGGTGCTAAGAAGGGAGGGGTAATGGAGAGGAGGAAGGGATGGGAAGGAAGAGGAAGAATGATGTAAAGAGATGAAGAAAAGGGGAAGGTAATAGAGGTTAGGAGGAAGGAGTAAATGGGAAATATCGAAAAAGAAGAATGGAAGAGGAGGAAGGAAAAAAGGAAATGGGAGAAATGAAGGAAAGTGTTAGAAAGAAGAATGGAAGAGGAGGAAGGAAATAAAGAAATGGGAGAGATGAAGGAAAGTGTTAGAAAGAAGAATGGAAGAGGAGGAAGGAAATAAGGAAATGGGAGAAATGAAGGAAAGTGTTAGGAAGAAGGAGGGAAGAGGAAGTAGGGAAGGAGGAAGGAGAGAGGGAGGGGGAGGAGGCTTTGCTTGGAGGGTTTGTGAATGATCGATATACTACATTAATTTTTCTTTCTCGTTGTCTTTACTTTTATTTTTCTTTATTTTTCGTTCTATTTATTCATTATTTCCTTCGTCTATTATTCATTTTTTTCTTTGTTTTTCTTCCTGTTCACATTTGTCCTGTTCTTTTCTTTTCCTTTTTTCCCTATTTTACTATTTTTCTTTCTATTTATTTATCATTTCCTTTGTCTATTGTTCATTTTTCTTTATTTTTCTTCCTGTTCCCATTCGTCCTGTTCTTTTCTTTTCCTTTTTTTTCATTTTTACTATTTTTCTTTATTTATTCCTCACTTCCTCTCTGTCTTTTGGTCATTTTTTCTTTGTTTTTCTTCCTGTTCCCAGTCGTCCTGTTCTTTACTTTTCCTTATTTTTTTCCTTTTCCTTTCATGTCACGTTCAAAAAGTTTCTGTAAATGAGTTTAAGATTTTTTTTAAGAATTACGACTACCACTATTTTTTTTTTACAACAAAGGAGGCAGCTTAAGGGCACACACAAAAAAGGAAACAATAATATAAAAAAAAAAGCCCGCTAGTCGCTGCTCCTAAAAAAGAATCAAAAGAGGTGGCCGAAAGAAAGGTCAATTTCGGGAGGAGAGGTGTCCTGATACCCTTCTCTTGAAAGAGTTCAAGTCGTAGGCAGGAGGAAATACAGATGAAGGAAGATTGTTCCAGAGTTTACCAGCGTGAGGGATAAAAGAGTGAAGATGCTGGTTAACTCTTGCATAAGGGGTTTGGACAGTATAGGGATGAGCATGAGTAGAAAGTCGTGTGCAGCGGGGCCGGGGGAGGGGGGGAGGCATGCAGTTAGCAAGTTCAGAAGAGCAGTCAGCGTGGAAATATCGATAGAAGCTAGAAAGAGAGGCAACATCGCGACGGAATTTAAGAGGTAGAAGACTATCAGTAGGAGGAGTAGAGCTGATGAGACGAAGAGCCTTAGACTCCACTCTGTCCAGAAGAGCTGTGTGAGTGGAGCCCCCCCACACATGAGATGCATACTCCATACGAATAAAACAAAATAAACCGAAGCCAAATAGAAGAATAATGAGAACGTTCTTAATTATTGTGATACCAAGACTAAGAGAATAAATAAAAGATGTAAAGATAGAAGAAGAAAAAAACACTAAGAATGACTCGTACTTAGAATAGAAAAAAAAAAGTGAGGGTCGGAATTTATTATAAGAGGCAACTTGTCACACGAAAGGGGATCAGAGTGGCGTGACAGAGAGAGAGAGAGAGAGAGAGAGAGAGAGAGAGAGAGAGAGAGAGAGAGAGAGAGAGAGATTTGGTTTGGTGCCACAGTTTCATGCGTCATTCTCTCTCTCTCTCTCTCTCTCTAAACAACCAGCAAATAAAAATAAAAAGTTATGAACCACAACATATTACTCAATTATCAGAGGCGATTCGATCCCATACAAAGGCGATCAGAACCTGTAAAGAACGATCCGATTCCCTTGTGTCATAAAACGCCTCCACTTGGACACCGAATGAATCACAGCCATCCATCAAAGTTCAGGGAGACTCAAAAGGTAAAATAAGGCCTTAATCTTACCTGTGGGGGATGTCTCTTACCTGTATAGCACCTGTAAGCAAAGTGGCTCACCTGGAGAGATCAATAGAGGGAACGTAAGCCCGTGATTGGGTGGGAGGGAGGGAAGAAAGGGAGGTTTTGATTGGTCTTTTATGGCGGGTCTGATCCTGCGTGTGTGGAGGTGATGGTGGTGATTGATGGGAGGCGATGCGGTGCGGCGGTGGTGTGGTGGTGGTGGTGGTGGTGGTGGTGGTGGTGATTGTAGGCGTGATGGTGTTTGGGCTGTGGGTGTAATGGGCCAGTAATGGGGTTTTTGTGGTGTTTAATGCGTGCTGTGATGAGGTGCTGGGATTGTTTTTTTGTGTGTGTGAAAGGATTTATTTTTTAATTCAGCTTTTTCGATGGTACTTATTTTTTTTTATTTGACTTGCTATTTGGAAAGGATGATAAGTTCTTTCTGAAACTTTGATGTTATCGTAAAAGTTTCTAAGTCAGCTTGTTTTACTTATTTTACTAGTTACACAATAGTCTCCTTACCCAAAAAGATTAGTCTATCCTTATTTTTTTCTTCTCGGTCAACCTTATACCTTCTACTTCCATTCCTATCAATTCCTTCCTTCTCGTCTATTCCCTTAATAAACTGTTTTACTCCCTTCATGGTGTTTGGTCCGTTTGTTTGGTTTGGTTGTAGTGTGGTTGAGTTTGGTGTGAGGTATGATTGTGGAATGATGAGTTTGGGAGACAAGTTTATATATATATTCCATTGTGAAACTTCCTTACTTCTCAAAAGGGTTCATAATCACACTACTCGTATTAGCATCAAATAACTGGTCTCAAAACATCTCCCCTCCATTCCCTCACTAACTCCCCCTTCATCTCCCTCTCACCCTCTCACCCTTTCAGAAAACCCACGTGTCCCTTTAACAGTAAGCCAAATAAAGTTACCTGCCTCCCCTCCAGCATTCAATCTGTTATCATCAAAATTCGACAAGGCTCTGAGCATCTGTTTACGAGGGCATGTTTGGACAGGTGAATGGAGGGCTAAAGGGAGGGGGGGGGGGGTAACCTGTTGGCGTATGTACCTGTGAGCCCGAGGGATGGAAGAATTAGCGGATGAATGGATGGATGAATCTTGAAGCCGTATTTGTAAGCACTGTTCGGTTGGTCTTTTCTTTACCTTCGATAATAGGGTCATATTTTACCAGGTAGGCAGCCACTTGTGTTTGTGTGTGAGGGGAGGGGTCAGGGAGTGTGTGTGTGTGTGTGTGTGTGTGTGTGTGTGTGTGTGTGTGTGTGTGTGTGTGTAGACATTTCTCGTATTACTTTCATTGTTCCTATTCATTTCTTTATTCTTTCCTATTGATTTATCGTTTATCTTCTTAGTCTATCTTATTCATTTGTCTTATTCCATTCATTTCTCTCATTTCTTCCATTATTTTGAGATTGGGATTCCTGTTATGGTACGAAGTGGTTCCTTTTGATCAAGCACAAGATTCACCCCAAATTACAAAGCTCTTCAGGCCGAGTAGAAGTATAGAATTTCGTGCACACTTTCTTCAATCCACCGAAAATAATTACAGGTTGCGATTTAGGTGGCTATTTTTTTTTTTTTTAGCGATGTTCATTTTTTTCATTAGCTCACTTTCTATCTTACCTTACCTTTTCATTGCCTTACCTTAATCTTACCTTACCTAACCTTACCTTGCCTAAGCTTTATCTCACCTTACCTTACCTTACCTTACCTTACCTTTTCTAACCTTACCTTACCTTACCTTACCTTACCTTCACCTAACCCCACATTTACCTTACCTAACCTTACCTTAACTCACCTTACCTTACCTTACCTTACCTTACCTTACCCCACCTAACCCCACCTTACCTAACCTTACCTTATCTTACCTTACCTTACCTTACCTTAACTTAACTTCACCTAACCCCAAATTTACCTCACCTAACCTTACCTTAAATCACCTTACCTTCACCTTACCATACCTTACATTTATTTTCCTTACCTAACCTTACCATGTCTAACGTTACCTTTACCTTACCTTACCTAACCTCAACACCTTACCTTCACCTAACCCCACATTTACCTTACCTAACCTTACCTCAACTCTCCTTCATCTTAGCTTTACCTCACCCCATCCCACCTTCACCTAAACTTACCTTACCTAACCATACATTTACCTTACCTAACCTTACCTCACCTCACCTTCTTATAAGCGAAAATCCGTAATGGAAAGAGCATCACCTGTTAATGAGGGTAAACGGCGACTGATTGGCTGACTCACCTGGACCCTAATTGCCTCTAAGGAGATAATGACCATAGAGTTAATTGTCTTATCGCCGCGAATTGTTAATCCTTGCGACAGCCAGGTAACTTTCTTGTGACTGATTGGTTGTATCCTCGAAGACCCCAATTAAAGGTGTTGAGTGTGAGGTGTGTTGAGTGTTGCAGTGTTGAATTAGGGTGTTGCGAGGTGTGTCGTGTGTGTGTGTGTGTGTGTGTGTGTGTGTGTGTGTGTGTGTGTGTGTGTGTGTGTGTGTGTGTTTCATTGTGTTGCGTGTGAGTGTTTTTTTTCCTCTTCAGAAACACACCACTCAAAAAAAAAAAACAAAGAAAATCAAAACCAGAAAGAGAAGAAAAAAAAACAATAGTCTGGCAATTCTATTTTTAAGAGCAACACAAAAAAAAACGTAGAGCAAAAAAATAAAGAAAATAGTGACCAACTGGACCACAAAACTACCCAACGAAAACACGGGAAAAAATAATATAACGCCGAAAAAAAGTATGAAAATAAAAACACCACGAAAACCCAAGGGAGCAGGCAAGCAATAAAAATATATATAAAAAAAAACACATTCTTTCGACAGATATTTCTCTTACACTCTGACATATTTAAAATTAAAGACACACACACACACACACACAAACACACACACACACACACACACACACACCTGGAGCTCACCTTTGCTTGGGACAATTAAGGTACATAAACGAGGGCGAAATGGCAGTTTTTAGAGCTCTGTAACTACCTTGATGGCGGACCTGTCCCACCTGTTCTTACCTGCCGCTGCAAGACTCACCTGAGAAGATGGGGAAGGGAGAAAATGGTGAGGCGAATAGTTTGGGAAATGAGGAGAGGCACGGAAGGAGAAAAAGGAGATTGTGGAAGAAAGGAAAATAGAGGAACGGAGATATTGGGAAAGGGGAGTTGGGAAAGGTTGACATTGTGAAAAAAGGGAAAATAAAATAAAGGGGATAATATAGAGAAAAAAGAAAATTAAGTGAATCGTTTGGAAATAAAGAAAAAGGGCATGGAAGGGAAAAAGAAGGCATTGTGGAAGGGAAAATAACGGAAAGGGGAAATAAAGAGGAAAAGGGTGAAAATAGTGAATAGTTTCGGAAAAAATATAGGAACGACAAGGGGAAAGGAGGCATGTGGAAGAAAGGCAAGGGAGAGTTGGTAATTTGGAAAAGGAAAGGAGAAATAAAGTGGGAAAGGGAGACGGGAAAGAATCGGACCCAAAGAATGGATTATCTGGGAAGGGAAAGGCAGGAATGTATGAAAAACTGAGATAGAGAGAAAATGGAAAACAGGGAACAAGAAAGTAGATTATCTGGAGAAGGGAAAGCCAGAAAAGAGTCAAAAATGAAGGAGGAGGAGGAACTGGAGAGGAAAAATGGAATGGAGGGGAGATGTTTTGGATGAGAGGGGGAAAGATCATAAAAGTTAGAGCACAGAAAAGGACGAAAAGAAAAGATTAAAGGAAGGAAAGAATAAACAGTGTGGAAAGAGAAGGAGAAACAAGAAAGCACAGATAAAAAGGGGTGGAAGTGTAACAATTTGAACAAGAAGTGACAGATAGATAGATGGAAAGGTGCGAAAAAGTGTAAGAGAAAAAAATAGAAGCAGAAAAAGATAAAATAACTAAAAATGGAATATACAGAAGAAAAAGGGAAATACTTGAATGAATGTTTTAGACTGGAATAAGAACGGGATGGAGAAAGTAACGAAAAAGAAAGAAACTGAAGGGGAGAAGGAGAAGGAGAAGGGAAGGCCATGTGTGTGAATGTGTGTGTGTGTGTGTGTGTGTTTGTGTGTGTTTGTGTGTTTGGTAAAGAACGGAAAGGTTATTAAGATGGAAAGAGGGAAAGAGGGGAGCCAAGGAACGAAAAGGGAAACGGATGAGGGAGGAAGGAGAATATAATTGAGTGAGGGAAGGAAGGGCCGGGTTGATCAGAGTGGAGAGAGGGGAAAAGTGGAAGGTAAGGGGAGAGATGTAAATGGGAAGGGAGGGGAAGAAGATTAACTTGGGATAGGGAAAGCAAGGGACATGGAATTGGAAGACGGAAAAGTGTGGAATAAAGAAAAGAGGGAAGGGAGGTATGAAGGAATATATGAATGAATGAAGAGGGGATGACTTTAATATTTTGCGTGGAGGAAAATGTGAAAACTGAGTGAGGAAAATGGTGAAAGTAAGAGAGTGGAGAAGGAAGCTGAAAAGGAGGAGGAAGAGGAAGAGGAGGAGGAGGAGGAGGAGGAGGAGGAGGAGGTAAGAGCGTGAGGAATTGCAATCAATGTAACTAAAGGTGTCCCCAAATTTGCCCTCCTCCTCCTCCTCCTCCTCCACCTCCTCCTCCTCATCCTCCTCCATTCCACTTTATCAGTGTTCATCTTGGTCTTCTCTAAATCATATTCCAGTTCCTCGTCCTCCTCTTTCACAACCTCCTCCTCCTCTTCCTCCTCCTCCTCCTCCTCCTCCTCCCGCACCTGTCTGTTCATGCTCCCCTTTCATCACGGTGTTGACATAACCAATCAACAGGTAGCCACATTAACACCTGTTGCGTTTTACATCTGGGTATATTTACACATCCCTTACGCAAACACGAGGATGACGCGGTGACATTGATGCTGCGTCGTTTTGCGTATTTCACAGGTAACGCGGGACAGGTGCGTATAATCGCCCCTCTCACTCACCTGATAAAGCGCGCAGGTGTGTTTGTCTATCATTAATATTTGCATAGTTTGTTCATATGTTTGTGCGTGGGTGGGTGCGGATTGGGGGAGTACGGGATGGGGTGTGTGTGTGTGTGTGTGTGTGTGTGTGTGTGTGTGTGTGTGTGTGTGTGTGTGTGTGTGTGTGTGTGTGTGTGTGTGTGCTCTGTTTTTATTTAATTTTCCTTTTGTTTTTCTTTGTTATTTGTTTCTATAGTGAGACATTCCTTAGTTATCCTCTGTCTCCTTCTCTTCCTCCTCTTCCTCCTCCTAATGTCCCACCTACATATGTATATTCAGACAACACATTTCTGTATATTTAGTCACCTGTTTTGTCTCCTCCTCCTCCTCCTCCACCTCCTCCTCCATTTTTTCCTCTCACATCCTCCCTTCATGCGTCACAAACCTTAATTTTTTCAGTAACTCATTTTCCTTTCAAGTCGCTTTCTTTCATTTCTCATGCCGTGTTCTACTTCTTTCCTCTATTCTTTCTCCTTTCCCTTCATTCTCTTTCTTCTTCCGCCAACTGTCCTTTCCTTGCTTTCTCTGCCATTTTGCCACTCCTCTTCTATTCTGTCGCCTCATTTCTCTCATCTATCATACGCTGTTTATCCTCCTTCATTTTCGCCTTTTTCCAACTTGTATTCTTTTTTTCTCTACCTTATTCCTTTCAGTCCCTTCTGTCTCTCTCTCCTTCCTTTCGACACCTTCTATCTCTCCCCCTCTCTCCGTCTTTCTCTCCCTCTCTTTTTCTCTTTGGCGTCTTTCATTAATCTGATTCGATCCTTCCCTTTCTCCTTTCCCAGTTTGTATTATTCTCTTTCCAGCATCTTTCTCCATTCTACTACTTCTCTCTCTTCCCTCTCTGATCCTCTTTCTTTTCCTCTCTCTTTTTCTCTTTAGCCTGTATTCTTTTCTCTCTTCTCATCATCTATCTCCTCTCTTCTGCTCTTATCTCTCCCCTGTTTATCTCTCCCTCTCTCTCTATTTCTCTCCTTAGCCTCTTTCATGAAACTGATTTTCCTTCTCTTTCGCCTATTCCTGTTTTCGTTCTTTTCTTTCTCCTCTCTACTCCTTCAACTCTTCCTCTTTCTTCCTCTTTCCCTCTGTCTCTCTATCTCTCCCTCCCTCTATCCCTCTCTCTAGCCTCTTTCAAGAAACTGATTTTCCTTCTCTTTCGCCTATTCCTATTTTCGTTCTTTTCTTTCTCCTCTCTACTCCTTCAACTCTTCCTCTTTCTACCTCTCCCTCTCTCCCTCTATCTCTCCCTCCCTCCATCCCTCTCTCTGGTCCCTTTCCGGCCTCGTCTAAGGGACCCAGTAGCGGCGAGACCAAAGGGCGCACGAGGCGTTTGTTTGATAAAGTTCTCGTTGGCGGCGGCGGTGGAGCGTTCTCGAGGCTCCTTACCTCTGTCGCTGTTTGTCCTTGCTCCTCCGTTTGTTTGCCCTCCGTGTTTGGCCGCGCAAGGTGTGTTTGTCGTGTTTGCCGCCGCCTTTCTTCCATAATTTGCTTATGTGTGTGTTGAGTGTTTCTTGATCTTTCCTTTCAGCTTGTTTTTTCTGCTTTTGTGTTTTGCTCCTGGTTTGCGTGTTGCTGATTGGTTTCGTGAGCGTTGAGAGAGAGAGAGAGAGAGAGAGAGAGAGAGAGAGAGAGAGAGAGAGAGAGAGAGAGAGAGAGAGAGAGAGAGAGAGAGAGAGAGAGAGAGAGAGAGAGAGAGAGAGAGTATGTTTGTGGCAGATGAAGTTTGTAGAAAAATTCGAAAAAGTATTCAGAAAATGAGATGAAAATCATATAAGGAAGAATTACCATAGTTATCCCCATGAAGTCATCAAGGAAAACGGGAACTATAGGAAAATATACTCATTATCATTCATTACTAACTCTTCTTTCTATCCTAATATTGTCTTTTTTTTCTATCATCTCTTTATTTCGTCCTTTTCCTTCCACACGTCCGTACCCAGTAAACACAATAAAGATAATAATAAGATAAAAGTAATAAAAAACGAACCTAAATCGAAAGTGAAAGATATAATTCCCTCAAGTTCGTACTAATAAAAGAATAAAGTAATAAAAAAACGAACCTAAATCGAAAGTGAAAGATATAATTCCCTCAAGTTCGTACCGCGGCGGGTCGAGCCCAGCGAACCGCGGCGATGAAGTGTTTCGAAACAGTACGAGCGAGTAAACGATGGAGCGGACGTGACTGCCTCGGTGTTTCGTTCCTCGGGATTCGACTAGTGTTCGGGACTTCACTTCTGTCTCTCCTCACTTCTCTTTTCATCCCCTTTCCTTCAATCCCTTTCCTTCTCTTTTTACGTTTATATGCTTAAACTTAAACCTTTCTTCTATTGCTTCCTCTCTTCATTCGTTCTTTATCCTTTTTACTTTCCGTCCTTTCTTTAATTCTCTTTGCTTCCATACACTCAAAATTCGACCTTTCTTCTATTTTTGTCTCCTCATTCCTCTTTCATCCCCTTTCTTTCCACTTCTTTTATATCCTCTCTCTGCGTTTATACATTCAAAATTCAAACTCTTCCATTTCTGCCTCTCCATTTCTCTTCCCTCTTCCCTTCCTTTCCTTTCATCTTTACATACACTCAAAATTCAACCTTTCCTCTTTTTATCATTTTTTTCTCGTTTATCTATTTCATCATATTTTGCTGCCTCTCTTTATTCCTCTTTGCTCTTTACTTCCATCTCTTTCCTTCCTTCTCTTTACCTCATACACTCATACTTCAACCTTCCTTCTTTCTATCATTTACTTTATCTAAATCAACATCTAAAGCAATATCTATCGCCAGAGTTTTTATTCGTCGTATTAAGCTATTTCTCGCATTAGTAAACATCAAATTATATGGCCATAGTCAAACCATTTCATATTGTCTTGTTTGGACGTTCGATTTTGCGGGTCCTTTCCTCCCTTCTGCTCTGCCACACAGCTCCAACACATATTTTTCCCTCTCGTATGTTACCTATCGTTGACATAATGACAGGAAGAGGTGTTGGGACTGTGAGCAGAACAGAAAGAAAGGACCCGCAATCAATGCACAAACGAACTATCTGAAACGGTTTGGCTTCATAATTGCATTCTTTTTAGGACGGAATTAGTTTGAAGCGTTGGATTGTCACAGTTAAGTACACACATTATAAACTCAGTCGTAAAAAGCGATATAAAAAAAATCAACGAAACTGACTAACCACTCCTTGAAGAACGGGTCAAAGAAGACAAATCAGCCCTATTGTTGTTGACTGTTACGACGATAAAAGACCAGGGCCCATATTCTCAAACATTCAGGGCTTACATACATTTGGCAAGGCTTTCGTGGAGGGTGTGAGCACTTCCAAGGATAGATTTATGAGCCAAGTGATAGTTTAACAAGGCTTTTGCACCATGAACGTGAAAAAAAAAATTATGAAAACCTGACTAATTTCCTTGCTGGCTTTGGAAACACTTATTGTGAGAGCGTCTGAGAATTCTGAACCAGGTGTAAATAAAAAAAATAAATCACCATCGACATTTACATCAACATCTATCATTGCCTCGGTCCTATGTCACTCACCTGTCTTAAGTCTCACCTGTGATCACCTGTGCTCCTTAATTGCTTGATCTCGTCTTGTTGCCGGGAAGCCCGAAGGTTGCTGGG
>NC_066552.1:9511623-9526623 GCF_024679095.1 Eriocheir sinensis
GCACCTGTTGGCTGACCTTTGACCCCGTGAGAGAGAGAGAGAGAGAGACTAACGCTGATACCATATTTTGTGGGTTTTGTTCTTAATCCCAAAACTTGTTAGGACTGTCGAAATGATTTACTTTCTTGATTTATTGAATACCTGTACTGAGAGAGAGAGAGAGAGAGAAACTGAAGGCAAGATTACGGAAGTTCGGTTAAAGGAGATAAGGAAATGAAGGAAGTTTGAAGAAGAGAAAGTTTAGTAGACGGATGGGAAGCTGATCTACCTATCTTCTCCTTTCCTCCTCCTCCTCCTCCTCCTCCTCCTCCTCCTCCTCCTCTTTCTCCACCTCCTTTCCTTCCTTCACGACTCCTTCCCTCATCCTCCTTTCCCCCTCTTCCTCCATTTAAGCTACTGAAATATAAAAGTAAAGATATTTCACTAATCAATAAAAATAAAACCATGAATCAATGTTAAATAAAAAGCTAGACACAATATTTTAGAAAGTTATAGAAGGAAAAAAAGATAAATTTGAATAGTACAACAGACTTTTCTCCCATCACACAGACAGACAGACAGGTGTGCAGACAGGTAGGAAGCGAGGGTTACAGGTAAGAACAGAACTACAGACTTTATATTTCTACATCACATAGACAGACAGACAGATAGACAGGTGAACAGGTAGCCAGGCCGAGGGAGTTAGAGGTAAATCAAGTTAACGCGAGCATAGCCAGAGTCCGAATTAACATAAACCGACAACTCGCGCAGGTAAACGACTAGATAAAAAAAGAACTTCGGCGGGACGGGAGAGAGCGAGAGATGGTTTTGGGCAGGCGGAGATCGTTCAATTAGGCCGAGAGTAGCGGAGGAACGAGAGGGCGCCGATCACGAGGGAACGATAGAATAGAAAAAAAAAGAAATGTTATGAAAAGAAAAAACACCAACAAAACAAACAATCCCCGAACACCTCAGACTGAAAAAAAAAGAAAATAATTGAAAAGCATCCGAAATCGCAACACCTGAACGTTCCATTTGATTTTTATTCCATTCCATTTCATTATTTTGAGAGAGAGAGAGAGAGAGAGAGAGAGAGAGAGTACAAAAACACCTGTGGCTGAATTAACAGTGATTCCCCCAGGCGCGATCAGGTAACTCAACATCCTCATCTCCCGCCACCCGCCTGATTGCCTCACCTGGGCTGCTCAGGTGCAATGGATACTTGAGTGAATGAAAGAGATACAGTTTCAATTTACTTCACCGCCCACCACCACCACCACTATCATCACCATCACCATCATCACTGCTATTTCCAACATTACTCCCCCTTCCCTTCCTCTCCCCTCCTCTACCTCCATTTCTACTGTAACCTCCTCCCCTCTTCTCCTGTCCCCCTCTCCCCTACCCCTTCCCCCACACCTCTCTGCTTCCATTTCTACCTCACTCTCTCTCCCACTCTTTATCTCCCTCCATTTCCATCTAAACCTCATTGTTCTCATTATATTCCTCCCATTCTCTTTATCCCTTCTACCTCCTCCCTTCTTTACCCTCATTACAAAATCATCGATTCTCTATTCCTTCTCTTTTTTTCCTCGTCATTTAATTTTCTTTTTTTCCTTCATTTTCTTCTCCAGACTCTTTTTTCCATCTTTATCTTTTCATCTCCTTCTCCACCGCCTTCCTTCTCTCTTTGCCTTTCTTTATCTCCGTTTTCTCTTCTTTCCCTTCGTACCTATTCCTTATCTTTCCTCTTATACCCTTTATTTCCCCCCTCCTTTTCCCCCATTCCCCTTAATCCCTTCACACCGTCCTCCCTCCCTCCCTCTTTTCTTCTTCCTCCTCCTCCTCCTCCTCCTTCTGTACGCCATTTGCATTTATTGGCCTGTATTTTTGTTTTGTTTTTGTTTCGAGTTTTTCATCCTGATTGCCCTTCTTTTTTTTCTTTTTTTTTGCATGTTTGTTTGTTTTTGTTTGTAATTTGTGTTGTTTGGACTGTTTGATTGTTGTTGTTTGTTTGTTGTTTGGATCCGTCGTGAGCGATTTGTGAGGGCTGGTAAGGACTATTTTTTTTATTTTTTATTATTGGTATTTTTTATTATCATTATCATTTATATTATTTTTTTTTTTTTTTTTTTGGTGGGGGGGCGCCGGAAAGAGTTATGGCTATTTTTTTTTATCGGTATTTTCATCATTTGTATCATCTTCATCATTATAATTTACATTTTATCATTTATTTGTTTGTTTATTTTTTCGAATCGAGTCATCAGTCACTGGAACAAACTCCGGGGAGAAGCAATCAGTTCGAAAAAAATATATGGCCTCACTCAAAAGTTGTACTAATTGTTGGTTCTTAGGGACAGAAATCTACTGAACGTTCGCGCGCCCACGTTTTCATCTGTAATACGAATCAGAAAAGTACCTGACGAACGCAATGGATCGCTATAGAGGAGGCAGCTCGTCATAAGCCTTTCTGCTCCTCCTCGTCCCTGTTTACTTTTCCTCTGCTTTCTGTAAGTTTATTTCCCTTTCCTCTCTTTTCCCTCAGTAGTCCTTAACCTGTTACTCCTCCAGCTTTGTCCCTCCACTTCTCCTCCTCCTCCGTCTGTCTTCTTCCTCCACATTGTTCCCTTTCCTCCCATTCCCATAATCGTACTCCCCTGCCTGGTACTCCTACGACTGTCTTCCTCTCCTATTCCTCCTTCTCCTCGAACTCCTCCCCTTCTTCAGGTAATCACACACGACTTATGGCAACACTCATTAAGGTGTGAGGTAGTGAGGCGTAACTCCTGCACCTCCGCCATCATTACCGGTAACTCCACCACCACCACCAGTACCACCACCACCAGTACCACCACCAGTAGTTGAGGGCGAGGGAAGGTTTGCGTTAGTAAGATACGGTAAGATAGTTAGTGGTGAGGGTGGTTCTGTGTGTGTGTGTGTGTGTGTGTGTGTGTGTGTGTGTGTATGTGCGTGTGCGTAATGGCCGTGCGTGTACATAAAAGATACGTTTTGTCTAATATCCTCACGAATTCTTTCCTTTAGTTTCGAGTTTCTGAAGAAGGAAAATGTTATGATTGTAACCTTTAAATTTTAAGGGTCGGATCCTTCCACTTCTCACGGTTCAGTAGCTTAACGAGGTGGAGCTGGAGGCGTGGAAGAGAGATAGATAGAGAGAGGAAAAGTGAAGAAGAAAGAAAGAAAAAGAAAAAGTAATAAAAAAAAGAAATAAAATGGATGAGACAAGAATTAAGTAAAATAGCAAAATAGGTGGATTGGAAGAGAAGTGTGGGGGAGGGAAGTGGAGAGAGGAAGGAAGGGAGGAGGTGGAGGAGGAATGTGGAGTGTGTGGGTGAGTGGAATGACGCGCCGATCAAGATATCACCTCCACCAGTCCACAATTACCCGACCTACCTGAGCATACCTTACCTGGCCTACAAAATCTCCCCTAATTATCCCATTCACAGCACCCCCCCCCGCGTCATTACCCCCCCCCTCCTCCTCCACTCTCCCCACCACCCCTTTCTGCACCTTAGCTTCACATAACACCCACCTCCACCCCAAACACCATCCACTAACCCCTCCTCCACATTCTATCCCCTCCCTCTCCCCTTCCCTCCTTCCTCCTCATCCTTCATCTTCCCTCTCCCCATTCCTTTCCCTTACCTCTTGCTTACCTTCTTACCTCTCCGTATTTCCAACTCTACCTCCCTTCTTTTCCCTTCTCCTTACATCGCAGCCTTTCTACCTCTCCCTCCCCTTCTCCCTCCCCCTTCTTCCTCTGCATCTTCCTCCCCCATCAACACCCCCCTCCTTCTCCCTCCCCCGCTGCCCCCTTCCCCCCCCTAGTTTAGTCTTACAGGTAACGTGTCTGCTTCAGTTTAACTCCTTCTCTTAACTTGTGTTTTTTCTTTACTTTTTTTGTGTGAATTAACTTTTTTTGCGCGTGTACCTTTTTTTTTTTTTTTTTTTTTTTTTTTTTTGTGCGTGCCATTAAATCGTCCTCCATATTTCGGCGCCATAATATTTACATAGTGGAGGTGATGCGGAGGTTGGCGCGGGTGTACCTGTTGCTGGAGGAGGTGGAGGAGGAGGAGGAGGAGGAGGATGGAGGAGGAGGAGGAGGAGGATAGTTGTTTATCCTCCTCCCGCGTAAAGGTCCTCATTGGTTGACCTCTTCCTCCTCCTCTTCCTCCTCCTCCTCGTCCTTCTCCTCCTCCTCGTCCTCCTCCTCCTAGCAGAGTGAAGCGGCTGCGGCGGAGGTAGAAGAAGAAGAGGAAAAGGAAGAGGATAGTTGTTTGTCCCCCCGCGTAAAGGTCCTCATGGGTGTATCTTTTCCCCCTCCTCCTCCTCCTCCTTTTCCTCCTCCTCCTCGTCCTCCTCCTCCTAGCAGAGTGAAGCGGCCGCGGCGGAGGAAGAAGAAGAAGAGGAAAAGGAAGAGGATAGTTGTTTGTCCTCCCGTGTAAAGGTCTTCATGGGTTGATCTTCTCCTCCTCCTCCTCCTCCTCCTCGTCCTCCTCCTCTTCTCAGGGTGTAGTGGCGGCGGCGGCAGCGGACCACTTGGAATATAATACCTGGGAAATAATAATCCCTGCAGGTAAACACAGCGTCCTCGCCCATATTTTGGCGGGCGTGTATAATCAGAGGGACGCGGGGCGGGCGACTCGTTTCATGAGAAGGTGATTTAAATTGTCCTAAAACCTATGATGAGAAATAATCTATCTAATTACCCAGGCGCGGCTCCATAACTCAGGCGATGATAATGATTGTTTATATACAAATTGACGTAATCTTCCTCCGCCAGCCCCAATGACTGATAAGACGCCGGATAATACACGTCAGGAGCTTGATCTATCTCCTCCCGCGGCGCAGCGTAACGACGAGGATGCTGCCGCGGCCTCCTCCTCTTACTCCTCCTCTTACTCCTCCTACTCCGGGTCCTACTTTTTTCTCCACCTTCCTCTATGCCTCTTTCCTGCTTTCCTGTATGCTAGTTCTGGTCTCCTCCTCTTCCTCCTACTGTGTTTTTATTCCTTCACATTCTTTTTTTTTTTGTTTTGTTTATTCTCCTCTTTTTTCGTCTACGCCTTCTCCTAAATCCAGGCTTGTGGTTTATTTTGCTTTTTCCCATTTTTTTTCTCTTCCTCTCTCCTTTTTTCCCCATTTCACCTCCTGCATTTTTCTTTTCCTTCTTTTTTTTCTTCGTTTTCTCAGTTTCCTCTGCTCTCTTAATGTTTTCTCATATTTTTTCCTTGTCCTCTTTTCTAAATATTTTTCCTTCCCTATCTCATTCCCTCCCCTTTCCTTCTCTAATTCCTTCCATCCATCCCTTCATTATCTTCCTATACCATCCTTTCCATCATTTTTTCCCACTATGTCCTTTCCTCCTTTCCTGTTTTACCTTCCTCCCTCATCCTTCTCTCTCCCCTTCATGTCTTCCTTCTCTCTCCCCTTTCCTTCCCTATCTCCTTCTCTCCTTTCCTTCCCTATTTCCTTCCCTTCTTCCCTTCCCATTCTCCTTCTGTATACCCTTCCCTCATATTTCCCTCCTCCTTCATGTCTTCCTTATCTCCTTCCTTCCTTTCCTTCTGTATCTCCCTCCTCCTCCTCCTCCTCCTCTCTCCGCTTCATGCTTTCCTTCTTCCCACCTTCCCTTCCCTATCTCCTCGTCTCGCCGCCAAGGGACCGCCGAGTGGGTTGGGTTGCATGGTGCCCGGCAATGCTCGGCGACAATAACATGTTCTACTTTATTTACGACTCCTCGCCGCTACCTTACTATCGATCAGGAGCCTCCATCCCCAGCCCCACGGCACGACTTCGCTACCCCCATTCCTTCCTCGCCTGCATCCCCATCACCAACGCGCCTTCCTCCTCATGGTCCCCCTCCTCGTCCTCATCTTCCTTCTGCTGCTTCCTCGTTATATCCTTCCTTGCATTCCTTTTCACTTCCCGTTTCCTTCTCCTACTTCCTCTACTTCTTGTTCTTATTCTTATTCCTCGTTTCGTGTTTTCTTGCATTCTTTTCGCTTCCCATTTCCTTTTCCTCCTTCCTCTTCTTCTTCTCCTTCTTCCTCGTTACGTCTTTTCTTGCATTCTTTTCACTCCCTACTTTCTTTTACTCCTTTTTCTTCCCCTTCTGCTTCTTCTTCTTCTTTGTTACATATTTCCTTTCTTTTTTTTCACTTCCTATTCACTTTTACTCCTTTTTCCTCCTCGTCTTCTTCTGCTTCTTCTTCTTCTTTGCTACATCTTTCCTTTCATTCTTTTCACTCCTGACTGCCTTTTACTCCTCCTCCTCCTCCTACTCCTACTCCTTCTTCTTCTTCCTCTTCACTTTCTCTAGTTTTTTTTCTATTTGCATCTCTTTTACTATCTACAATCATCTATTCCTCTTTTTGTGCTTTCCTTCACTCCCCATACCCCCATACCCTCCTCCTCCTCCTCCTCCTCCTCCTCCTAAGGGATTCCGCAAGGCCGCAGGGGAGTCGGGAAGGTATACCCTGAGGGGAGAGAAGGTGTGGAGGAATGCGAGGTGGTGAGAGGAGGAGGAGGAGGAGGAGGAAGAGGTTAGAGAGGAGGGAGATGGAGGGGGGGGGGGACGAAAGATAGAACTTGCAGGAAAACGGGAGATAGAAGGGGAAGGTAGGAAGGAAGATAGGGAAAGGGAAGGGAAGATACTGGTGGTGGTGATAGTGGTGGTGGTGGTGGTGGTGGTGGTAGTGGTGGTGGTGGTGGGAAGAAATTGGGAGATAAGAAGGAAGGGAAAGGTGGAGGAAACGATAAAGGAAAGTGAGAGTTTCGGAAGATTTGTGGGTGAAAACAGACAGACAGACAGACAGACAGGTAGACAGACAGACAGACAGATAGACAGACAGACAGACAAGAAAATAAGCAAAACAATTAAAAGGCAAGACATAGACACGTAAAATATGAGAGAAAACATGAGGTCTTGAAACACTATCCACAGTAAAAATTAAAAAAGAAAAGAAAAAAAAGATACGCCGATATTTATATAGTTAAAAAAAAGTAAGGTAAAGAAGGAAGGAAGAGGAAAGAAAGAAAAAATACGAAGACATGCATAAGTAAGTAAGGAAGGAAGAGGAAGAGATAAAAAGATACCAAGATATGCATAGTTAAGAATACAGTGAAGAATGGAAAGGGAGAAGAAAGAGATACCAACATATTCCTTGATAAACAGAGTAAAGAAAGAAGGAATAGGAAGAACAGAGAAAAAGATACCAAGATATTCATAGTTAAAAAAATACACGATGGAGAAGAAAGCAGGAAGAAGAGAGAAAATGATAACGAGATATACAGTTAAAAAAATACCGTAGAGAGGGAAGGAAAAGTAAGAAGGGAAAAAAAATTATACCAAGATATCCACAGTAAAAAAATGCGATAAAGATGGAGGAGGAAAAGGAAAATATACCAAAAAAATATGATAAAATTAGGGGCGAAAAAGACAATATACCAAAATAGTTAAGAAGGGAGACGAAAAGGAACATATACGAAAATAACTCTAACATATGATAACAGAAGAAGGAAAATGAAAAACAGAGAACAATGTATACAAGGTGAGACAGGTAAACAGAAAAACAGGTGGGCAGGCAGGCAGGTAAGGCAGGACAAGTACAGGTGTGAGAGACAGGAAGAAAGACGGAGAAGACACAAAACATTAAGTAAAGGAAGGAAAATGAAGAGGAGAGGAAAAGGTATATTAGGCAAGAGAGGTGAACAGGTAAACAGGTGGGCAGGCAGGCAGGTAAAGGGGGGGGGAAGGTACAGGTGTAAAGAACAGGAAGAAAGACGGAGAAAACAGAAAACAATAAGTAAAGAAGGAAGGAAAATGAAGAACAGAGGAAAAGTTATGTACGGCAAGAGTGGTGAACAGGTAAACAGGTGGGCAGGCAGGCAGGTAAGGGGGGGGGGGGAGAAGGTACAGGTGTGAAGAGCAGGGAAAAAGACGAAGACAGAAAAAAAATACAGTAAAGAAGGAAGGAAAAGGTTTATAAGGCAAGAGAGGTGAACAGGCAAACAGGTGGGCGGGTAGACAGGCAGCGGAGGACAGGTATACAGGTGCGAGGGACAGGATGAGGGCTGCGCCGGGTGATGGACAAGGTATTCGGCTTATAATGGGAAGCAAGACAAATTTACATGATAAATTGCCGACTGGAAGTGAAGTTATTATGCTTATTAGATACTTAGTGGCGAGGCTTCCACTTTACACTTTCTCGACTTTCCGGAGAGAGAGAGAGAGAGAGAGAAGAGAGAAGAGAGAAGAGGAGAAAGAAAGAGAAAGAAAAAGAGAGAGGGAGAGTAACTCAAGCAAATACTACACCCTCCCCATCTATTCCTCCCTTTCACCCCTTCAAAAATAGAGAAAGAAGGGAGAGAGAGGTAAGGAAGGAGGGAGGGAGACGCAAGGACGGAGACAACTCGCAAGCATGAACGTAAAAATATATTAAGAGTGTCATTGCGTGCACGGAAGGAGGAGGAGGAAGAAGAGGAAGAGGAGGAGGAGGAGGAGGAGGAGGAGGAGGAGAATAGGACAATAAAAAATGCAGAAAAAGGTCCCTAAGTTTTTTTGTTTGTGTGTGCGTGTGTGTGTGCGAGTGCGTGTGAAGGTGAGAGAGAGAGAGAGAGAGAGAGAGAGAGAGAGAGAGAGAGAGAGAGAGAGAGAGAGAGAGAGAGAGAGAGAGAGAGAGAGAGAGAGAGAGAGAGAGAGAGAGAGAGAGAGAGAGAGAGAGAGAGAGAGAGAGAGAGAGAGAGAGAGAGAGAGAGAGAGAAAGGGAAAGAAAGAAAAAGAGAGGCTTAAAAGGTCGGTAAGGAGAATGCTAAAGATGAAAAAAGAAAAGAAAAGAAAGACAAGAAAAAAGAAGAAGGGAAGAAAGAAATAAAGAGAAGAAGATAAAGAAAATAGTAAAAAGAGTATATGATAAGGAAAAGAAAAGGATGATAAAAAAGCTAAAGAGAGGAGAGAGAAGAGGAAGAAAGATCAAAGAAGAAAAGAAGAAAGGGAGGAAAATGAGATGCATGGAAGGACTGACATCAGTAAAGGAAGAGAAAGAAAGAAGAGGGCGAGGAAAAAGGAGGAAAAAGGAAGAGAAAGAATAAGAAAAGGGCGATGAAAAAAAGGGAAAAGGAGGAAAAAGGAAGAGAAAGAATAAGAAAGGATGAAAAAGGTGACAGGAAAAGGAAGAGAAAGAATAAGAAAAGGGTGATGAAAAAAGGAAAAAGGGAAAGGGAGAGAAAGCATAAGAAAAGGGTGATGAAAAAAGGAAAAAGGGAAAGGGAGAGAAAGAATAAGAAAAGGGCGATGAAAAAAGGAAAAAAGGAGGAAAAAGGAAGAGAAAGAATAAGAAAAGGGTGATGAAAAAAGAAAAAAAGGAAAAAGGAGGAGAAGGAAGAGAAAGAATAAGAAAAAGGAGAAAGGTGAAGGGTAGAGGGAGACCAATGGAGCAAAGGGAAGGGAAAGGGAGCCACGAGAGCCACACGAGGCACACTCCGATTAACTTATTTACACAGGCATTTCAGGTGTGGCTCAAAAAAGCACAGGTGAGCACGAACTCTCCCACGCACTTCACCTGATACCTGTAAATTTGTGTGTGTGTGTGTGTGTGTGTGTGTGTGTGTGTGTGTGTGTGTGTGTGTGTGTGTGTGTGTGTGTGTGTGTGTGTGTGTGTGTGTGTGTGTGTGTGTGTGTGTGTGTGTGTGTGTGTGTGTGTGTGTGTGTGTATTTGTTTGTTTGTTATTTATGATCTTAACACGTTTTTATTCTCTCTCTCTTTACAGGTGAGGGATGATCATTAACCTGTACCGTGACGTCACTAGCGGCCCAGGTAAGAAACACACACACACACACACACACACACACACACACACACACACACACACACACACACACACACACACAGAGGCGGGAAGGAAGGGAGTGCTATTACAATTTTCTTTCACCCTCCTAATTAGTCAGGTATGTTTGCACCTGTGGATCACCCGTGTGTTTACTGTTTTGTTTATTTATCGCTTCCTCTGCTCGCTCCTGTTGGTGTTCTGTATCGATCCTGTTGTTAATTTCGTTCGCCGCACGCGTTTCCTTCGTTCCGTTTGGGCGACTTCGCTAATTATCGCATTTGCTATTTATAAAAAGTATCGATGATTTTGTTTGCCTTTCTTCCCTATCACGTTCATCACGCTTTACACCGTTCATTTGTTTAGTGTGTGTTTGTTTCTCGCTTCCATTTGCTTCTCTATGTTAATTTTCTTGCGTTTGTTTAGCGTTTTTGTTTTGTTTTTCCTTACTATTTACTTTTTTTTGTTCTCATTTTCCAGTATTTTCTTTTGTTTTTTTGTTTTTTTCTTCGTTATGAGTCTTTGTATAATTCCTTTTTTCTCGTTATTTTATTTGTTCTTTTTTCTGCAGACGTTTATTGTACCTAAAACCGTTCATTTATACTTTTTTTCTTCCTCCATCTTTCTTCTCTTTATTGCGGGTCTCTCTATATAATATGTTTCTTATCATCTAATTTCCACTAAAAGCTTTCATTGATATATTTTTCCTCCTCCTCCTTTTCCGTATATTTTCTTTGCATATTTTCGCAGCTGCCCTGTATACATTTTCTCTTTTTGGTCTTCTCTTATTTCCATTCCCCTTTCTCATTTAATTTTTCTTATCATCCACTTCCCACTAAAAGCTTCCATTGATATATTTTTCCTCCTCCTCCTTTTCCGTATATTTTCTTACCATATTTTCGTAGCTGTCCAGTATACACTTTCTCATTTTGGCGTTCTCTTATTTTCATTCCCCTTTCTCTTTTAATTTCGTTTTCTTCGTATTCGTAAAGGAAGCAGGTCTAGGTGACAAAACATTAAAACAAAACCCTACCTATGTACCTCAACTGTTTATCTCTTTATCTCTGTGACTATAAGGTATCTATCTGTCTGCCCGTCTGTGTTTCTTCATCAATTTCTCGCCTTCATCCATCAATTAAGATATCACGAAAAAAAATTACTCTTGATGAATTATGAAGTTTCCACGAAAAATCGGTTCCTAGAATTTGTACTCGAAAAAAAAGTGGGAAAAGAGGATTAAAGGGGAAACTATCTTAGTGGAGCCATCGGAGGGGATCTTTGCTTGCTTGTGGAAGTGAGTGGAGGAGGAGAGGTGGAGAGGAGACTAAAGATGGAAAATGAAAGATAAGGAGAGAAATCAGGAAGTAGGATGTGAAACAGCGAACAGAGAGAGAGAGAGAGAGAGAGAGAGAGAGAGAGAGAGAGAGAGAGAGAGAGAGAGAGAGAGAGAGAGAGAGAGAGAGAGAGAGAGAGAGAGGAAAACTGTATTATATCAAGTGGAAAGAAATAAGAGGATGCAAATGAAAAGGAAAGAGTTGATAAAGGAAAGAAGAAGAATGAAAAGGTTAAGAAGAGAAAACATGAAGTAGAAAGTGAAATATCGTAGAGAAGTGGAGAAAGGAGGAATGAATAAAGAGGAAGGGGATAAAGGAAAGAAGAAGAAGAATGAAAAAGACAAGAAGAGAAACCAGGAAATGGGAAATAAAACATCGTAGAGAGAAGAGAAGGAAAACTGCACGGACATAAACTGGAGAGAAGAAGAGTGAAAGAAGAGGGAGAAGGTGACAAGGGAATGAATAATGAGAAAAATGAGAAATAAAAAAATGATAGACCAGGAAGTAGGAAGTAAAAAGACGTAGAGAGGAGTAAGAGAAAACTGAAGTGATATCAAGTGGAGAGAAAAAGAGCAAAAAAAGATGAAGAGGATAAGGGAAAGTAGAAGACCGTAGTGGAATGGAAGAAGATGAAGGGATGGGGGAAAATGAAAGGCCTGGATGTGTAGATGCGAAGAGGCTGATTAAAATGAAGAGATGCAGGAGAAAATGGAGGAGAGAGAAAATGAAGGAAAAAGGGGTAAGAAAGAGAGTTTATAAGAAAATAAGTGAAAAGGTGCATATAGAGAAGAGCTACATTAAAAAGGATCTGACGTTAACAAGAGGATGAGGAGAAAAAAAAAGAGGAGTAGGCGGAAGAAACGAGACGGAGCAAGTAGATAAGAAAAACAAATGAGAATGAGAAAGAAAGAAGAACGAAATAGAAAAGAGAAAATAACAAAAAATCGAGAGAAAGAGATGGACGAAATAGAAAAGTGTAAAAATGAGAATGAGGAAGAAAAGAGATGGACATAATTGAAAAGAAAAAGCAAGATGAAAATGAGAAAGAATAAAAGAATAAAAGGAAAGAGGAAAAGTAAAACGTATGCAAATAAATTATATACAGTAAAGAGCCTTGGAATAACGATAAGAAACGGAGGAGGAGGAGGAGGAGGAGGAGGAGGAGGAGGAGCAGTCTCTCCCCTCTCCGTCAACACTGGTAGCTACTCTTCTCTATCATTATATGCAAATGAACCTTAGCTCATCGATCTACCTCTTCCTCTCCTCTGTGGTCACGTGTCTCCTCCTCCTCCTCCTCCTCCTCCTCCTCCTCCTTCTCCTCCTCCTCCACTGCTTCCCCTACGTTTCACACCTGTTTTCCATTCACACACACACACACACACACACACACACACACACACACACACACACACACACACACACCTGTCCCTTCCCGTCCCGTCCCTAACGCACCTGCCTTGTTCTGTAATTTGTCAGGTATTTTTTGTTTTGTTTTCTGTTTTCTTGTGTTTATTTTTCCCTTTTCCTAATTTCTTTTTGACGTTTTCTTCTTTCTTCTTCGTCTTACTTTTCTTCCTCTTTGTAGTTTGTTGTCCTCTCACGTATTTTTTTTTCCTATTTCCTCTTTTTTTTTTTTTTTACTCCTCCTCCTACTTTATTGCTTCCTGTTCGTAACCCTGTATCTCCTCCTCCTCCTCCTCCTCCTCCTCCTCCTCCTCCTCTTTTTCCTTCTCCTCCTCCTCCTCCTCCACCTCTTCCTCCTCCTCCTCCTCCTCCACTATTTGCTCATCTCCTCAAATGTTCACATATCCTTTACCCTAATTCACTATTTATGATCCTTCAAATCCTCCTCCTCCCCCTCCTCCTCCTCCTCCTCCTCTTTCTACTCCTTCTTTTCCGTCTCCTTTAGTCGTCTGTCTCTCTGTTCCTTATTTTCCGTCCTTGGAGTTTGTCGGATAAAATTATTGAAGCCACAAAAACCACCGGCAATATTTTGTTTTTTTTTATATATTTTTTTTTACCTTCATTTACACACCTGGATGGATGCTAATGGCGGCCCTCCTGTTGTTGTTGTTGTTGTTGTTGTTGTTGTTGTTGTTGTTGTTCTTGTTGTTGTTGCTGTGGTTGTGGTTGTTGTTGTTGTTGTGGCTGTTGTTGTTGTTGTTGTTGTCTTTGTTGTTGTCTGTCTTTATTCCTTCATTGTCTTCTTTTTCTCATACCTTTACGCGCAAAAGAAGAAAAGAATTACATTGTTTCCTCTTTCCCTATATAATTTACTTCGCAAAAAACTTAATTCATTCATATAATTATTGTGCTCAGTAATTAGTTTTTGTTGTAGGTGAAGGTTGTTTTCTCGGTTTTGGGTTTAGTGTTGCCTTCCTTCATGTCCCAACCACACAGTCAATCATCCATTCACCCATTCACTCACCCAACCTTACAACCACAAAGCAAAATACTCAACCACTCCCTCATTCAACCACCATTCAACCACACACGATTTTGTTTTCCCTTTATTCCCGCATCAACCACTCAACCATCAACACACCCACTCAATCATACACCTATTCACCCAAGCACTCACCCAACCAAACTCATAACCACTCAACAAACCTCAACCATTCACCCACTCAACCACACATCCACACACACGAATTGGTCCTTCTTCTTACATGCAACCACTCAACCACCTAACAAAGCACTCAACCATTCACCCACGCACCCAAACGACACTCACCCAACTAACCGCACCACCACCACTACACACACACACACACACACACACACACACACACACACGGCAGCAGCAGGAGAAGCAGGAGTAGCAGGAACGCATCAGAAAGGTAGAGATAGGTAAGGGATGCGGCGGGGAGGAGACGAGGAGGGGCCGAGGTGGGTGAGGGCGGGTGACGGGGAGGGTAAGGGGAGTAAGGGGGGAGGGGGGGCGCATCCATCAGGGGGAATAGCCGCCACGACGACGTAATGTGATGCTCCCGCTGCCTCTCCGCCTCGTAAGTCTCGCTGCGCCGAAATCAAGCCTCGCCGAACCCGCGTTTTGCCGCCAAGCCTTATGGAGGGAAATGATAGGTAGGAAGGGAGCGAGGGAGCGAGGTAAAGGGACGGAGGGAAAGAGGAAGGGAGGAATGGTATGAAGAGAAGGAAGGATAAGGTTAATGAAGGGAGAGAGGGATATTAGAGAGGATGGAGGGAAAGAAGAAGGGAGGAAGGGTATGAAGAAAAGGAAGGATAGGGTGAAAGTAGGAAGGGACGGAGGGAAAGAGGAAGGGAGGAATGGTATGAAGAGAAGGAAGGATAAGGTGAATGAAGGGAGAGTAGGATATTAGAAAGGATGGAGGGATAGAGGAAGGGAGGAAGGATGGAGAGAAGGAAGGATAAGGTGAATAAAGGAAAAGAGGGATATTAGAAAGGATGGAGGAAAAGAAGAAATGGAAAGGAAAGAAAAGGATAGAGAAAGGAAAGAAAATGATAGAGAAAGGAAAGAAAAGGATAGGGAAAGGAAGGGATGAAGAGACGAATGGAGGAGAGAGACAGAGAGGTAAGAGAGAATAGAGAAAAAGAAGAAATGGAAAGGAAAGAAAAGGATAAAGAAAGGAAAGAAAAGAATAGGGAAAGGGAGGGATGAAAAGACGAATGGAGGAGAGAGACAGGGAGGTAAAAGAGAATAGAGAAAAAGAAGAAATGGAAAGGAAAGAGTGGAAAGCAGACCATCTCATCCTAAACCACTACTATACTAAAAGGCCTCAAGGATGGAACGCGACCAGTAAAGAATTGAATTGTATGAAAGATTCTGCGACAAGATGAAACGCATTAGAATTAGGTCAGC
>NC_066552.1:9531623-9549123 GCF_024679095.1 Eriocheir sinensis
TGTGTGTGTGTGTGTGTGTGTGTAAATCAGTATCTTCTCCTTGTTCTTTAGCTTTTCTTCTTTCTCTTCTATTTTCTTCATGTTTGTCTTCTTCTTTCTTTCTTTCTTTATCTTCTTCCTCCTCTTCTTCTTCTTCATCTTCTTCTTTTCCTTCATCTGCTTCATCATCGCTTTCGCCTTCTTCTCTACCTCCTCCTCTTCCTTCCTTCACCCCTTACCCCAAAAGCGCATCCCAGTAGGTGTGAACTCCCTAAATCATGCTAATCCCCTTCACGGCGCGTCCAAAGAGGTTCCAATACCCTACACCGTGTTAAATCCCACACATTCCCGCGCGTCACAACACCATCCGTTCCCCTAATGACACTGCAGACATTGTAGCAGAACTGTCATGATTGCTTGCTCTCCTCTCTCCCATTGTCTCCCTCTCTCTCCCACCTCTCTCTCCCTCTCTCCCTCTCCCAGGTAATCTTTCTATTGCGTATCCCACCTGCTGACTTTAATGGCGCTCATCTCTACCCCTGCTGAGTTACTGCTGCCGGACAGGTGGTAGTCAGCCCTTCTTCCCCCCCTTCTCCCTTTCCCTATCTCTCCCTCTCACCCTTCCTCTCCCTCTCTCATTTCTTCTCCTCTCTCCCGTACTTTTTTTCAGTCTTAACGTACGCTGCTCTCTCTCTCTCTCTCTCTCTCTCTCTCTCTCTCTCTCTCTCTCTCTCTCTCTCTCTCTCTTATTTTTTCCATTTTCTCTCTCTCTCTCTCTCTTTCTCTCTCTACCTTCTTTCTCTCTCTCTTCTCTCTCTTTACTTTGTTTTACCTTGCTTTACATTACTGTTTCACCTTTTCCTCCTCTTCTTCGTCTCTCATATGATTTCTTCTTCACTTTTTTCCTCCTCTTCAATACTCTGTCATCATGTTTTCCTTTTTCTTATCCACCTCTCCTCCCGAAATTGGCCTCTCTTTCGCCCACTCCTCTGTACTCTTTTTGGGAGCAGTAAGTAGCGGGCTTTTTTTCATTGTTGTTTTCTTTTTTATATGCCCTTGAACTGTCTCCTTTGCTGTAAAAAAAAAATTCCTTCGTTCATGCCCTTTCTCTTTCCTTTGCTGGTCTTTTTCCTTTTCTTATTCCTTCTCCTTCTCCTCCTACTCCTCCTCCTCCTCCTCGTGTCCTCCTTTACCAAGCTTACACAACACATGACAAGACACAAAAGAACTAACTCACACATATATATTCCCACTGTTTTTTTTCTCTCCTCTCTCTCTTTTTTTTCTCTCCCTCTTCTCTCTTTTTTCCCCTCCCACTGACACCCCAACACTAACTGGAAAAGAACGAAATATCCCCCACGTAAACGGAAAACATTACCACCTACCCCTCCCCCTCTCCTCTCCTCTCCTCTCTCCTTACCTCCCCTCCTCTTCTCTCTCTCCCTTCCTTCCCACGTAAACGAAAAAAAAAAGAGAGAAAGAGAGAGAGGGGGAGAGAAAAGAGGAATTGTTACTTCCTCTAAGCGTGGTTGTTCTCTTTTAAACTCACGTACACCGAATCACTCACCACCACCACCACCACCACCATTATCATCATCACCACCACCATCACCACCACCACCAGGTATGTACAGGTGTGTGTAGAACGCTTTCAAGCACTCCACCTTCGTATATCACCACCACCACCACCACCTCCGCCTCCATCACCACTAGGTACTTACGGTAACTCAGCTGGGTCTTCCTGGCCGTCATCGTCATCAACAGCACCCTCGTCGTCTCTTCTGCGGTCCGTCATTCTTACGGGATCACAATTTAGCGGCAATTATTATGATAGAAACGACTCCTTTCTCGTTTTCTCTATCTCTCTCTCTCTCTCTCTCTCTCTCTCTCTCTCTCTCTCTCTCTCTCTCTCATTCTTTTGTTTTCTTCTTTTTCTTCCCTTAATCGTTTATCTCCAACTATTTTTTTTTCTCCTTCCTATCTCCTTACCTATGTTCCTCTCATTTCTCTCTCCTCTTTTCCCTCTTCCCCCTCCTCTTCCTCCTCCTCCTTTTCCACGTTTTGATAATGGAAGTTCTACACTCCTTCCCCCTCCTTTATCCATTCTCCTTTCGTTCTCCCGTTCTATGAAGAAATATATATGAGGGAAGAAAAAGAGAAGAGGGGAAGGGGTAAAAAGGGAAGAATACTAGAGGGAGAAGGTTGGGGTGAAGCGAGGGGAAGGGAAAGGGAAAGGGGAGAGGAAGGAAAGGGAGGGATTGGGAGAGACGGAGGAAGAGGAGAGACGAGGGAGGTTAGGAAGAGGGAAGGAAGGATAACAGGAGGGAAGGGAGGAGAAAGTGAAAAGTTTGGAGATGAAAACAAGGACTGGAAAAGAAAAAGAAAGAATGAAAAGTATAAAAGGTAAAAAAAAAGTTGAAGTGGAGGTTGAGGAATGAAAGAAAAGAGAAGAAAAGCAAAGGAAAGGAGAGGAAGGGAGAGGGGAAGAAACGGAAAGGGAAGGGGGACAAGAAAGAAGGAAGAGGAGGGAAAGGAGAATGATTGAGATGGAATAAAGGGGATGAAAGAAAAGAGAGAGAAAGGAAAGAGAGACAGGAAGGAAGGAAAGGGAGGGAAGGGGAAGGATTGAGATGGAATAAAGGGGATGAAAGAAAAGAGAGAGAAAGGAAAGAGAGACAGGAAGGAAGGAAAGGGAGGGAAAGGGAAGGGTTGAAGTGGAGTAAAGGGGATGAAAGAAAAGAGGGGGAAAGGAAAGAGAGACAGGAAGGAAGGAAAGGGAGGGAAGGAGAAGAGTTGAAGTGGAGGAAAGGGGATGAAAGAGAAGAGAAGGAAAGACAAAGGAGACAGAAAGGAAGGAAAGGGAGGGAAGGGGAAGGATTGAGGTGGAGTAAAGGAAATGAAAGAGAAGAGAAGGAAAGGCAAAGGAGACAGGAAGGAAGGAGAAGGGTTGAAGTGAAGTAAAGGGAATGAAAGTAAAGAGAAGGAAAGGCAAGGGAGACAGGGAGGAAGGAAAGGGGGGGAAGGGGAAGGGTTGAGTGAGGGGTCGATGTTGCACCCCTTCCATCATTGTCTGCTGGCACTCAATAGGCGAGGGACACCTGCAAACAGTGTCACCTGCTTGGATCACAGGTGGGAAGGGAAGAACCAAAGAGGATTGTTAAGAGGGAGAAGGGTAAAGTGAGGGGAGTGAAAAGGGACTAGAAAAAGGGAGAAAGGAGAATAGGTAGATAAAAATGGGACTAGGAAAAGGGAAAGAGAAGAGAGAAAAGGATTGTTAAGAGGGGAAAGGAAGGAAGAGGAATTAGAGAAAGAGGAAGAAGAGGAAGAATATGGGAAAGGAAGAGGAGGAATGAAAAGGATTGTTGTAAGAGGAACAGTAAGGGGAAAAGAAGGAAGAGGAATTAGAGAAAGAGGAAGAAGAGGAAGAATATGGGAAAGGAAGAGAAGGAATGAAAGGGATTGTTGTAAGAGGAATAGTAGGGGAAAGGAAGGAAGAGAAATTAGAGAAAGAGGAAGAAGAGGAAGAATATGGGAAAGGAAGAGGAGGAATGAAAAGGATTGTTGTAAAAGGAATAGTAAGGGGAAAGGAAGGAAGAGGAATTAGAGAAAGAGGAAGAAGAGGAAGAATATGGGAAAGGAACAGGAGGAATGAAAAGGATTGTTGTAAGAGGAATAGTAAGGGAAAGGAAGGAAGAGGAATTAGAGAAAGAGGAAGAAGAGGAAGAATATGGGGAAGGAAGGGGAGGAATATAATAGGTAGTAATAGGGAATGTAAGAGGAAAAGGAAGCACCAGGAATGGGAAATGGGAAGAACCAGAAGAAGAGGGAGAGAATGGGAGGAGAAGAGAAGGAGGGAGGAGAGGAGGAAGGATAAGAGGTGTAAAAAAAAGGGGGAAAAAATGGGAAAAGGAAGAACGGGAAGAGGAGAGATTAGTAGAGGAATGGAGGGAATTTAAAAGGGAAGGAAGGGGAAGAGGAACTAAAAAAAAGATACAATTTATTGGCAAAGTACCCCCTTCCTCTCTCCCTCTCTCCTCTTACCCCTTCCTCTCTCTCCCTCCCTCTCCCCTCCTCTCCCTCCTCCATCTTCCTCCCTCTTTTCACTGCCCTTTAAGCTGAAAATCTGTAAGGGGGAGAGAGAGGGAGGAATGGGAGGAAGAGAGAGAGAAAGAGGGAAAAATTGAGAGAGAGAGAGAGAGAGAGAGAGAGAGAGAGAGACACGAAGAATGGATAATATGTGGATAATGAGCGATGGAAGATGAAGAAAAAGAAAAAAAGAAGGGGAGGGAGGGAGAGGAAGGGGAGAAGAAAAAGAGGGCAGGAGAAAAAAGTAAAAAGAAAGAAATATAGACAACAAACGATAAAGATGAAGAAAAAGAAGAGAATGAAGAAAAACTATGAGGAAATTAAAAGGAAATTACCACACACACAAACACACGCACACACACAGACACACACACACACACACACACACACACACACACACACACACACACAGACAGAGAGATAGATATACAAAACTAGCCCCTGTCTTTGCCCTCAGCATTTCCCGGTTCAGTATCGCAATGCTCTCAAAATTGTGGCCATATTTATGACGACATAGCAATAAAAAATACACGAAACCGTATAGCTGTCAAACGGTTTTAAATACGAGGCAGTGAGCACTAAATTGGGGAGGAGGAGGAGGAGGAGGAGGAGGAGGAAGAGGAGAGGGATATAGTAAGAGAGAGAGAGAGAGATGAAACTCCTCTTCCTCTTGTTTGCATTTAATCTCAATTTATCGTCTTGTTCTTGTTTTCTTTCGCATTGATTATGGTGATTCTCTCTCTCTCTATCTATCTGTCTATCTATCTATCTATCTATCTATCTATCTATCTGTCTGTATCTATCTATCTATCTCTTCTCATCTCTAATCCTGTCATGTTTTCTTCTCCTCCTTCTCCTCCTCCTCCTCCTCCTCCTCCTCCTCCTCCTCCTTCAAAGCACGATCCCACACGTAATTCATCTGGTCTCTTCCTTCCTGCTTCCTGCTTCCCCTTCCTCTTCCTCCTCTTCCTCCTCCTCTACCCTCTCTCCTGCTCTTCTTATACTTGCCATCCTTTCTTTCTCCCACAGTGCTTTTCTCACATTCTTTCTCCTCCTCCTCCTCCTCCTCCTCCTCCTCCTCCTCCTCCTCCTCCTCTTCCTCCTCCTCCTCTTTTGTTATCTTCTTACCCCCCGTAGCCTTTAATTCCTCAGTATTTTTTAATCCTCTTCCTCTTCTTCTCTTCTCTTCTCACCTTCGTTTTAATCATCTTTATCTTTGTCTCCATTTTTCTTTTATCTTTTTACTTTTTTTGGTTTTTTTCTCTTTTCTCCTTTTCTTTTATCTCCCTTTCTACTCTCCCTCCCTTCTTCTTTTCCTTTCCTTTTCCTTTCCTTTCCTTCTTTTTCTCTTTTCTTCCCTTCCTTTTCTTCCCTCCTTTTCTTCGTTCTTTTTCTTCCCTTTCTTCTTTTTCTCCCTTCCGTTTTCCTTCCTCCCTATTCTCATTTTCTTCTCTCCCTTTTCTTCCCTCCCTTTCTTTCCTCCCTTTTCTTTCCTCCCTTTTCTTCCTTGTCTTCCTTTCCTCCCTTTTCTTCCCTGTCTTCCTTTCCTCCCTTTTCTTCCCTGTCTTCCTTTCCTCCCTTTTCCTCCTTGTCTTCCTTTCCTCCCTTTTCCTCCCTGTCTTCCTTTTCTCCCTCCTTCAAACCCTCCAATCAGAAACTCGTAACTTGTCATCCCCTTCCTCATTCCTCTCTCCCTCCCTCCCTTCCCTCCCTTCCCTCCCTCCCTTTCCTCCCTCGCTCCCTTTCTCTCCCTCGTGACTCTCATGGGGCCTCCGTCAGTCATTCATCACGCCACATACTCTCCCTCCCTCTCCCTTTCTCTCCCTCTCTCCCTCCCTCTCTTACAACCTCTCTTCTACGTGTAATAATCCTCCTACCCTCCCTTCCTCCCCCCCTCCCCTAGCTTACCTCCATTCTCCCTTCCTCCCTCCCTTTCAGTTCTTCCCTTTCTCTTCTTCTCTCCCTTCCTCGTTCATTCCTCTTTTTTATTCTTCTTCCTTCGTTTCTGAGTTATTATTCCTTCTCTCTTCCTCTCCCTCCCTCCCTCATAACTCCTCCCTCTTTCTCTTTCTTCCTTTCCTTCCTTTCTCTGCCTTACACGCGACTAGCCTCCCTTCCTCCCTCCTTCTCTCCCTCCTTCCCTCTCTCCTCCCTCCTTCCTCTCTTTCACACTCCCTCGCATGTAACTCTCCTCTTTCTCTTTCTCTTTTTTCTTTCTCCCTTCTCTTTCTCCTCCCTTTCTTGCTTTTATACGTGTAGTGGACTATCCTCCCTCCCTCCTTCCCTTTCTCCCTCCCTCCTTTCTCTCCCTCACACTCCCTCGCATATCACTCTCCTCTTTCTGTTTCTCCCTTTTCTTTCTCCCTTTTCCTTCTCTTTTTTTTTTTCCTCGCTTGTATACGTGTAATAGACTACCTTACCTCCCTCCCTTCTCTTCCTTACCTCCCTCCCTTCTCTCCCTTCCCTCCTTCTCTCCCTTTCCTCCCTCCACACCTGTCGAAAATCAGTGCTCGCGTCCCTCTTCCGTCACACAGGTTAAGTTTATCTCCCTCCTCCTCCTCCTCCTCCTCCTCCTCCTCCTCCTCCTCCTCCTCCTCCTCCTCCTGTGTCATTCCTCCAAGTCACGGAAATGGATTTATAACTCTTCGTTCTATATCTTACTTTATTTGTTTGTTTGTTTGTTTGTTTGTTTCGGCTTCTTGTTCTCAGGCCGTAAAGGGAGTTTTTTTATTGGTTGTTTTTTTATCGACTTGTCTTCCATAACTCTGGATTTTTATTATTGCTGTTTTATTATTCTGTTTTATCCATTCGTTGTTTCTTTAGTTTGTGTTTTCTTTTGTTTCTCTTGTTTTCTCCTTCTATTCCTTTCTTTTCTTTATTCTTGTTTCCTCCTTATTCTTCCATTCTTTATTCTTTCTTAATTCATCATTCTTCTTTATTTCCACTTCCAGATATCTATGTTTTTTTTTCTTCGTTTCTTTTATTTATTTCTCTTATTTTCATCCGTATCTGTCTTTGTTTTCTTTATTTTAATCACATATCATCTTGGTCTCATCTTTCCCAGTGGGCCTCCTCATCCTCATCCTCCTCATCCTCATCCTCATCCTCATCCTCCTCATCCTCATCCTCCTCCTCATCCTTCTCCTCATCCTTCTCCTCATCCTCATCCTCATCCTTCTCCTCATCCTCATCCTCATCCTCCTCATCCTCATCCTCATCCTCATCCTTCTCCTCCTCATCCTCATCCTCATCCTCATCCTTCTCCTCCTCATCCTCATCCTCCTCCTTCCAACTTCTCCTTCTCACCTTCCTTCCTTCCCACCTTCACTCCCCTTTCCTACCTTCCCCATTCTCCCCTTCCCTCCCCTCCCCATCCTCCCCTTCTCTTCCCTAACCACAGTGTCACTATAAAAAAAGTTTACAATACCACTTCCCTTTCTCCCTCCCTCCCTTCCTCCCCCTCTCCCTCTCTTCTTCACCCCTCACACCCAACACACCCAAGAACACCCACCCACTCACCCACACTGTTACACACCCTCATCACCTTTTATTCTTCCTTATTTCTTTATTCTCCCTTCTTTATTTTTTTTGTTCTTCCTTACATTTATATTTCTTTGTCTTACTTTTATGCTTGTTTGTCTTTCTTCGTTCTAATCACCCCCACACACCTACACACGCACACACGCACCCATACACACACCCATGCACCCTCACACACCCTCACACACGCACCCATACACATACCCTTACGCCCACACCCATCCACACCCAACCACACTCACACCCAATAACATGTTCGGGTCCGGTACCATAAATTGAACCGAATCGCCTCCTGCAAGTGACTCGACGGCCGCGGCAAGTCGATTCCGAAACCTTAAAGTACAGGATTTAAACCCCTCCTCCTCCTCCTCCTCCTCCTCCTCCTCCTCCTCCTCCTCTTTGTTCTAGTTCCTGTTCTTTTCCTTGTTGTCTATCTCTTCTTATTTTTTTTCTTTCCTTCATATTCTCATTCTTCTACTACTTCTACTACCTCCTCCTCCTCCTCCTCCTCCTCCTCCTCCTCCTCCTCCTCCTCCTCCTCCTCCTCCTCCGCTGTGATTGGTTTGGTAACGGTGATGTATTATTTTTTTTTTCTTTTTGTTTGGGGGAGAGGTGGTCGGGAAGAGAGGGAGGAGGGGGCGGATCTTGAAGGATATATTTCTTATACACACACACACACACACACACACACACACACACACACACACACACACACATATGCCTTGTTTCTTCCTCCCTCGACGTGTGTTTCAATAAGCGAAGAATTTCTGTATTATCTCGATCGTGTTTTGTTTCGTTGTTTTCTCGATTATTTTCTTCATTTTCTTTCTATTATTTTTCCATTACTTCTATCTCTATTATTTCTATTACTTCTTTTCTCTTTCTTTTCTCTATTATTTTATTTTTCTCGATTATTTTCGTCATTTTCTTTCTATTATTTCTCCATTACATTTATTCTGTTATTTCTATTACTTCTTTTCTCTTTCTTTTCTCTATTATTTTCTTTTTCTCGATTATTTTCTCCATTTTCTTTGTCTTATTTTCTGAGTGAGCGGCTTCGGGTTCTCTCTCGAGCGAGGCTTAGGCGAGGTGGTTCGTAAAAGGCTTCGTCTCGTGTTTTTGAAGCCTCGGTGATCGCTTTGAAGTGCTGCTGTCGGCTCTCGGCAACGCGCGATCAGACGCTACTCCCAAAACGGTTTCCGGCGACTTAGTAACGGTTGTAACGGTCGCGTTTTTGGCCCCGCGAAAACAGAACCAACGATGAGCGAAGCGGGATGCGAACTGGCGTACGTTGGTTTGTTGGCTTTGTTTTGTAATTGCTTTTTATTGCGTGTTATTGTTTTTCCTTTACTTTTTTTCTTTTATCTCAGAACCCGAAGCCGTGAATCAGAAAATCGGAGAAAGAAGATGGAGAAAATAATAGAGAAAATAGAAATAGAGGAAAATAAATAATAGAAATAACAGAAACCGTAGAAATAATAGAGAAATAATAGAGCCAAGCGGTCATAGGAATCGGCTCACGTGTGTTGGTTTGTTCGCTTTGTTTTGTAATTGCTTGTGATTCCTTTTCCTTCGTTTTTTTCTTTTATCTTTATCGGTGACGACGTTTTGTTGTAATTACGTTATAACAGTTTGTGGTTTTGAACTCTCGTTACGGTATATTTGGAAGACCTAAGAAGATCCAATCGTCTTAATAGCCTTTAATCGGTTCTCGGAGGTAACGATAATAGGATTTGAAGCGATGGTAACGGACTTTAACGGCATTTAGCGGCCTCAAGCACACTGCGGCTTCCTACTGGTCATTACTCAGTTTAAATGTTCAAATGTTTACGTCCTATTAACGGGATTGAGTCGTGTCAAGGGATTCAACGCCCATCACGAATTTCAACTTAATGTCTAAAAAAAAAATGATTCCTGAAGTTGAGAAATTAATATGAAGGGAATTTAAGACGTTCCAGAGTGCATGAAGGGGATCCACTTGTACCGAAACCGTATTGAAGCTTCGAATCACCTCTATTTGAAGCCTTACTCGAGAAAGCATGAAAATAAGGCTGTTACTCAACCTCTCTCTCTCTCTCTCTCTCTCTCTCTCTCTCTCTCTCTCTCTCTCTCTCTCTCTCTCTCTCTCCAAAGTTAGCCTAAATACTGTACCATTTTCTTCCCCTCTTTAGTGGTGATAAATGGTGGTGAGGTCCTTGCTTCCAGGCGGCGGTGGAGGTGGTAGTGGTGGTAGATGGAGGTGGAATGTTGTGGAGATGGCAGAGGATGGAGGATGGAGGAGCGGACAAGGGAAGAACAACACAGTGAGGAGGGAAAGGATAGCAAGGTGGAAGATAGCGATAATGGAAAGATGATGATAGAGGGAAAGATAGGTAGAAGAAAGATAGTAATGAAGGAGAGTAGGAAAAGGTAAAAGGATGGAAGATAGCAATGGAGATTAAAGAGAAGATAAAGGGGTTGTGGAGGTGCTGAAAGTGAAAGAAAAGGTAGATAGGTGGTGGATAGTGATGATAGTGATAGTGAAGGTGGAAAACGGAAGGAGGGTAAAATATATTGAAGTGGAGTTAAGGTGGAAGACAGTAGACTAATTGAAAGGTTAAGATAGAAAGGAAGAGACAAAAAGAGAGAGAATGTGTAGATGGATGAGCAGAAGTAGAAGTGGTGGTAGTGGTAGTGGTGGTAAAGGTGGAAGGTATAGTGGAGTGGAATTAAGGTGGAAGACGTTAATGGGAAGGTTAGAAAAGAGAGGAAGAGAGAAAGAATGTGTGTGGATGATAGAAAAGGTGGAAGGTATAGTGGAGTGGAATTAAGGTGGAAGACGTTAATGGGAAGGTTAGAAAAGAGAGGAAGAGAGAAAGAATGTGTGTGGATGATAGAAAAGGTGGAAGGTATAGTGGAGTGGAATTAAGGTGGAAGACGTTAATGGGAAGGTTAGAAAAGATAGGAAGAGAGAAAGAATGTGTGTGGATGATAGAAAAGGTGGAAGGTATAGTGGAGTGGAATTAAGGTGGAAGACGTTAATGGGAAGTTTAGAAAGAGAGAGGAAGAGAGAGAATGCGTGGATGGATGGGTACTGGTGGTAGTGGAGGTGGTGGTGGTGGAGGAGGTGGTTCCCCGGTCTATGTTTCTGCGTCAGGGGAACCAAGATGGATTAGGGTTATGGATAGGGCGCAGGGAACAGAAATTACAGGCGGAGGAAAGAGTTACTGTTGCATTTCTCACCTCGCTGCCGCCGACCCTGGTTAGCGGGATGGCTTTGCATAGATTTCAGTTTTCTTTTTACTTTTTTTTCTCTCCCTCACCTTCGTCGGTTTTTTTTTAAGGTACCTACTGTTTGTGATTTATGGTGTGTCAGGAGTAGTGGAAAGGTGAGGGTAGTGGAGGTAGTAGTAGTGGTAGCAACAGTAGTAGTAGTAGTAGTAGTAGTAGTAGTAGTAGTAGTAGTGGTAGTTATGTTAGGAATGTCGATCTATAATATTTAGGCGACTTTCAAAACTAACTTACCTGTCAACCTCTATCTAATTAGTCGTTTTTACCTACCTGTGTAACCCATGTCAACACACACACACACACACACACACACACACACACACACACCGGGTCAAAAGGGGCCGTGGGACACCTGTCATTATTAAGAATCAATTACCTGAGATAAAAAAGAGAAAAAGACAAACAATACCGTACCGTTAATGGCCGTCAATTAGCCGACACTCATTCACCTTCATTCGCTTCCGGTCTCATGTTCTCTCACTCTCTTTATTCAATAACTTAAACTTTCACTTTTCTTCGCTTCCCTCTATCATATTTCGTCATATTCATTACCTATCACCTCTTCTATCATCTTCCATCATTTTCATCACCCACCACCTATCACTTTCCCTCATTTTCATCATCTCTTATCATCTTCCCTATCATTTTCCATCTTTTATATTGCCTTGTATCATCATTTCTATAATTTTCCATCATTTTCAGTAGATACCTTTCATTACCTTTCCTATCATATTCCATCATTTTCATCACCTTCTATCACCTTTCCTCTCATATTCCCTTCTTTTCATCACCTTTTATTACCTTTTCTGTCATATTCTTTCACCTTTTATCACCTTCCTTATCATACTCTTATCATTTCCATCACCATTTCTATCCTCTCGCATTTTGGAGGGAGGTATTAGCATCTTTTATCATCTTGTTAACTTACTTTCACTTTCCTTTACTTTCCTCTTCATTTTCCTCCAGTTTCATCATTTTTGTTGTTGGTTATAATCGCATTCTTTCAGTTTTGCACTTCCATCCTCTTTCACTTCAATTTCTATATTCACTTCAATTCTATCACCTTTACCTGTTTGTTTGTGGGACAGGTAACACCTTCCTTCACTTTCTATTGCTTAATACCTTCATCCATCTCCACATCCTCTAGTCTTAATACATCTGCTTCTCATTTCCATCCTCTTCCACATTCTCCAATCCATCAACTTCACACTTCCATCCCCTTCTATATTCTCTAGGCCATCTGCTTCACACTTCTATCCTTCTTTCACATTTTCCATCACGTTCCCTCACATCAACTATTTCCAGGCCAAACAGTACATCATCTGGGTTCTAATGAGTGTTTCTTTAGGCTCATGGTGTAGAAGAAAGGTCAAACTACCACAAGGGTCATAAAACTACCCGGGCCAATGTTCATAACTCTCGTAGCTTGGGCGCCGAAATGTTTAGTGTATGACCCTCGGCCTCTAACCACCGTTGCCAGATTGTCGTACTCAGACCATAGTATTTACCGGTTTCTGACGCCTAACTATTGCCAAGAAACATCAGGAATTAACTATTTTAACGATAATTTAAAGTGAATCTCCTTATTGGGGTCCACGAGACAGTTTTTAGGTCGGAAGTCGGTAAATATAAGAGGCGGAGTAAAACAATCTGGCAACTTTGCCTCTAACATGTTCTCTGCGAAACTCAAGACTAGTGTTACCATATTATCTTACTCAGAACACTGCATTTATCGACTTTAGACCCAAAACTGTCGTACCCACAGAAATAACGATAAGAAATTCACGTTTTTTTTAAAGCGTTAATTATTGATGGGGGTTTTTCAATAGTGATGCGTCAGATACCGGATAATACAAGATGATGAGTACGATAGTCTGCCGCTGGGTACGACAGTTTGACAACGCCGCTCAAGACCTGTTGGAGGCCACTAAATCAGACCTCATACCGATGGACGGAAAAAAATTGTGTTGTGACTCCCTATGACACGCTCGAAGATGGATTAATGTCTCCAAGTGACCTCCTTAGCGTGGTTTCTTTTCTTTTTTGCGTGTGTTTTGAGTGCGTGGCGGTGGAGTGGCGGGTGTGATGTGCAGCGTTGCCAGATTGTCGTACTCATCGCATTGCATTTTCGTAGTTTCTGACCAATAACGAATGCAAAAACAAACAAACAAACATCAATAAATAGGAGCTTTAACGCTAACTTCAATTTTCTATTTGTGTAGGTACGAGAGTCTGAGGGTTAAAAGTGATAAAGACGAAGTGGTGAATACGATAATCTGGCAACGCTGGTGATGTGAATGAGTCGGTGGATAGGTGTGTGGAGAGGTTGATTAATGAGGTGAAAAGGCAGGGGAGGTACGTTGCTTTTCTCTTCGTTTGTGTAGTTAGTAGATAGTGGAGTAGTTAGTAGTGTAGTAAAGTTAGTTGTGTAGTTAGTAGTTTGTGCAGTAGTTAGTAGTGTAGTAGAGTTAGTTGTGTAGTTAGTAGATAGTGGAGTAGTTAGTAGTGTAGTAGAGTTAGTTGTGTAGTTAGTAGTTTGTGCAGTAGTTAGTAGTGTAGTAGAGTTAGTTGTGTAGTTAGAAGTTACTTAAGTTGTTTTTCTTTCGGGGATGAAAAGTCTAGTTCTGGCAACATTTTTCTCATTAACTGTTATCTCTCACCTGGACAACTCTTAATTGCACAGTACAGGTAGATGGGAAGAATAAGGTAAAGGTGTGTTCTAAATGGAAAACTATTTGAAAAGTCTCATTAACTGTTACCTCTCACCTGGACAACTCTTAATTGCACAGTAGGTTTATGGATGAGGTGAGTTGAGGTCAGGTCAGGTTACGTTTGGTTAGATTAGGAAAGGTAAGGTTAGGTAGGGTTATTTTAAGTTAGGATAGATTAGGATGTGGAACGAGAGAGTAGATGAGAGGTGGAGTTGGATAGATGAGGTCAGGTCAGGTCAGGTTAGATTAGGAAAGTTAAGGTTAGGTAAGGTTATTATAAGTTAGGATAGATTAGGATGTGGAACCAGAGAGTAGATGAGAGGTGAAGTGAGGTATATAGATGAGGTGAGGTCAGGTGAGGTTAGGTTAGGTTAGGTTAGATTAGGAAAGGTAAGGTTAGGTAAGGTTATTATAAGTTAGGATAGATTAGGATGTGGAACGAGAGAGTAGATAAGAGGTGAAGTGAGTTGGATAGGTGAGGTCAGGTTAGGTTAGGTTAGGTTAGGTTAGGTTAGATTAGGAAAGGTAAGGTTAGGTAGGGTTATTACAAGTTAGGATAGATTAGGATGTGGAACGAGAGAGTACGTGAGAGGCGAAGCGAGTTGGATAGGTGAGGTCAGGTAAGGTCAGGTTAGGTTAGGTTCGGCTACATACGGTTAGGATAGGCAGACCGTGTTCGCTCAATCCAGTCTTCGAACCCCGGTGCATGCATGAGGGGTTGAACAGAGGGAAGGTCAGCCAGCCCATCAGCACTGCACCTTCAAGGGAGTGAGGAAGACAGCAAGACAACGCGCTCTTTATTGGTTTTGTTCGTGTGTGAAGGGAACAACTTTATTTAAACAGGTAAGATAAGTTGAAGGAAAGCAAAAGGCGAATTAAAGCTGATGAAAGTTAGTATCTCTCTCTCTCTCTCTCTCTCGCTTTTGCTCTATATATCTATCTATCTATCTGTCTATCTATCTATCTATCTTTCTTTTACATCTAATCGTATCAATCTATGTCGCTGTACTTTCTCCTTCCCTCCTCCTCCTCCTCCTCCTCCTCCTCCTCCCTGACAACCGTGTGAACTGTGCCCAGTATAGTTGTTGTTGTAGTTGTTGTTGTTGTTGTTGCTGTTGTTGATTATGATGTGGTTGCCTACAGCTCCTCACGTCCAGCTATTAGCCATCAACATTTTCACCTCCTCCTCCTCCTCCTCCTCCTCCTCCTCCTCCTCCTCCTCCTCCTCCTTTTCCTATTCCCATTCTCCTTCTATCAGTACCTCTGAATTCTTCAAACACCTTTTCCCTTCTCATTCCTCTTTTTCCTCCTCTTCCTCCTCTTCCCTCCTCCTCCTCCTCCTCCTCCTCTTCCTCCACTAGTTTTATCTCTCTCTCAAACCAATCCAATTCTTCCTCCACAACCCACCAGCACTACTTTCCTCCTCTCTCTCTCCCCCACCCCCTCTTCTCTCCTCCTCCACCTCCTCCTCCTCTCCCCTTCAGCACCTTTCCTCCAAACATCTGCCTTACACACACACACACACACACACCTGCTCCGTTCCTTTCGCACACACCTCCCACACCTTGTCGTCCACACCTGCTTCCTCAGATACAGGTTTGGAAATGAAAATGCTTGTTGTTTGTGTCTGTCTGTCTGTCTGTCTGTCTGTCTGTCTGTTGGTCTGTCTGTCACTGTAAGTCTCACGGAAGTAATTTATAAGTGACCTTCTTTCTGTTGGTGATTGTTGTTGTTTTTTTGTTGTTGTTGAGAGAGAGAGAGAGAGAGAGAGAGAGAGAGAACTAGATGGTTGTGAATTTGAGACGAAAAAAAATGGGCGTAAAGATAAGGGAAGGAAAAGAAAGGGAGGCGAAGGGAAATGAAGGCTGGGGAAAACGAAGAGGAGAAAAGGGAACGGAAAGGAATGGAATGAAAGGAAAGGGAAGGGAAAGGAACGGACAGAAGGGGAAGGGAAGGGAAAGAAGTGGAAAGGGAGGGGACGCAAGGGAAGAGAAGTGAAGGGAAAGGAAAGGAAGGAAAGGGAACAGAATAGAACGGAAGAGAAGGGAAGGACGGGAGGGCAAAGGGTATGGAAGGGAAATTAAGATAAAGAAAGGGAAAAGAAAGGAAGGGAAGGGAAGGGAAGTGAATTAAAGGACAGGGAAGGGAAAAGAAGGAAAGAGAAAGGAAGGTTGGAGTCGGAGAGGCATCGTAGCAGCTTGAGAAATATTTGCACCTGGTAATTTAGGTAACTGCTCACCTGAATATCAAGGTTATTTCACCTGACAGCCGCATTCATGGAGGAAGGTGGGAAAGAGGAGGGGTAGGGAGGGAAGGAGGGAAAGAAGGAGATGGAAGGAAGGGAAAAGAAGAAGGGTGGCAGAGAAACGGAAGGAAGAGAAGGAATGGAAGGGAGGCAGAAGAGAAGGGAGGGAAGAGGGATGGAAGGGAGGAAGAAGAGAAAGGAGAGAGGAGGGAGAAGAGAAGGGAAGGAATAGAGAATAGAGGAAAGGATGTAAAGATAATTCGAGTCATGGAAATCAAAAGTATTATTACGTATTTGTTTATCTCTCTCTCTCTCTCTCTCTCTCTCTCTCTCTCTCTCTCTCTCTCTCTCTCTCTCTCTCTCTCTCTCTCTCTCTCTCTCTCTCTCTCTCTCTCTCTCTCTCTCTCTCCCACACACACACACACACACACACACACACACAGACACTCTTTGCACTTCCAGTTTTTACTTATTTTCGCTTCAACACTAATCCACAGCACTCCTCCTCCTCCTCCTCCTCCTCCTCCTCCTCCTCCTCCTGTTCGGCTTCTGGATACAGGACTAGATCGTGACTGTTTGACCTATATTGCTTGATTGAGTGGGTGGAAGGGGGAGGAAGGAGGAGGAGGAGGTGGGAAGGAAGGAGAGGCAGGTTTCATCTCACGAGGTGGTCTGACAGAGAGAGAGCGAGAGAGCGAGAGAGAGATTGTAAATGTAAAAGAAAGCGAATATTGGGTATGGAAAAAGGAAGGAGAGTTTATATAAAGCAAAAACACAAGAACGTAAATTTTTTGTGTGTAAGAAACAAAAAATCGAAAAGAAAATAGGTAAAAAATTATGAGAAATTGACAATAGTACACACACACACACACACACACACACACACACACACAACCAAACACACACACCCTCCTCCCCATCCCCCTCCCCCTCTCCCTCCCTCCCACCCACCCCCCCCCCCCCGAGGTCATTTCATTGTCGCCCCAGGGAGTCAATACAATCAGGAGTAGGTCAGAGTCTTGCCTCACCTCCTCCGGGGTCAAGACAGGTCACCCTCTACCCCCTCCCCTCTCCAACCCCGCCCCACAACCCCCAATATCCACTGCCTGTTATCTGTTCATCTTTTTCTCCTCTTTATCTCTTCCTTTCCATCCACCTTTTTTGTTACCCTCCTCTTCTTTCTGCTTCTCCTCCTCCTCCTCCTTATCATCATCATCATCCTACCGGCCTCCTGCAGACTCCTACGTTCTTATGTTCTTATCTTCCTCCTCCTCCCCCTCACACTCTCCTCTATATCCTCCCCACTTTCCTTTCCTATCCTCTTTACGATTCTTCACCTTCATTTTTTCTTCCTTTCCCTTTTCCATTGTGTGTTTTCTTCTCTTTTCCTCTCTCTATACTTTTTTCTTTTCTCCCTGTCACTCTTTCTTTCCTCTTTCTCTATCTTCTTTCTCTTTTTTTTTCTTCTTTCATCCTCTCTCTTCCTCCTCTTCCTAACCCTCCTCTCTTCCTCCCCTTCCATGCAATTCCTCGTACCCACCTCCTTCTCTCTCCCTTCTCTTCCCCTCCTCCTGCTCCTCCTCCTCCTCCTCCCCTTCCTCTCCCCTCTCTTCCCCTCCCTTCCTACGTTCCCCTCCCCTCCTCCCTCCCCCCCTTTCTTCCCCAGGTC
>NC_066552.1:9554123-9584123 GCF_024679095.1 Eriocheir sinensis
CGGGCATGAATGATTAGGAGAGAAAGCTGTGGTAAAGAGGATGTGCAGGGAGGATGGAAAGGGACTGGGAAGACTGGAGAGGAGGGAACGAAAAGGTGTCATTGGGATGTGCGAATCGGGTCGGGGTGAAGGGAGAGCTGAGAAGGAGAAATTAGCTTGAGGGAATGTGTGGGGAGGGGGTGTAGAGACTGAGGAGAGGAGTAGATGGTTTGGGGGGGGTAGCTGTGGGGAGGGTGGAAGAGGCTGGGAAGATGGGATGACTGGAGATGCTGGGGAGGAGAGGAGGAGAGGAGGGTGGCATGGGGATGTGTGGGGAGGGCGGGGAGGAGGGGGGAAGGATCTGCTGCCCCGTTACGGCCCCGGGCACCTGCCACCGTGGGAATACACACGCACACACTCACGCACACACTCACACGCACGCATGTACACAGACACGCACATATTTACTCAGTCTCTATTACATGTATACCACATAAAAAAACGAAGATGAATACACACATACATACATACATACATACACACACACACACACACACACACACACACACACACACACACACACACACACACACACACACACACACACACACACACACACACACACACACACACACACACACACACACACACACACACACACACACACACACACACACACACACACACACACACACACACACACACACACACACACACACACACACACTGGAATGACTGTTGTGTAAATTATTTTCTAATACCTAATTTTCTGCTCTCCGCGCCCGCCTTTATTCACTGTTCAGGGAAGAAATTGTTTTACTGTTTAACTCATTTGTTTCTTTAGCCATTGGTTGTTGTCGTTGTTGTTGTTGTTGTTAATGTTGTTGTTGTTGTTGTTGTTTTCTTTCTTTTACTTTATCAATTTGTGTGGAAATGTGAATATGACCCCGACACACACACACACACACACACACACACACACACACACACCAATTCGTTACGCGCTTGTATATTTTTACACATTTTCTTTTCCTTTTTCTTCTTTATCGTCACTTCAGTTTTTTTTTCCTTCGTTTTTTTTTCTTCCTGTGTCTTTCTTCCTCCTCTCCCTCCCTCCCTCCCTCCCTTCCTCCCTCCCTCCCTCCCTCTCTCCCTTCCTCCCTCCCTCTTCTCCTCCTTCAACTTCGATTCTCAGACGACCTCTTTCATCGACACCTCCTCCTCCTCCTCCTCCTCCTCCTCCTCCTCCTTGGACGGACATAATAACACAGAGTCACGCAAGGGCCACGACACCTAGTACACACACACACACACACACACACACACACACACACACACAGGAAGAGTTAAAATTATATATCTTTTTTTATCTATTTATTTATCGCCAAAATTATATGTGTTTACCGTCTTATTTGTTGTTGTTTTTATATATATATATATATATATATTTTTTTTTTTCTGTTTATTTTCTCGCCTCCTCTCATTGTCTTGTCTGCCTTTTCCCTTTCTGTCATATTGTTTTCCTGCTTTGTCTTGCTTATCATCATTTGTTTCCTCTCTTCCTTATTTATGCGCTGCTTTTTCACGTTTTTTCCTCGTTCCTTTTTGGGGGGTTTCTTCTTTTTCTTTTTTCTTCGCCGCCAAACTCGCAGCCACAACATTTTTCACAACTTTTTCTTCCTCCGTCCTTCCTTCCTTTCCTCCTTCCTTCACTCTCTCCTACACACCTCGCTTTCCCTACCTTCCCTTCCTCCCTCACCAGTTCCTCTCTTTCCCTCCTTCTTCTCTTCTTCACTCTTTTATTTTTATTTTTACACTATTTTCTTCTTTTTTTCTTGTTCCTTTTTCTTATTACTCCATTTTTTGTTCTCACCTATTTCCCTTTCTTCATTTCCAGTACCTCTCTTGTCTCTCTTTCCTCCTCCTCACCCTTTTAATCTTCACTTTATACCTTACTTTTCACTTTACTTTCTACCTTACTTTTACACTTTCATCTTGGACCTCTTCTTTAATCACTCTCCTCCTCCTCTACTCTTTTATTCCTCCCTATCTACCTCCTTTTTTCCTTCTCCTCACTTCTCTATCACTCTCCTCTTTAACTTTTCTTTTATTTCATTCAAATCTTTCCTTTCTCCTATATTCCCCTTCCTTCCTACCTTCCTTCCTCCTCTATTCCTCATTTTTTATTTTCCTCTCGTGTTCTCCTCTTTCCTCTCCTTTCCTCCTCTGCACACATACAACCTCTCATTCTCCCTCTCTTTTTTAACCCTCTCGCCTTCCCTCTCACTCTCCCTCCTCCCCCTTCCCTTCCTCCTTCCTCTCTCTCACCCCTCTTTCATTTCTTTCCCCTTCAGAACACACTCCAACGCACTCGTACCCAAACACACACACACACACACACACACACACACACACACACACACACACACACACACACACACACACACACACTTCCCTTCCCTTCACATGCTATCTACCTTCACCCTCTCCTTCCTTTCCCTCACCACCGCCACCACCACCACCACCCTCGTGAGTTGCCAATAATTACCCCTGGTCGTGTAGGTCGCCCAGGCACGGAAGACTGCACGTAAGACTACTTTTTGCCCCCTTACGTGCTGTCGTTGTCGTCGTGTTGGTGTTGGTGGAGCAGGAGGAGGAGAAGGAGGAGGAGGAGGAGGCTGAGTTGAGGAGAATGTACTTATTTCACTACCCTCACCTCCACCACCACCTTCACCTCCACTACCAACGCAACCAGTACCTCCAAAATCTTCTCCTCCTCCTCCTCCTCCTCCTCCTCCTCCTCCTCCACCACAACTATTTCTACTGCCATCTCCATTATTACTGCTACTGCTTTTACAACTACTACTGCTTCTACTACTTATACTCCTACTATTACTACTACTACTACTACTACTACTACTACTACTACTACTTCTACTACTATTACTACTGCTTCTACTGCTTCTACTACTTATACTCCTACTCCTCCTCCTCCTCCTCCTCCTACTACTACTACTACTGCTTCTACTGCTTCTACTACTACTACTACTACTACTACTACTACTACTACTCTACCTTAAAAATTCTTCTTCACCATCATTACTGCCACCTCCTTCTTCTCTTCTTTCAAAACATTCTCTTCCACCAATATCTCCTCCTCCTCCTCCTCCTCCTCCTCCTTGACATATTTACGACTCAGTCTTATGGCAGTAAAAGGAAGCTCAGGAGGAAGAAAAGAGTAAATAGAGAAGAGAGAGAAAAAAAAATACATATTAGAAACTTTTACTCTTCGTGTGTGTGTGTGTGTGTGTGTGTGTGTGTGTGTGTGTCTGTGTGTTTAATATGTCTTTTAGATTTTCTTTTTGTTTTCGTCTGTCATTTCGTTTAATAAAGAAATAAACCAAACAAAAACACACAATCACTCTTAAGAATAAACATTAAAGAAGGAAAAAACCTGAATAATTATAAGACTCGAGGAAAGAATAAAATAGTGAATTATATAAAAAAAAATGCTTCATGGACCTAATACAGACAAACAAAGGGAGACAACCACTACCACCACCACCACCACCACTATTCTCCTTCCATAATTATACAAAAAAAAATGAACCAATGCGTTTATGGTACTCATGAGAAGAGGAGGAGGAGGAGGAGGAGGAGGAGGAGGAGGAGGAGGAGGAGGAGGAGGTAAAGGAAAGAGGGTGAGGAGGAAAGGAGACTGGATGTTTTGAGAGAGAGGAGGGGAACAAGTGTGGGGAGAAAGCTTTTAAAAGTAAATAAAAAAGAGAGAAATAAAGCGAAATGGAAGAAAATTATAGTAACAGTAAAAGGGGGAGAAACAGGTGAGTAAATGTAGATTATTATTATTATTATTATTATTATTATTATTATTATTATTATTATTATTATTATTATTATTATTATTATTATTATTATTGTGTGTGTGTGTGTGTGTGTGTGTGTGTGTGTGTGTGTGTGTGTGTGTGTGTATCATCATTATCTTCGTCTGTTTCCCCTTCTTCCTCTTACTCATCCTCTCCCTCTTCCTGTTTTTCCTCCTGTCTCTTTTATTTTTCTTCTTCTTGTTTTTGTTGTTGTTGTTGTATTTGTTGTTGTTGTCCATATTTCAACTCCCGTTTTCTTCGTTTCCAGGTTGGTGTCGGAAGCAGATGGCTGGCAACCGTGAGTCCGTTTTCTGTTCGTCATACCAATGAGACGATTCCCATTTTCTTTGTTGAGAGAGAGAGAGAGAGAGAATGTAATCCCATGACCTATTTACTATTTTAATCTTTGGTTCATGCTATTAACCCAAATAATTATAACTGTGTGTGTGTGTGTGTGTGTGTGTGTGTGTGTGTGTGTGTGTGTGTGTGTGTGTGTGTGTGTGTGTGTGTGTGTGTGTGTGTTTGGGGGATGCTTGTTTCTTTGCTTCTGTTTGTGTGTTTGTTTGTCATTTGTTTGTTTATTTGTTTGTGTGTATGTGTGTGTGAAAGGTGCATGGTTGTGTTTCTGTGTGCTTATGTGTGTGTGTGTGTGTGTGTGTGTGTGTGTGTGTGTGTGTGTGTGTGTGTGTGTGTGTGTGTGTTCGTGTGTGCGTTTAGATCAACAAGACAAAAGGAGACACCCACAAAAACTCGATTAAGAACCTTCACCATTACCTCGTGACGTCACTTCCGCCGCGTGAATCACAGGAAGTCTAATCGATTCTGGCTCGCTTTTTTGTTTGCTTTAATTTGTGGTGTTTTATTTCATGTCATTTATCGTCGTCTGTCTCATTTGCTTTGTGTCTCTGTCTCTGTGTCTGTCTGTCTGTCTCTATCTCTCTCAGCTTGTTTCTTTGTCTTCGTTGCTTTCTTGTTCTTTACTTTTATTTTTGTTGTTTTATTTCATGCCATTTATCGTCTTCTATTTCATTTGCTTTGTCTGTCTCTGTCTGTCTTTCCGTCTCTATCTCTTTCTTTTTCCCGGTTGTTTTTTGGTCTTCATCTCTTCGTCTGTGTTTTGTTATTTATCTTTATTTTTACGGACTATTTTCATGTCATTCTTTATCTGTTTCATTTCCTTTGTGTGTGTGTGTGTGTGTGTGTGTGTGTGTGTGTGTGTGTGTGTGTGTGTGTGTGTGTGTGTGTGTGTGTGTGTGTGTGTGTGTGTCTCCCTCTCTCTGTCTTGCCATTTCCATCTCTTTCTTTGTCTTCAACTCTATTTTTCTCATTATTCCCTCTCAGTATTTTTTGTTTTGTTTTTTTGTGTCATTTGCAAAGTCATGTATTCTGTTTTTTTGTCTCTGAATTGCTGTTTGTTTGCCTTTGTGTCTACGTGACGGCTCCTCCCCATCACTCATTCTTTTCCTCTTCCTCTCTCACACACTCACCCCACAAACACAGGCACAAACAGCAACCACACACACACACACACACACACACACACACACACACACACACACACACACACACACACACACACACAGAAGTATACAAGCAGACAAGCCAGCACCCTCATCACCCACACATAGAGGCAGAAAACAAACACACGCACACACAAACACACATGCAACCAAAAGACAAACACAAACACACACAAAACGGAAGCAGAGAAGCAGACATCCCCCAACACACACACACAAAAAAAAAAGATAAATAAATAAATAAAAGTAACAAACACACAAACACACACACGACCCAGCATCCTCCCTCCCCCTCCCCCTGAAACACTTGCTCTCCTTCCTTCACGACGCATAAATCTCTCCCTTTTTTCCCCGGCGCCCCGTGAGTCGTCGCCCGGTAAGGCAGCACCCGCGGCCTCCCGTAGGTGGTCCCGCCACGCACCTGTCTTAAGGGCCCGCCACCCTCACGACCCGCCCTCCCTATACCTGCCTGCCTCTCCCCCCTCGGTGCCCACTTTCTTCCCTCTCTCCCTCCCTCCATATCCACTTTCCTCCCTCCCTCACCAGCTTTCCTCCCTACATACCCACTTTCCTCCCTCCCTTTCTCCCTCCCTCGCTAGCTTTCCTCCCTACATACCCACTTTCCTCCCTCCCTTTCTCCCTCCCTCAATAGATTTGCTCCCTCCCTTTCACCCTTCCTACATTCCCACTTTCCTCCCTGCCTTTCTCCCTTCCTCGCTAGCTTTCCTCCCTACATATCCACTTTCCTCCCTCACTTTCTCCCTTCCTCACTAGCTTTTCTCCCTCCGTACCTGCCGCCTCTCCCTCAATACCCACTTTCCTCCCTCCCTCCCTACCTCTCTCACTCTCCTCTGCTTTGCTCCCTTCCTCCCTCCTCTTTTCCCCATGCACCGACGTCCTTCCTTCTCCCCCTCTCTCGCTCGACTTTACTCCCTCTCTTCCTCTCTCACTCGACTTTCCTCCCTCCCTCCCTTTCTCACTAACTTTCCTCCCTCCCTACCTGCCTCTCCTCCCTCAATACCCATGGACTTTCCTCCCTCTCTCTCTCCTTCTCCCCTTTCTACGGAGTTATCTTCCCTCCCTTGCTTAGTTCCTTCCCTCCCTTCCTACATCACCTTCGTCCCTTCATTTCCTCTCTCCCTTCTCTCCTCCTCTCTCCCTAGCTGTTTTTCTCCCTCCCTTTCTTCCTTTCTTTTTCTTCCCTTTAACTTTCCTCTCTCCCTTCTCTCCTCCTCTCTCCCTAGCTGTTTTTCTCCCTCCCTTTCTTCCTTTCTTTTTCTTCCCTTTAACTCTCCTCTCCCACTTTCATATATTCCTTATTGCTACTGGGGTTTTTTTGTCGCACACACACACACACACACACACACACACACACACACACACACACACACACACACACACACACGAGGTACTCAAGTGAGAGAACAAGTTGAGGAATAAGTTTCGTCTCCCCTCCTCCTCTTAAATCACTAATTTGTTTTGCTCGTCATGGAAGAGGAAGAGGAGGTGGAAGAGGAGGAGGAGGAAGGGTTCGGTTAGTCGTCTCGATGGGTTGATTTAAGTGCCTATCAAGGTGTGTGTGTGTGTGTGTGTGTGTGTGTGTGTGTGTGTGTGTGTGTGTAATTACTACCAGGCTTTTAGAAGTGATGGCTCTCTCAGTAGCATCAGCAGCGGTAATAGTAGTAGTAGTAGTAGTAGTAGTAGTAGTAGTAGAGGAGGAGGAGGAGGAGACACAGGTGAGGGTCGTTAGACAGGTGTGCAGGTGGCCCAGGTGACTCATAGAACACAGGTAAACGAGGGAGACGCCGTGTCGTGAAATGAGCTCACCAGGAAGAGGAGGAGGAGGAGGAAGGAAGGAGGGACAGCAGGGCAGGTAGTTATGGCAGAATAGCAAGCTTTAAGGAAGAGGAAGAAAGGAGAGGAGAAAAGAGGAGGAGGAGGAAGATAGGAAAAGGAGAGGAGGTGGAGAAGGAGGAAGGAGAGGAGGAGGAGGAGGAGGAGGAGGAGGAGGAGGAGGAAGAGGTAGTTATGGGAGAATTGCATGCGTTAAGGAAGAGGAAGAAAGGAGAGGAGGTGGAGGAGGAGGAAGATAGGAAAAGGAGAGGAGGTGGAGAAGGAGGAAGGAGAGGAGGAGGAGGAGGAGGAAGAGGTAGTTATGGGAGAATTGCATGCGTTAAGGAAGAGGAAGAAAGGAGAGGAGGTGGAGGAGGAGGAAGGAGAGGAGGAGGAGAAGGCGGGAGAGGAGGAAAGGAGAGGAGGTGGAGGAGGAGGAAGGAGAGGAGAAGGAGGAGGAGGAGGAAAAGGTAGTTATGGGAGAATTGCAAGCGTTAAGGAAGAGGAAGAAAGGAGAGGAGAGGAGAAACGAAGGAGGAAGATAGGAAAAGGAGAAGAGGTATTAATACTGACGGTTCGTGAGCATTAAAGTAAAAGGAGGTAGAAGGGAAAATAGAAGAGGAGGAAGAAAAGAGGGGAGCTAGGAAGCAGTGGGAATAGTGTATGCTGGTTTAAGAGAGGAAGAGGAAGAGGAAGAGGAAACAGTGGTAGAAAGAAGACAAAGTATGTTGAAATTCTACAAGGAGAAAAGGAAGAAAAGAGGAAAGAAGGGGAGCTGGAAGACACAGGAAAATAGTTTATAGGGTTTAAATAGGAGAAAAGGAGGAAGAGAAAGAGAGGAAGAGAAAATAAGAAGAGGTAGTGGAAGAGAAAGTAAGAAAAAGAGAGGAAGAGAAAATTAGTAGAGGTAGTGAAAGAGGAAATAGAAGAGGCGCTAGAAGACAAAGGAGGGTCGTTTAGCAGACATTAAGAAGAAGAAAAGGAGAAGGCGCAAATGAAAAGATGAGAAAATAGGAAAAGGAGAAGTGGAAGCGAAGAGGAGCTTGGAGAAAAAGGAAGTTGTATTTGTATGTTTTAAGTGTAAGAAAAGAAGGAAGAGAAGGGGAAAGGAAAGAAGGAAAAGGAGATAGAAGACAATGGCGGGCGAGTGTCCATATTTTAAGAAAGAGAAGATAGGAAGAAACAAGGAGGAGGTGGAGAAGGAAGCCGAGGTAGGGAGGAGAAAGAAAGATACAATAGGAAGATGAAGGGAAAGGGAAACTAGAAAACAAGAACGGACGAATTATCAGACTTTCAGGAAGAGGAGAAGATAGGAAGAGGAAAAAGGAAAATAAAAAACGGAAGAGAAGATAAAATGAAGGAAAGGAGCAAGAGGAGGAGAAAAGAATGAAGGAAGAGGGAGGGAAAGAGAAACTAAAAAAAAAACAAGGACGGGAGAGTTTCAAGATTTTAAAGAAGAGGAAAGAGGAAAAGGAAAAAAGCAAGAGGAAGCCGAAGTAGTGAAGGACAAGGATGGAAAAAGAGGAAGAAGGAAAAGAAAATGAGAAGAGGAGGTAAGAGAGAAACGAGAGAAGCTAGTAAACAAGGGCGGTCGAGTGTCCAGAATTTAAGTTAGAGGAAAAGATAGGAAGAGGAAGAAAGGAAGAGGGAATGGAGGAAAAGACTGAGGAAGGAAGAGGAGGTGGAAGAGGAAGGGAAGACGAGGTAGAAAACAAGAGCGGTCGAGTGTCCACAATTTAAGGAAGAGGAGAAGATAGGAAGAGGAAAAAAGGAAGAGGAGGCCGAGGAAGTGGAGACAAGGGCTGAGGGGGGGGAGGGGGTCTTGCAGGGTCGCCATTGGTCCTCCCCGCAGCCAATGGTCGGGGGCGGCGGTGTCTGGGCCAATGGGAAAGGCGCCTCGGAACCAGGAGTAAACACGGCCGGTGACTTTGTTTGCCTGCCCGTCCTTAGGGAAGAGACATTTAATTCTTATTCTCTCTCTCTCTCTCTCTCTCTCTCTCTCTCTCTCTCTCTCTCTCTCTCTCTCTCTCTCTCTCTCTCTCTCTCTCTCTCTCTCTCTCTCTCTCTCTCTCTCTCTCTCTCTCTCTCTCTCTCTCCTTCCGTTTATCTCCCGTTTTTTTTTCTTTTGCCTGTTCTCTGTTTCTCTTTCTCCCATTCTCTTTTTCTTTCTCTTTTTGTTTTTTATGTGATTATTTCGTTTTTCCTTCTTCTACTTCTTTTTTCTTGTTTTGTTTTCTTTTTCTCATTTTCGATTTTTTCTTTTTTAATGATTCTTTTTTTTCTTCTTTTTCTCCTTCTTTTTTCTTGTTTTGTTTTCTTTTTCTCATTTTCACACTCTCTCTCTTTTTCTCTCTTTCTCTTTCCCTTTTTCTCGTTTTTTTCCCCATTTTCTGCTTCTTTTTCTTCCTCCGTTTTCTTTTTTTTTCTTTCTCTCTGATTCATTCTTTTGTGCGATTTATTTTTCTCTCGCTTTCTTTCTCTTTTTCCCATTTTCTGTTTCTTTCTCTTTGTTTATTTTCTTTCTCTCTGATTCTTTCCTCTATGATTATTTTGTTTTTGTTTTTGGTATTTTTTTCATTTTTCTCTTTCCCCCTCTCTTGTTTTTGTTTTCTCTTTTTCTTCTTCCCTCGTCCGCCTCCTCAACCCTCTCCTTTATTTTTGTTCCCTGTTGCATTTCTTTTCTTTTTGCACAAACTTTATTTATTTCTATTTCCTTTACTCTTTCTCCTCCACTTTTTCTTTACTTCATATCTTATTTTCCATTTTTCCTCTTCGTCAACTTTTCCTTCTTCCATTTTCTTCAACTCGTTTTATTTTCTCCTGCGCCTTTTCTCCTCCTCTCACTCATACAATGTTTTTTTCCTTTTTTTTCTTTCCTCCGCTGTTTATCACTATTCCTCCTCTATTCCATTTCGTTCTCTTCTTTTATTTATTTTCTTCCATTTTCTAGTTTGTCCATTTCTCGTCCTTCAAATTCTGTCCTTCTATTACTTACATTTTTTTTTTTTGTCTGTCAATTCATTTCCTTTTTCTCTCTTTTCCTCTCTCTCTCTTATTTCCTCCCTCCATTTCTCCCTCTTTCGTCTGTGTGTTTTTCATCTCTCTCGTTTTATTTTTCTTCATTTTCTTCACTGTTTGGGTTCTCGACGCTTTCCCATTCTCTTTTTTCCTCCTTTCTTGTTCTTTTTTTCCACATTCCTCATTTTAGTATTTTGTAGGTTTTTCATTTTCGTGTTTTTTCATAGCCAGAATTTCCGTTTTTCATATTTCTCCCTCTCGTCTTTCCCCTTTATCTTCTTTCCTCCTCTTCCTCCTCCTTCGTCTTTTCCTTCCTTCGCTCTTCCTTTCCTCCCTCCCTACCTCTTTTCCTTTCTTTCCTCTCCTCCTCTTCCTCCTCCTTCCTCTTTTCCTTTTTTTTCTTCCTCCCTCCCTACCTCATTTCCTTTCTTCCCTCTTCCCCTCCTCCTTCCTTTCTCTTTTCCTTCCTTCCCTCTTCCTTTTCTCCCTCCCTTTCTCCTTCCTTCCTTGGTCTAACGTCACAGGGATCAATATTTTCCTCCAGAATGCAAACAGTTTCGGAGAGAGAGAGAGAGAGAGAGAGAGAGAGAGAGAGAGAGAGAGAGAATACCAAACATAGACATTGCAGTGAGAAGAATCAATATTTCATCTCAGACACACACACACACACACACACACACACACACACACACACACACACACACACACACACACACACACACACACACACACACACACACACACACACACACACGTGAGTTATATGATTGTATTGCACCGATCATGTCAGCACAGGTGATACAGACGTCAACACACACACACACACACACACACACACACACACACACACACACACACACACACACACACACACACACACACACACACACACACGCCCATTGAACCGTGGCAGAGAGATAGGTGGTCATGGGCGGGAAGGAGGGAGAGAGGGAGGCAGGATGGAAGGGCGAGGGAGGGGGGAAGGAATGGTAGGAGGTAAGGAGAAAGGATGCTGCAATAAATGGGGGAAAGAAAGGAAAAGGAAGGCAGGTGAAATGTTGGGAGAGATAAATGAAAGCAGGAAGGGAGGTAAGGAATGATGGGAGGAAGGGAGAATGGATGCAAGGTTAGAATAGATGCTGGAATGAATGGAGGGGCGGAGGGAAAAGGAAGGCTGGTGGAATCCTGGGAAAGAAAGGGAAAAAGGAGAATAAAGGAGGGCAGGAAGGGAGGAGAGGAATCGGGAGAGGAATGGGGAAAGGATGTAAGGTAAGAATGAATGCTGGGGTGAGTAAAGGAAGGAAGGAAAAGGAAGGCAGGTGGAATATTGGGAAGAAAAGAAGAGAAGAGAAAAGACGAGACAGGAAATGGAAAGAAAAAATGGACAGGAATAGGTTGAAGAGAGGAAGAGAGAGAAAGGATAGGAGGATGTAAAATAAGACGAAGACAGTAAGGAATAGGAAAAGGAAAATAAGAAGTAATGAGTAAGAGAATTAGAAACACATGAAGAACAAAAAAAAATATTGAAGTATATAAAGTTAAAAGAAATGTGAATGCAACGAAAAAAAAAAAACACGTGTAAGACAAGAATTTTAACAGGCAATTAAAGGTAAAAAAAAATCATGACCAGGTGTGATTGTTAATTTGTGAGGCGGGCGACAGGTGGGCCAAGGTGATCTCAGGTGTGGGTGGAGTGCCAGAAACACCTGTCCAGCACACACCGTAAAAAGGTCAGGTGTGATGAGAGATGCATGGAAGAATGAATAAAGAGGGAAGAGGGTGATGGGGGAGGAATAGGTGAATAAGATGCGAGATGGGGAGGTTAAGGTGAGAGAGAGAGAGAGAGAGAAGAGAGAAGAAAAAAGAAGAGAAGAAAAGAGGAGAAAAGAAGAAGAATAAAGAATAGAAAAGAGAGAGAGAGAGAGATGGAAAATAAACTTTGCCAGACTTACATCAAAAGAATTTAAATTTTCAAGTCGATGAAACAAATTCATTCAAAAATCGGAAATTAAGGTCAAACATGATCTTTTTTTTCAACGTTGTGAATTCTTTGATGAAACACTTTTGGAGAGGAAAAAGGAAGAAAAAGAAGGAGGAATAGGAGGAGGAGGAGGAGGAGGAGGAGGAGGAGGAGGTTCGCTTCTTCAATAATTCTCACAGAGGAAGAGAAGCTCGAAGGATTCTCTCTCTCTCTCTCTCTCTCTCTCTCTCTCTCTCTCTCTCTCTCTCTCTCTCTCTCTCTCTCTCTCTCTCTCTCTCTCTCTCTCTCTCTCTCTCTCTCTCTCTCTCTCTCTCTCTCTCTCTCATACCAAATATTTTCGCAACAAGTTCCCTCCCCCGCCATTATAGTCTGCAAACCGTAACCCATTTTCTGTGCGGCGCGTTTTCTTTGATCTGTTACAGCGCCGTCTAAAGTAAATATTAGACGGGTTTAATTAAGTCAATAAGTCGGTAATTAAAGGTAGAATACAGAGAGAAATAAAATACATAGATGGTTAAACGAAATAAACGAAAGCAGAGATTACAAATGACATTCAGTAATAATAATGATAATAATAATAATAATAATAATAATAATAATAATAATAATAATAATAATAATAATAATAATAATAATAATAATAATAATAATAATTTCTGCGACGTGCCGAGCGTATGCGTTATTTTATTTTTATTTTTTGTTTTGCTTCATAAAAATTCAGTGTATGAAATCCCATCAAAGGTCATATGAGCTTTGATCCCTCTCTATAAATACAGTGTGTGTGTGTGTGTGTGTGTGTGTGTGTGTGTGTGTGTGTGTGTGTGTGTGTGTGTAAGAGAGGAAGCGAAAAAGACAAGCTGACACACATAAACATATGACACACACACACACACACACTAACTGACATAATAAAGACACTACTGCTATACTGATAACATTTCCACATTACTGTATCCGGTAATTATAAAAAGGAATATTAATAACAGTAAATAAGACTGTAAACAGATCACACATTAGATACGTCAGTCAGGGCAAGGACGGAAGGGCGGCAGAGACCCCAAAATAGATACTACGGGCCAGCTGGACAACAGGAAGTGGGCGAGAAACACACATACATTACACACTAGATTCTTTTTTTGTTATAGTAAAGTAGGAAGCTCAAGGGTAAAAAATTAATAAGCAAAAAAAAAAAACGGTCTAACGTAAAAGATCGTAAAAAAAGAAACAATCGCCTAATGAATTAAAAAGAAAGAAATATCAACTAGAAGGAAAATAAACGGCTATACAGAAAGAAGGAAAATGCTAGAATGAAACACCAGAAAGAAAAGGAACCGCTCGAAAAAAGAAAGACACGCCAGAAAGAGAAATGCTAGAGAGAAAAATAGCTCTCAAAACAAAAGAAAATAGATAGAAGAAAAAACTGATGTGAAAAATCGCTGGAAAGAAATAAAATACTGAAAATTACCGCTAGAGAGATAAAAAAAAAATAACTGCTAGGGGCAAAAAGTCCTGCTAGAAAAAGAAACTGGAACTCAAAAATGCCGAATAGATTAACTTACAAACGGACAAACAGACACAAACGCACACAAGCCACACCCTCGCAGCTTCACGGGGGGAGATGTGCTAATGGCTAACGGTGTGCTGGGGCGGTAAACGGGTTTGGAGGTGACTGGTTAAAAGGCTGAAAAAAAAAACAATGAAGCAGGTATGACGGAGTGAAGGCGCGTCTGGAGAACAAAAAGAAAAGTAGAGCATTATTTTTATTCTGTAACTTGTTTTCTTGTTTTTTTTTACTTTAATGGAGAAGAGTTGTTGCTTTTTTTTTGTTGTTGTTTTTGTTTTGTCCTTGATCTCTCTCTTATACTGTAACTAAGAATATATAAGTTAGTGTTTTTTTTTATAATGTACCACCTTCCTTTTTCTTTATCTAAATTTATATCTATGTTTATATCTATTTATTCTTCAATTTTTTTATCTATCTCTTGTTTTGTCCTTAATCTGTCTTCTAAACTGTAGAAAATAATATACATTTTTTTTTTATACATACGCACTACTTTGTTCCTCTCATCATCTATCTATATTTATTCATCTATTTATCAGTCTATCTCTTTTTTTTTTTTTGTCCTTGAAGTGTCTCTTAAGTTGTAAATAATGATGTGGATAAAGTTTTCTTCGTCCACTTCTTCCTCTCTTTATATACCTATCTTTATCTATCTATCCATCTATGTCTATCTATCCTCATTGGGTCTTTTTTCTCCTTTCCTCCCTCGCATCTTCTTTCACCCTCTTCTTCCAGGTACTTCCTCCTCCTTCTTCTCCTCCTCCTTTCACTTTCCCCCTTTCATCTCTCCCTTCTCTTTCTCTATCTATCTATATCTATCTCTTCATTGGGTCTTCTTTCTCCGTTCCTCCCTCGCATCTTCTCCTTTCACCCTCTCCTTCCTCCTCCTCCTCCTCCTCCTCCTCCTCCTCCTCCTCCTCCTCCTCACCTCTCCACGGACTGTTTGCCTTCTCATCCTCTGCTTGTTTTCCTTCTGAATCTTTAAAAGGGAGTCCGATCGTTAGCTGTACCCCAGGGCTCTGTCGCTGAGGGAGAGAGGGGGGGAGGGGAGGGGGAAAGGTCAAGGGGAGGGAAGAGAGAGAGAGAGAGGGAGGGAAGGGAGGGAATGAAAGAGAAGTTTATGAGTGCATGGATAAGGGGGAGAGAGAGAAAGGAAGAGAAGAAAAGAAGTGGAGGAGAAGGAGGACGAGGAGGAGGAATGAAGAAGCAGGAAGAGAAGAAGGAGGAGGAGGAGGAGGAGGGCCGATAAATAAAGTACGCTAGAAAAATAGTAATAATGAAGATATTAAACCAAGGGAGAGATTATCTATTAAATATCTCAGCTATTAGGCGGGAAATGAAGTGTGTGTGTGTGTGTGTGTGTGTGTGTGTGTGTGTGTGTGTGTGTGTGGTAGTATGCAAATTACCTGGGTACAGCACGACGATTAGTGCTTCTGAGGACAGGTACGAAGGGAGGAAAGGAGGAGGAGGAGGAAGAGGAGGGAGGAGAGAAAGTGAGAGGGGTGGGATTCTGAGTGTGTACAGTGGAGGGCTCTCTTTTTCACCCTTCCTTCTTTCCCTCCCATTTTTATTTACATCTCCCTCCCTCCCTCCCTCCCTGTACATCCCTCTCTTCACTCCCTCTCCCTCCCTACACTTCCTCTTTTTTCTGGCTCTTCCTTCTGACATCTGCATCCTTGCCGCCCTTCTTCTCTTACCTACCTTTTTCCCTACCTCCTTTCCTTCGTTTTCTTCTCCTTCCCCACTTCTCTCTACTCCACAGTTTCCATACCTTTCTCTGATTCCATACCCTCCTAACCTTACCTTCTTACCTGCCTCCTTTCCTTCGTTTTCTTCCTTTTCCTCTCTACTTCTATCCATTCCTCACTTTCCTTATTTCTTCATGCTTTCCCTTCCTTCTACACATGTTTTCTAACTCTCTAAACTACCTCCTTTCTTTCGTTTTCTTCCTCTCCCTTTCTTCTTTCCACTCCCCATCGCCTTTTCTATCACCTTTACAATTTTACAGAAGAACATATTGTTGCCATTCTTTCTAACTCCTCCTAGTGGCCCTGTTTCACCCATTACACTGTCTAAGGCATCTACACCCCTTTGGCACTCCTTGGCCCCCCTTTGGCACTCCCGTAAGGCTTCGTGGCACTCCAGAGCAAGGTTGTAATCCCAAGTCGTCCCCTCGTGTCGTTTAATGGCCCGGCGCCTCTGTGTAAACTCAACCAGTGCCATTATCCGAGGCACTGGTTGGCCCCCCTTCTGCTCCTCCCCCGCCCCCCGAGTGCCAGGGTGTAGGGCCGTTAGTTAGGCGCGGCACTCCTTGTTATGGCCCTCCCTGGTGCTTATTCCAGCGTGAGGGGACGGGAGGCACCAAGACAGGGGCATAATGTGGTATGTGTGCCTGGTGGTGCTGCTCCCCTCTCCCCTCCCTCCTCTCCCTTCCCTCTCTCCCCAACCCCATCCTCCTCCCCTTCCCTTCTTTCTCTCCTTCCCCTATTCCTCCTCCCTTGCCCCCTCCTCCTTTTGACCCCCCTTCCCCGTCCTCCCACCTCCTCCCCTTCCCTTTCTCTCTTTCTCTCTCGCTCGCTTTCTCTCTCTCTCTCTCTCTCTTTTGTGTTTCGTAGCTAATTTCCGTATGCAATGCCGATGAAATTTAGTCTCCTATTGTGATTCTGTCTTGTGTTTTTGTTTTTCTCTTCTTTCTGATATTTCGTTTCTGTTTTTGTTTCTCGTTTTCCTTTTCATCTATTTTTTCTTCGTCCGTATCCTTTCCCTCTTCCACCTTTTCACATGTCATCCTACTCTTTGCCACCACCACCACCACCACCATAACCTCCTCCTCCTCCTCCTCCTCGTTTACATCTTGACACGCAAGCGGAAATACTTGAAGGGTGTGTGTCCTTGGCCCGTGTCCGTGGTGGTCCGTGAACCGCTGCATCTTTACGTACGTCCTTAAATGGTCCTTAAATACCCAGCTGCAGGAAGAGGAGGAGAAGGAGGAGGAGGAGGAAGAAGAAGAGGAGGAAGAAGAAGAAGAAGAAGAAGAAGAAGAAGAGGAAGAGGAAGAGAAGGAGGAGAAGGAGGAGGAGGAGCAGAGCCGAGTGACCGCGTCTTTAAATGATACACTTGAAATTTGCATAATGGTTAACCTGAAATTGTTTGATCATAGTGTTAAAGAAAAGGGGGAGGGGGAGAGGGGAGAAAAGCTTCACACACACACACACACACACACACACACACACACACACACACACACACACACACACACACACACACACACGTCAATTTTAACATCATTATTCCCACACTTTATGGCCACGTGGCTTGAAAATTGCTCACAGGTAAGGTGGGGCGAGGAGCAGGTGAGGGAGCAAGGCCGTCAGGGTGCGCGGGGAGTCGAGGTAAGGTCGGGTGTAGGGTGCAAGGTGTGACTAGGGTGTAACGTGTTTATTAAAGGTTTGGTTGCTGTGTCAGGGTGTTTGTGTAGGGTGTGGTATAGAAATAGGACTAAATCATGTCTTAGAGTGTAGTAAAGAAGTGTAGAAAGGATTTAAGTGTAGAAAGGTGTGGAAAAGAAAAGTATTAAAAAAGAGCGGAGAAGAGAATTAAAATCGTCTCGTGGTATGCAGTAAAGAAGTGTTGCAGTGTAGAAGAGGACTTAGATCGTCTGAGTGTGTAGTAAAAAAAGTGATGAAGTGCAGAATAGGACTTAAATCTTCTCTTAAGTTCCAGTAAATAAGTGTAGAAAAATATTTGAATGTAGAAAAGTATGGGAGAAGTAGAAAAAGACAAATCTTCTCGTATGGTTCAGCAGAGAAGTAAAGAAGTATAGAAGTATTAAGAGAGAACCAAAATCGTCTTCAGTATGTATTTTATAAGTGTAAAAGTGTAGAAGAGAACTTTAATCGTCTGTAGGGTGTAGTAAACAGGCTTTGTATAGGGTGTAGGATGGGCTTAGGAATCTGTTTGTCTTTTAGTGTGTTTCAAGGTGAGGGAAAACCTAAGAGGGTCCACTGAGTGTTGCGTACTATCCTAACATAAGAAAAACAGGAAATACTGCAGCCTTTAACTTCTTCCAGGTACGGTGTTGTTTGCCCAGGTAGACTTGCGTAGTTTCCTGTGGGTGAGTGGGGAGGGATGCGTGGCTCTTAAATGTGACAGCTTTTTTTATTTCCTTGAGCACCCGACGCCTTTCCGCCTCCTCCCCTTTGTGTTTTGTGACTCACGCGTCCAGAATCTGAGTGCAAGAGTTCGCCACATCTCTCACTGCCAACTTAACTGACGAGAATTGTGTGCTCAGTTTGTTTCTTTCTGTCTTCATTCTTTTATTCGTAGAGACACTGCAGCAAGGTTTAAAAGTAAATCTATATTGTTTTTTTTTAATCTTCATGACATTCGTGTACTAATATAAACGAAAAATTAAACTGATATGCTCCAGAAGAACGATTTAATTTCACATTTCTCTGTGTTTTATGTGTAGAGACTGCAGCAAGGTTTAAAAGTAGATCTCTATTGTTTTTTTTTAATCTTCATGACATTCGTGTACTAATATAAACGAAAAATTAAACTGATATGCTCCAGAAGAACGATTTAATTACACTCTTTCTCTGTGTTTTATGTATAGAGACTGCAGCAAGGTTTAAAAGTAGATCTATATTGTCTTTTTTAATCTTCATGACGTTCGTATACTAATATAAACGAAAAATTAAACTGATATGCTCCAGAAGAACGATTTAATTTCACTCTTTCTCTGTGTTTTTGTGTAGAGACTGCAGCAAGGTTTAAAAGTAGATCTATATTGTCTTTTTTTAATCTTCATGACATTCGTGTGCTAAAATAAACGAAAAATTAAACAACGATTCCAGAAGAACGATGTAATTGGATGCCTTCTCTTCGTTTTATTTGTAGAGACTGAAGCGAGGTTTTAAAAGTAGATTTATATTGTCTTTTTTTCAACTTTTATTTCTGTCTTGGTTTGAGGAAATTAAACAAGAAAAACAATATAACCAAAGCATTTTCCTCTTTGTAGAAACTGAAGCAAGATTAAACAGTTGATCCATATTATATTTTTCTTAACATTGATGCCATTCGTGTACTAAAACAAACAAAACAAGGAAACTAAACAAGACGAACAATATAGCCAAGGCATTTTCCTCTTTGTAGAAACCGAAGCAAGATTAAACAGTAGATCCATATAATCTTTTTTTCTTAACATTCATGGGTTTCGTGTAGTAAAACAAACAAAACAAGGAAACTAAACAAGACGAACAATATAGCCAAGGCATTTTCCTCTTTGTAGAAACCGAAGCAAGATTAAACAGTAGATCCATATAATCTTTTTTTCTTAACATTCATGGGTTTCGTGTAGTAAAACAAACAAAACAAGGAAACTAAACAAGACGAACAATATAGCCAAGGCATTTTCCTCTTTGTAGAAACTGAAGCAAGATTAAACGATAGATCCATATCATATTTTTTTCTTAACACTCATGGCTTTCGTGAACTAAAACAAACAAAGCAAGGAAACTAAACAAGACGAACAATATAGCCAAGGCATTTTCCTCTTTGTAGAAACTGAAGCAAGATTAAACAAAAGATCCATATCATATTTTTTTCTTAACATTCATGGCTTTCGTGAACTAAAACAAACAAAACAACGAAATTAAACAAAACCAACAACAAGATCACCGAGACACTTTCCTCGGCTATGTAGCACACGACTCTGATGTTACTCTGATGATAAATTCCACTCACCACAACTACCTCCCCTTTCCCCTTCCCCCCACTCCCCTCAACCCCCTGAACTCCCACCCCTGCACCCCCTTTGCCTCCTTCCGCCCCACATGCCCCTAGCGGACTGCCCTTGGACCTCTTCTGCCGGGGCGGGGCGGCGCAAGGCGGGGCGGATAATGTATGGGGCCGGCATGGTAATGGGAGACTGTTTAGCATGCAGATCCAGGCGCCTTACTTTGCTACCGGTTTTTATACACTTGCCGGGGACGAGGTGTGGAGGGGAGGAAGGAGATGGGAGGGAAGAGGGAAGGGGGAGGAGGAAAGGGAAGGAGGGAGGAGGAGCCGGGGCGTGCGCGCTCTCTCTCTGACACACACACACACACACACACACACACACACACACACACTAGTACACTTTCACAAGCAAGAACATACATATACACACATACACACAAGCCAACAAGCATACCCTGTGGCATACATACATTCACGCATGCACATACATACATACATACATGCGGACATACACACGCACACACACGGGTTTATTGGGCATTAGCTTCTCGTATTTTGCTGTTTTAGGGCAGAAAATTAAAAGTAGGAATGTCGTTTTATGTCTTCCTCGTCGCCTAAGTGCTGCTCCTCACTCGCTTGCTAACCCATCCACTACTAAACTCCTACTACACTTTTTTTTTCCATCATTTTCACCATCATCGCCAAAACTGTTCTCTTCCTCCATCATCGTCATCCCCCCACTACTACTATTACTACTACTACTACTAACACTACTACTACTTCTGCTACTACTTCGATTCTTCACCAGTACCTCATCTTCTTACTCCCCTATCGTCATCATCATCATTATCATCGTTTTCTTCGTTCTCTGCATGCCTTCAGTCCTAACACCTATCATTCTTCCTCACTACCACCACCACTAAAATTCTTCACCACCATCACCATCACTATCACCGACTTTCATCACCACCTGTATTTTCTTCTTTCTCCACCACCACAACCACCACCATTCCCCCTCTTCTTCATCAACCAACATTGTCATTACTCACCAGCACCATCACCACCACCACCAACAATAGGATTCTACACCACAATCCTTCATCACTATTAGAATTGCGCGGATACCACCACCACCACCATCACCACCACCACCATTATCATCACCACCCTCAACCGAACCACCACTTTCTTGTTTTTTTTTTGTTTTTATTCACCATTATTATGCCATCACTACCGAGACACACACACACACACACACACACACACACACACACACACACACATACACACGGACTGTTTTTAATCCGGTTCGCCTGCTAATCGGGTTATAACACTACACATTTTCTAACAGTTGGACGTATACTTAAAACTGGATTCCTATTACTAGATTACCGTGCCAAGTAACATAATGATAAAGAGGGAGATAATAACTTTGGGGAAACATCAACGCGTTAGTTACTTTAGTGCCAAAAATGGACGCAATCTACCTTGATCTCCTAACGTGGCTCTGTTCTTATTTATTTTTTTTCTGATTTTGCTTCATCGTTGCTCTTAGTTATATTTTTATTGTGTTTAAGAATCGTTCAGGCAGATCAGGAGGTATCAAAATGAACGTTAGAAAAAGTTGAAGAGTAAAATCCAAAGGTTGAATATGTTTGTTTTTTGTTTGGTTTGGTTTTTGGTCGTAGAAACTTTTGAAAAATGTGTCCACTTCTTTACTTATTGTTTTGTTAAGTGTTTTAGAAGTATATCATCACCTCCCATCATCAGTACCACCTCCATCACCACTACCACTAAACCCACCACTACATAAAACACACACACACACACACACACACACACATACACACAACCCGCCCTCCCCCTTTCCCCCCCATACAAAAACCCTCTCCTCCCCCCTCTCCCCCCCCTCCCACACCCACACACACCCAGCGAGCAATGATGAAAACCTCGCAGAACCTAGACTTAACCTCACAGAGCCCCTATTTAGCGTCGACAACCCCGCTGATCTCTCGGGCTTGCCCCAGAATCACATGGGGGCCTTAATTACAGGTGCGTCTGGCCAGGTGGGTTGTGATTATAAGATGATAATTCACGGCGAGGTGCAATTAGATTCACTCACCGTCTGGATGCTTAATTTATAGCACGAAGAAATTTACCGTCCCGCGAGAGAGAGAGAGAGAGAGAGAGAGAGACAGAGGACAAACTTTAAAACACTAAAAAGATCGTGAAGACAAAAATAGATAAAAACAAAAGAAAACAAAACAAGAAAAAATAAAACAAGAAGAGAGAGAGAGAGAGAGAGACAAAGGACAAACTTTAAAACACTAAAAGATCGTAAAGACAAAATAGATAAAAACAAAAGAAAACAAAACAAGAAAAATAAAACAAGAGAGAGAGACCGAATACCTGTGACTACCTCTGTATTTATTAATGACGTATGGGGACCCTCGCCTTATCACCCCTCACCTCTACCCCCCCCTTTCTCTCACCTCCTTCACCCCCCTGTCACCCTCACCCCTTCAAAGGATCTATAGGCCACAGGGATATAAGAGAGATGGGGGGACAGGTGGGAGAACGAACGAGCCCTGGGGGAAAGTATACAGGTGAACGGAGGAAGAAGAAGAAGAAGAGGAGAAAAGGAAGAGGAAGCAGAGTTAAAAAGGAGAAGGGGGATGAAGGAAGGGGAGTTAGGGAGAGGGAGGTGAGGCAGTGAAGGGTGAAGGGGAGAGTCAACTAGGAAGGAGATGACCTAAAGGGAGGAAAGGAAATGGGAGCAAGATCAAAGGGGAGAAGGAGATGAAGGGGTGAAGAGTGTAGGGGAAGGTCATATGGTGGAGGGGAGATGATCTAAGGGGGAGAGCAAGGTGAAAGGGAGAAAGGTGAAGGAAAGGGGAACTAAGAAAAGGGAGATTAAGGGGTGAAGGGTAAAAGGGAGAGTCACCTGGTGTAAGGGAGATTATCTAAAGGGAGGAAAGGAGGTAGATGAGTGATAGGGGAGCTAAGAAGAGCATGGGGTATGGGGAGCTAAGGGAAGGGAGTGAGAATGGGGAGAAGGGTGGGAGATTAACGGGCTGGGAAATGTGTAAAGAAAATGGGGAAGGTACGAAGAAAATGGGAAGGGTGCAAAGAAAATGTAAAAGTTGTAAGAAAAATGGGAAAATCGTAAAGAAAATGGGAAATGTGTAAAGAAAATGGGGAAGGCGTGAAGAAAGTGGGAAGGGTGCAAAGAAAATGTAAAAGTTGTAAGAAAAAATGGGAGAGTCGTAAAGAAAATGGGAAATGTGTAAAAGAAAGTGGGATATATGTAAAGAAAACAGGAAAGAAAACAAAAGAAAACAAATTAAATGTACAGAAAATGGGAATGTTGTAAAGAAAACGGGAAAGGTGTAAAAGAAAGTGGGAAATATGTAAAGAAAATAGGAAAGGAAACAAAAAATATGTACAGAAAATGGGAAAGTTGAATGATGAAAGAAGAAATAAAACGAAATTAAAGAAAATAATAAACATACGACGGTGAAGAGGAATAAAGAAACAAAAGATAATGATAAGGAAAAAAGATATAAAAATGCGAAGACGGAGAAAAAAACCCCGATGGAATGTGCTAGAGAGAGAGAGAGAGGGCGTTACAAGGTCATAAGGAAGAACTGAGAATCGTAAAAGTGCACGAAAATTAGATAAAGGTATGGAAATAGTTTGTAACACCCTCCTCCTCCTCCTCCTCCTCCTCCTCCTCCTCCTCCTCCTCCTCCTCATCCTCATCCTCATCCTCGTCCTCCAGGTGTTCCCCTTAATTGCAGGTTCCCTCTGGGTTTGTTTGCTCCGAGAATCATTGTCGCTCTCACCTGCAGGAGCTTTGAACAGGTAGTGAATAATTAACGGTGTGTGTGTGTGTGTGTGTGTGTGTGTGTGTGTGTGTGTGTGTGTGTGTGTGTGTGTGTGTGTGTGAGATTTTTTCGAGGTTACCCGTTTTTTATTTAGTTTTTTTTTTTTTGTTTTGGTCCATTGTTAAAAAAATTACGCTAACCTCATTTCCTCTTACGCAACGTCACATCAGGGAGGAGGAGGAGGAGGAGGAGGAGGAGAACTAGGAGGAGGAGGAAGAAGAGGAGGAGAAACAGAAAGAGGGTGAAAAAGGAAAAAAAGTAGATAGAATGAGGAAAGATAGAAGGGGAACCAAAAAGAAGAGGAGGAGGAAAAAGAGGAGAATAAAGAAAAAGAAAAAAAAGAAAATAAAAGGAGAGGAATAGATAAAAATATGAAGATAGAGGAGGAGAAAAAGAAAAAAAGAAGAGAAAGAGAAGGAGAAACATGCGGAGGAGGAAGAAAAGGATAGAAGGGGAGGAAAAGAAAGTAGAAGGAAAAGGAGAAGAAGAAAAAGGTGTAGATAGGACGGTAAGAAGGGAAGGGAAAGAATACAGGAGAAGATGGAGGAGATAATGAGGAATGATAGAAGGGGAAGCTAAAGAAAACAGGATGAGGGAAGAGAAGGAGAAATAGGAAAAACTTGAGAACGAGGAAGAAAAAAAGGATAGAAGGGAAATAAAGTAGAAGGAAGAGGAGGAGAAGAAAAGGTGTAGATAGGACGATAAGAAGGGAAGGGAAAGAATACAGGGGAAGGTGGAGGAGGAGAAACAGACAGAAGCGGACGTGTCACCGTGGACAGACTGACAGACAGGCGTGTGATTAGGCGTCCCGCGTCGTGGTGTTACCCTCATCGCCTCCCCTTCCCTAACTTTACCCAAATCTTCCTCCATCATTTTTCTCTCCCTCCCCCTCCTCCTCGCTCATTATCTCTCTCTCTCTCTCTCTCTCTCTCTCTCTCTCTCTCTCTCTCTCTCTCTCTCTCTCTCTCTCTCTCTCTCTCTCTCTCTCTCTCTCTCTCTCTCTCTCTCTCTCTCTCTCTCTCTCTCTCTCTCTCTCTTTCCTTCTCCTTATCTGTCTTATCTTCCTTTCTCTCACTTTCTACCTTTGCTTTTTTCTCGTCCTTTTCGCTTTCTTTTCGTCTTCTTCTTTGTTCTTTTTTCTTTATTCTTTGTCTCTTCTTGCTCCTCCTACTCCTCTTCCTCCTCCTCCTCCTCCTTCTCCTCATCCTCCTTGTGAAGACTGGCTAATTAGGTAACATGGAAGACGAAAGTGAAGGAGCAGGAAAGGAAAATAACTGTAAATGATGAAGAATAACGAAGAGGAGGAGGAAGAGGAGGAGGAGGAGGAGGAAGAGGAGGAGGAGGAGGAGGAGGAGGAATCATTACAGCCATCGAAGGTCATGGAGGAAAATGCCTGTCTCTATCTCCTCCTCCTCCTCCTCCTCCTCCTCTTCCTCCTCCTCCACCTCCTCCTCCAAAACTCCTCATCTCAAATATTGTCTTAAGAAAAAAATTCTATATAGGAACCTAATACAAATGATAATCAGAGTAAATTTGGCCCAGGTGAATCCCAGGTGAGTGTGTGTGTGTGTGTGTGTGTGTGTGTGTGTGTGTGTGTGTGTGTGTGTGTGTGTGTGCGTGTGTGCGTTTGGGTCCACTCCAGGTAACAAGAGTAGAAGGACCTGTTACCTCCATTCCTCTCATTCCACTCTGCGTTCTTCACCATTCCACCTCCTCCACCACCTCCTCCACCACCACCACTACTTCTCTCACCACTATCTCTACTTCCTTGCCTACACCTCTCTCTTCTCTCCTCTTATTTGCTCTTTTCTCTTCGCTCTTCTCCATTCCTCTCCTTCTCCTTTCATTCCTTCCTTCCCTTCTTTACCAATAATTTCTCCCCCCACGTCTTTACCTTACCTTCCCCCTCCTCTCCATTCCTTTCCTTCTCCTTTCTTCCTTCCTTCCCTTCTTTACTAATAATTTCTCCCTCCACTTCTTTACCTTACCTTCCCCCTCCTCTCCATTCCTTTCCTTTCTTCCTCCTCTCCTCCTCCTTTCCTTCCTTACCTTCCCCTTCCTCTCCATTCCTTAAACGCTACCCTTTACCTCCCTCTTTCCCCTTTTATTCTCCCCTATACCCATGCACTCCTTCCCTTACCTTCCCCTTCCTCCCCATCCCTTAACCTCCCTACCCCCATTACCTTAGCTCCCTCTTTCTTCCCCTTCCTCCCCTACTAACAAAGCTCCCTTACCTTTATCTTCCCCTTCCTCCCCATCCCTTAACCACCCTTCACCCATTACCTATAACTCCCTTTTTTCCCCTCCCCTCCCATCCACTTCCTCCCCGTCCCTTCACCTCAACACCTGTCCCTTGAGTAAGCAGGCTCGTCAGCTCACCTGGCTCACCTGCTGACCCGCGCGCCGACCGTCAGCATTATGCGAGGAGTTTGAACACAGGAGTCAGCCAGTCAGTCGTAAATTATGTCATTGGAATAAATCATACCTCTGAGGGAACCGCTGGACAGGAGGAGGAGGTGGAGGAGGAGGAGGTAGCAGGAGAGGACAAAGAGAAGGAGGAGGAGGAAGTAGAACAGTAGCATTGGGTTAGAAGATGACATTTAAGAATAAAAAGAAGGAGGAGGAGAAGGAGGAGGAGAAGGGAAGAAATAGTAGGAACAGGACAAAGAGGAGGAGGAGGAGGAGGAGGAGGAGGTAAAACAGTAGCAATTGGTTGGAGGAGGAGGTTTAGGAAGATCAATGAAGAGGAGGAAGAGTTGGAGGAGTAGGAATTAGAATCACAGTGTTAATATAGATCTTTGAGGAGAAAGAGGAGGAGGAAGAAGAGGAGAGTCTATTAATAAGCAAACAGACAAATATAAACACTTTCGTTGCGTTCGTATACACTTCAAGATTCGTGCGAAGAAGCGGAAAAGGAAGAATTGCCGATACAAGGGAAGAGGAGAGAGAAAAAACAGTTGTGAGAAAGGAAGAAGGAGGAAAGGAATGAGAAAAGGAATGCAAGGAAGGGAGAAGGAAAAATAGAAGGAGGTTTTAAGAATGAGATAAGAGAAGAAGAAGGAGGAGGAGGAGGAGCCAACAGCAATGCATCTTCAGCTAAGGAAACATAAAATACGACTTTAAATTCTTTTCTTTTTCACACACCATTTGTTTCCGAAGACGAAGAGGCGAAGAGAACAGGGGGAGGAGGAGGAGGAGGAGGAAGAGGAAGAGGTGGGCGTCGACGAGGAGGAGCAGAAAGAAGAGGAAGAGGAGGAGAAACAGAGGAAAAACATCAACAGGAGGAGGAAGAGGAAGAAGAGGAAAGGAGGGCGAAGACGAGGAGGAGCAGAAAGAAGAGGAAGAGGAGGAGAAACAGAAGGAAAACATCAACAGGAGGAGGAGGAGGAGGAAGAAGAGGAGGAGGAGGGCGAAGACGAGGAGGAGGAGCAGAAAGAAGAGGAAGAGGAGGAGAAACAGAAGGAAAAACATCAACAGGAGGAGGAAGAGGAAGAAGAGGAAGAGGAGGGCGAAGACGAGGAGGAGGAGCAGAAAGAAGAGGAAGAGGAGGAGAAACAGAAGGAAAAACATCAACAGGAGGAGGAGGAGGAAGAGGAAGAAGAGGAAGAGGAGGGCGAAGACGAGGAGGAGGAGGAGAAAGAAGAGGAGGAGGAGGAGAAAAAGAAGGAGGAGTACCAGCAGGAGGAGGAGTAGGAGGAGGAAAAGTATGCAAGGTTGGTGGTGAAGGTAGAATGGGAGAAGGAAGAGGAATGTAAAATAAAGATAAAAAAACAATGAAGGAAGATGGATAAATAGGAAGAGGAGGAAGAGGAAAAGCTGTTAAAGAGGAAAGAGGGATAAGGAAGTAAAAGGTAAAGGTAAGGGAGAGAGAGAGAGAGACGTAAGAGGGAAACGCAACACTGAGGAAACGAAGATGCGAAATAGAAGAAGAAGGAAGAGAAGGTGATGATCGATAGAGGTAAAGAGAGAAAGATATGTCTGAGGGAGGGAGAGGAAAAAATGGGGGTAAGAGAGAAAATATGGAGGGCTAGAAATATAGATGGGGGAGGTGAAGGGAAAGAAGATAGGCAAGGGAGAAGAAGAGAGAAAAGTAAAGGAAAGCTAAAACAAACTTAATGATAAAGGAAAGAATCTAATTTAGGTTAAAATGAAGGTAGGTAAGGATAAAGAAGATAGACATGCAAAAAGGTATGGGACGGATGGGACACAGGTAATTAAAGGTAGATTAAGGTAAGGGAAGGTAGAGAAAGGTAAGGGAAGGGAGAAAAAGATAAGGGAAAGTAAAGAAAGGTAAGGCAAGGTTAAAAAAAGGTAAGGAAAAGTAAAGAAGGGTAGATGAAGGTAGAAAAAAAATAATAAAGGAAGCGTAGAGGCAGACAAGAGAAGGTTAAAAATGAAAAGGGAATGCAGAGAAAGGAAAGAGATGATGAAAAAAAGATAACAGGAGAGAATGAGAAAGGAAAAGGAAGAAAGGTAAAGGGAACAGGTTGAAAGAAAGGAGAAATAGAGGATGAGGGAGGAAAGGAGGGTGTGAGAATGAGTGGTTTAGGCCAATAATAAAAAAATAATAAAACGAAAAACGGCCAGGAGAGAAGAAAACACGGAAAAATCAATGTACGTTTTTTTTTTCCAATACTGAAGCTAAAAAAAAATACACACACACACACACACACACACACACACACACACACACACACACACACACACACACACACACACACACACACACACACATTAACGTTATGGCGTAGAAAAATATGGACGCAAAAAGTGACCATAAATTCGCCTTTTTCAATACTTTGACGCGAGGTGAGATGCGTATCAACAGGTGAAGGGAGCGTACCTGAGGGAAATTACCTTTATTATCATTATTATTATTATTATTATTATTATTATTATTATTATTATTATTAATAGTAGTAGTGGTAGTAGTAGTAGTAGTAGTAGTAGTAGTAGAGGTATGTAGGTTGGAAAGGAATGAAGGAAAGAATGGAAGGGAGAGGAAAGAGAAAGTAAAGTATAATTTAAAGGAGAGGAAAAGAGAAAAAGATAGATTAGGAATTAGAGACGAAAAAAAGGAGATAAATAGAAGTAGTAGTAGTAGTAGTAGTAGTAGTAGTAGTAGTAGTAGTAGTAGTAGTAGTAGTAGTAGTAGTAGTAGTAGTAGTAGTAGTAGTAGTAGTAGTAGTAGTAGTAGTAGTAGTAGAAGTAGTAGTAGTAGTAGTAGTAGTAGAAGTAGTAGTAGTAGTAGTAGTAGTAGTAGTAGTTATGCCCAGCTGTTTATTAAAATTGAAGGATCATCAGATTTACTACAAAATAGCTCTTCTTTATCTTTCTTCCTTCCGGCCCTTTTTACATTTTCTCTTCAGCATAATTTATCATCATTTCTTTTCCTTCTCCCCGCTCATCATCCGCTCTCTTCCACACCCTCGTCCTCGCTCGGCTCCTCTCCTTCATCTTCTTTTTTTTCTCTTTTTATCGTTTCCTTCTTTTTTGCTTCCCTTTTTTAACCTTTAATTATGATATTCCTTGCTCTTATTTATTCATCCCCTTCCCTCTTTACCCCAAACTTTTTCTTTCCTCCTTTTTTTCGTTTGTGGTTACTTTGATTTTTTTTTTTTTTTTTTTTGCTCTTCTTTAAATTACTCTTTCCTCTCTCTGTTCCCTTTTTCTCTTCTATCCTCCATTCCATTCTTTCCCCTTCTACCGACGATCTACCTACCTGATGACCTTCCTACTTACTTATTTATCTACCTACCTCCCTACCTACTTACCTACTTGCTTACGTATCTACCTTACTGTCTTCCCCTACCCACGCAACCGTTAACTATACTCCCTTCTACCTCTCTTCCTCCATCCCTCCCTCTTTTCCTTCCCTCCTCCTTCCCTTCCCTTCCCTCCTTCTCCCTCCATTCCTTTCCCTTCCCTCCCTCCCTCCCTCCCTCCCTCCTCGCGCTCCCACAGTACATCAAATTACACGTCCACAGGTATGGGGGCTCCCTGCAGGTATAATGACGCTAATTAGGAAATGCAGGTTTTATCTAGAACAGGTGTGGGAACCCAGGTTTTTTATCGTCCCTCTGTGCGTTGGGGGTTGGGGGGGGGAGGGGGAAGATGCGTGTGTGTGTGTGTGTGTGTGTGTGTGTGTGTGTGTGTACTATTTATTGATGTGTGTTTTTATGTGTTCCCAAGTGTTTTGTGTGTGTGTGTGTTCTCCCTCGCCCAAGTGGTCTTTTGAAACATGAATGAGACGCGTTTATGACTTGTTTTCCCTCGTAACTAAGGATATACGAATGTACACACACACACACACACACACACACACACACGGGCTTGATCGTACTCTTTCTTCCAATAATTTTAGGTCATGATGAACTATTGCCGTGTCATTTGTGAATATAATGTCCCCTCGTGCCTAAACACCTCCTCCTCCCCCTCCCCTTTCTTCATCCACCTCTTCCTTCTTCCCTCCTCTACTACTTTCCTTCCTCTACTTTTCAATTTTCAAACCCTTCCGTCTTCACTTTTTTTTTTTTTTTTTTTGCTTTACTGCTTAGGTCTGCTCCCTCTTCCCCGGTCTCTTCCTCCTGTCCTCGTC
>NC_066552.1:9589123-9706623 GCF_024679095.1 Eriocheir sinensis
TCCCTCCTCATCCTTATCCTCATTCTCATCATTATCCTTCTCCTCCTCTTCTTTGTCTTTCCTCCGTTTCTTCTTCTTCCGTCTCCTCTGTAATTCCTTTCTCGTTCATCATCATTACCAGCAGCAGAATCGTTACTCTTTTATTTTCTTAACTGTCATTTTATATTTTGTTGCTGTTCTTTATCTTTTTATCCATTATCTTCCTCTTTCATTTTCTTCGTTTTCTTTGTTTCTGATTCTCCTTCTTTTTTATCTTCTCCGTCGATTTTATCTTCTTTATTATCTTCTTTGTCTTCTTTGTCTTCGTTTTCTTCATTATATTCTTCTTTCTCTACTCAGTTTAGCTGCTTTCTTCTTCTCCTTCCTCTTCATTATTTTCGCTGTCTTCTTTATCTTCTTCAGTATATTCTTTGTCTGTTTTCGTTATCCTCTTTCTCGTTGTCTTCTTCATAACCTTCGCTTCTTCTGTTACTTCATCCTTCGTCCTTTTCTCACCAAACTCCCGCTTCTCCTCCTCCTCCTCCTCCTCCTCCTCCTCCCCCAGGTGTACAGGTTCCCCAGGTAGCCACGGGCGCCGCTGCCCTCTGATTACTCTCCGTTTGCGGTCACACTACGGAGACATTTTTCACCTAGCGGGATTTTGCCTGCCACCGCGTCTGTCTCCTCCTCCTCCTCCTCCTCCTCCTCCTCTCGCTGCGCCTGCTTTCTTCGATTTTCCTCCAGCCTCGCGTCTCTGGTAGCGAGGAAGATGGTGGTGGTGAAGATGGTGGTGGTGGTGGTGGTGATGGTGGTGTTGAAGGCGGTTTTGTATCCTTCCCGCCTGCCTGGCCTGCTGCATCGCCTCCCACGTGAATGTCAAAGGCTTCTCCTCCTCCTCCTCCTCCTCCTCCATCTTCGCGAGTCTGCGGAAGGAGTCTGAAGGAAAGGATGGTTTTCTTTTTCTCTGCATCCTTTTTTTTCTCTCTTTTCCTCTTTCTCTTTCTGTGTTTCTGTTCCTCTTTGTTTTCTTGTGTTCATTTTGTGTGTGTGTGTGTGTGTGTGTGTGTGTGTGTGTGTGTGTGTGTGTGTGTGTGTGTGTGTGTGTGTGTGTGTGTGTGTTTAGTCTATCTCGTGTGCGTCATCCTGTCTTCTTCCTCTTCCTCTTACTTTTTGTCCCTGTCCCTTGCCCTCCTCTTCCTTTTCCTCTTCTTCCCTCTCCTTCGCTCTCCCTCTCTCTCTCTCTTCTTCCTTCTCATTTGCTCTCCCTCTCTCTCTTTCTCTTTTCTCCTCCTTATCACTCGCTCTCCCTCTCTTTCTCTTCATCTTCTTCCTTTTCACTCCCTCTCTCTTTCTCTTTCTTTTGTACATTTTTTTCCTCTAAACAAAAAGAAGAAAGTTTAGAAAAGTAAGCAACCGTAACCCTCATTTTTATCACCACCACCACCACCACCACCACCACCACCTCTACCTGTCTCCCATTACCTGTTCTAACACCTGCCCTCCCCCACTACCCATAGACCCCACCTGAAGAAGCCCTGATCACCTTACAGCCTCCCTTCTCTTCCTCTCCCTTACCTCACCCTCCCTTACCTATTCTCACCTTCCCTAACCATCCCCAATCTCCCTACCTAACCCCCTTATCACCTCCCCTCCCTTTCCCTAATCTCCCTACTTCTCCCCCCTATCAGTTTGCCTCCCCTCCCTTCCTCTCCCTTACCCTACCATCCCTTAACTATTCTCACCCTCCCTAACCATCCCCAACCTCCCTACCTAAGCTCCCTCACCACTTTCCCTCTCACTAATCTCCCTCCCCCTCCCCCCTTTCACTTACCTTCACCCTTATCACCCTTCTCCTCCCCTTTCACCTCTCCCTTCATTCATCCCTTCCCTCTCTTTCCCCCTCACTCTTCCCTTTCCTCCCCTTCTTCCCACTCTCTCCCCTCACTCCTCTCCTCTCCCCTTATCACTCACACTCTCCCCATCACCCTTCTCTTCTCTCCTCCAGCTCTCCCCCACCGACTTGACCTTCCTTCCTCATCCTCACCCCACTCTTCCTCCTCCCTCCTCCTCCCCCCTGATGCATGGTGACACTGGGGCGACCGGGGAAGCATCGAAGCAAGACCAAATGACATTCCTTACCTTCACATCATGACCAACATACTCGAGGGTTCGCGAGGAGGAGGAGGAGGAGCAGGAGGAGGAGGAGGAGGAGGAGGGAAAATAAAGATCAGTGAGAAAGAAGGAAGAGGAGGATTAAGTAAGACAGAAGTGGGAGAAAAAGGAGAATTAGAGGAAGGAGAAGCAGAAGGAAAAAAAAAAATTAAAAAAGGAGGAAAAAGAGGAGGAAGTGGAGAAGAAGAAAAAAGACATAAAGGAACAAAAGAAATAGAAGAAGAGGAGGAGAAGGTCATGGGAGAATGGAGGAAAAGAGAGACTTGCAAGAAGAGGAGAAAAGAAAATTCGCAAGAAAGGAGGAGGTGGAGCAGGAGAAAGAGGAGGAGGAGGAGGAGGAGGAGGAGGAGGAGGAGGAGAGGAGGAGGAGGAGAAAGAAAAAGTAGGCAGGAAAGGCGTGCATTAGATATTTTGTGTCCGAAGCTTCATCATCACACCTGTTAATTAGTCGCAGGTGAGTCGTGATCCGCAGCCCCAGGTGTGATTGTCGCAGAGGACCCGAGGTAGCAATGATGTCCTCCTACGAGTCTTTTATTCCTGCTGATTCTTCCTCCTCCCTCTCCTCCTCCTCCTCCTCGTCCTCCGCCGCCTGCGCCTCCTCCTGCATCTTCCTTAACTATCATTTCGACTCCTGTTCTTACCTCCTCCTGGTTCTCCGTCTTCCTCCTCCTCCTCCTCCTCCTCCTCCTTCTCCTGTTTGTGTGTTTTCTTTTTTCTTCTCTTGTCTTCCTCTTTCCCACACACGCGTTTGGCCTCAGCAAAAGCTTTCCCTTCGAATTCATGCACACACACACACACACACACACACACACACACACACACACACACACACATAATGGGCCTCCTCACCACCACGACCTCAAATATTCGGTATATAACATGTATTTTTCGAAGAGAGAGAGAGAGAGAGAGAGAGAGAGAGAATGCAGTTAGCGTAGAAAGATGGAAGTAAGATCGGGGTAATAAATGTTATGTATGAGTGAATGATATGCAATGAGAGAGAATGAGAAAGAGGAAGAAGGGTGAAAATTATGAAAAAAAGGAAGATTTATGGAACCGAGGAGGAGAAAGAAAAAGTGAGTTGAGTGCCATAACAGTCATGAGGTGAAATGAGTGAATGAATCATGATGGGAAGGAAGGAAGGGAAGAAAAGAAGCTGAGTGTGTGTGTGTGTGTGTGTGTGTGTGTGTATGTGTGTGTGTGTGTGTGTGTGTGTGTTTGTGTGTGTGTGTAAATTATTGTAATTCTTCCAATATATAATGACTCCGCCTCCTACCCTCGCCCTCCTCCTCCTCCTCCTCCTCTTCCTCTTCCTCCTCCTCCTTCACCACCTTCCTCCCTACCCATTACATCTTCCTTCCTTCTGTCCCTCCTTCCCTCCCTTCCTCCTTCCACCCCCACCCTACCTCCTCCCCTCCCCCCTTCACCCCACCCCCCCAGCACCCCCCAATTATGCCCAGCACATCTCTGCTACCGTAACAATTAACAATTTTCCCCGCCAGCACCTCCACCACCACCTCCACCACCACCTCCACCACCTCCACCTTTATGACTCTTGCCTTCACCACCACCCTCACCTCCATTACCTTCACCACCACCACCACCACCATCACTACCTTTAAAACTAATACCTTCACCACCATCTCCACCACCGCCACCTTTCCCATCACCAAAGGCACCAACACCTCCATTATTTTTGTACTATCACCACCATCAACACCACCACCGTCATTGCGTTCTCTCTTATTACTGTGAATGCCACCACCACCACCACCACCACAACCCCCACCCCCACCACCACAACCCTTACCACCACCACCACCACCACCACCACAACCACCAACACCACCACCACCACCACCACAACCCTTACCAACACCACTACCACAACCCTTACCACCACCAACACCACCACCACCCCTACCACCACCACCCCTACCACTACAACCCCTACCACCACAACCCCCACCACCACCACCACCCCTACCACCACCACCACCACCATTACTTACATTCCCCCTTTTTCTCATATATTTCATAACCAAAGTCCCCCATTAAGCAAACGGACCCATTTCCCGCACACCCTCGCTCGCCTTCCCATTAATTTCGATCTAAAATAAAATAATAATAAAAACAGGTCACCAGAAATTTCCGTGTCTGCCATAATTATCTAAAAAAAAAGTATTAAATCTCTTATTAAATCCAACTCTAATTGAACCGTGGAATTGAATGTGACGTCAGCAAAAAAAGGAAAGCAAAATGGAAAATCTAATAAAAAAGAAGTAATATATAATAATTCTAATAATAATGAAAATGGCGAGAGAGGGAGGGGGAGGAGGCGAGGGGCGAAGAATTTCAAAAGTTACCCCGACACACGAATTCCTTTTTTTTTTTTTTTTTTTCATTTTCTTTCTTTTTTTCTTATTTTGGGGATGTAGGATTTTAAGTGTGAGGGTTTGCATTTAGATTTTTTTTTTTTTTCATCTTCCTCGACACTTTCAGAGGATAGCAAAATTTCGTAATGATAATAAATAGTAAATTAGATAAAAAAAAAAGTGACATTAAAATCAGTCAAATTTTCAGTCATGCATATTAATTTTGTATTCCCCTCGATATTTTTTTGTATCTTTTCGTTCGTTCTTTTTGGAATAGTCTAAGCAAATGTTACGTTTTTTTTTTTTTTTTAAGGATGAGACAAATGAGCTGGGGAAAATTAAGAAGTAGAAATGGAGGCAGCAATGATGGATAGAAGGAAGAAAGGAAGAGAGGAAAAAGGAAGAAAGGAAGGAAGAAAGAAAGGAAGGAAGGAGGAAAGAAAGAAAGAGAGATAGAAAAAGAAAGAAGGAAAGAAGAAAAGAAAGGAAGGAAGAAAGAAAGAAAGAAAGAAAGAAAGAAAGAAAGAAAGAAAAAGAAGAAAGAAAGAAAGAAAGAAAGAAAGGAAGAAAGAAAGAAAGAGAGATAGAAAAAGAAAGAAGGAAAGAAGAAAAGAAAGGAAGGAAGAAAGAGAAAGAAAGAAAAGAAAACCTAAACAAAAAGAAAGAAAGGAAGAAAGAAAGAAAAAGTCTTCAAGATAAAAAGAAATCAACTAGAAGGTACATGTTTGCTAAGAAAATCCCACAACAAAAAAGATTAAGCACAGAAAGAGAACCAAAACAAAAATAAGGAAGAGAAAACCAAAGATTGTGTGATGAAGGAGGACTGGAAGGTTAAACGACCATGATGAAGGAGGAGGAGGAAGAAAGGGAAGAGGAAAAAGAAAACAGGAAGAGGAGAACGAAGAAGAAGAAGACGAAGTGGGAAATCAGAGGAGAAAGAAAAAGATGACGAGATAAATTGATCAGGGGAAGAGGAGGAGGAGGAGGAGGCGGAGGAGGAGGAAGAAGAGGAAAAAGAGAAGGAAGATGAGTATGAGAAGGAGGAAGAGGTGGCTGTGGCAGTGGAGGAAGAAGAGAAGAAACAACGAAGAAAAAGCAAAATAAGACAAGAAGAAGAAAAGAACAAGAAGAAGAACGAGAACAAGAGGAGAAGGAGGAGGAGGAGGAGAAATTAGAACAAAGAGGAAAGAGAAAACGAACGAAAGAAAGAGGAAGAGATTAGAGAGGTAAAGAAAACCAGGAAAACGAAGACTGGGATAAGCGAAAAAAAGATGAAGTGAAGAAGAATCAGAAAAAACAGAGAGAGAGAGAGAGAGAGAGAGAGAGAGAGAGAGAGAGAGAGAGAGAGAGAAGGAGAAGGCCAGACACAGAAAGACAGAGAGAAGGAGGGAAGAAAACAGAGAGAGAGAAAGGGAGAAACAGAAAAGACAGACAGAGACAAACAGAGAGAGCGAGAGACAGGCAGACAGAAAGGGAGGGAAGCAAAAGAGACGGAGAGAGAAAGAAGAAGCAAAAGAGACAGATAGAAAGAGAAATGGAAATATAAGAGATAACCAGAGAGGGAGAGGGAGAGAGAGCGAGCCAGAGAGAGAAGAAGCAGAGGACAGACACAAGAGAGAGAGGAGAGGAGACAGAGAGGGAGAGAAGGAGAGAGGGAGGGAGAGGTTACGGTCTCGCGTCACAATTAGGCTGGCCACCCTTTCATCTCCTCCTCCTGGGATGGCCTCCGACCTGCGAATCTTTCATCATAAATTACGAAGATTGTGGAGAGGCCAAGCGAGGACCCGCCAGGCGCCCCTCCCCCCCACCATCCCCCGTCCCCCAGCCACCAGCCACCCCCCCCTCCCTCCCCCCCCGCGGGCCTGACACACACACACACACACACACACACACACACACACACACACACACACACACACACACACACACACACACACACACACACACTTTTTTTTTCTCTCTCTGTCTCTTTATTTGGTCGTGTATGTGTGTGTGGGTTGTTGTTTTTCTGTGACTATTTTGGTGGTGTTTTTTTTTTTTTTTTTTTTTTTTTTTGTTTGCTTTGTTTTCATCTTGTTTTGTTTTTCATCATTTTTGTTTTCTTCTTCATTTATTTTGTGTTGTGTCAGATTTGCTTTCTGGTGTTATTTTTTTTTCTTTTTTCTTGTTTGAACACTAGCTTGACTATTTTCTTTTCTTTTCTTTTTGGAGAGGAGACGGAAATTTAGCTATTTTTCTTATTCTTTTGTTTTTACTTATTATATTTTTCCTTCACATTTTTATTTCATTTCCCTTTTGTTATGTTGTCAAGTTTATTCTACATTATTTCCTATTATTATTTTTCATTTAGTTACGTTTTCTTCATTATTTTCCATTAAAATTTCCCTTTTTGATAAGTTATCCATTATTTACTATCATTTCCTGCCCTTTAGCTACGTTCTCTGCATTATTTTCCATTAATATTCTCACTTTAGTTAAGTTATCCATTATTTACTATCATTTCCTGCCCTTTAGTTACGTTTTCTTCTTTATTTTCCATTAGCATTTCCCTTTTAGATAAGCTCTCTATTCTTTACTATCATATCCTTCCCTTAGTTACGTTTTCTTCATTATTTTCCATTAGTATTTCCCTTTTAGTTAAGTTCTCCATTATTAACTATCATTTCCTGCCCTTTAGTTACGTTTTCTTCATTATTTTCCATTAGTATTTCCCTTTTGTTAATCTCTCCATTATTTTCTATTTGTATTTTTCCTTTAGTTAATTTCTCTGTATTGTTTTCCATTTATTTCTTGCCTTTACGCCGTTTAGTCCTCACCGCATTTTCCTCGTTATTTTTATGCATATTCAAAGCGTGTTTCTCTTATATACTTTTAAACACGAATGCACTTTGAGCTTCCTGTATACTTTAGCGCAAAAAAAAAAAGACTAAATACGCGGTAATTTGTACGTTCGATGAGGAGAAAAAATATCATCCGTGTTACCCTCCCACCACCAACACCACCACCACCACCATCACCACCACCATCATCAGACTAAACACACAGGGTTCGGATGATGGTGTTGTGGTGGTGATGGTGGAGCTGATAGTGACGGAGGCAGCGATGATTGTGGTGCCTCAGCGATGGTGGTAATTGTGGTTGCTGGTGAATAAATGTTGGTGATGGTGGTGGTGATTGTGCTGGTGGTGGTGGTGGTGGTGATGGAGAGCAGTTTGTATTGGTGATGATAGTGGTGATGGGAAGCGGAGTCACAGTAGCAACGTAGTGGTGGTAGTAGAAGTAGTAGTAATAGTAGTAGTAATAGTAGTAGTAGTAGTAGTAGTAGTAGTAGTAGTAGTAATAGAAGGAGAAGAACAGGAACAAGAAGAACGAGAACAAGAATAATGATAAGAAAAAGTAGTAGTAGTAGTAGTAGTAGTAGTAGTAGTGGTAGTAGTAGTAGTAGTAGTAGTAGTAGTAGTAGTAGTAGTAGTAGTAGTAGTAGTGGTGGTAGTAGTAAGACCTGTCCCATAAGTAGAAAAAGTAACACCAGAATTACTATCAACAGTAATACAATCAACAACAACAACAATACCAACAACAACAACAATACCACCACCACCACCACCACCACCACCCAACTTTCTCCTCCCTCCCTCCTTCCCTCTCCCTCCCTCCCTCCCTCCCTCACACCTGCCTCCCCCGAACAGTAGCGAGGCTGGGTTCTGGCGAGGCTCCCAAACCTGCAATTATCTACCTTGCAACCCGTAATCTGCCCGCTGCCTCCCTCACACTCCACCCGGCCTGTTTACGATGACCCAGTTCTCTCTCTCTCTCTCTCTCGCTCTCGCTCTCGCTCTCGCTCGCTCTCGCTCTCGCTCTGGCTCTCGCTCTCTCTCTCTCTCGATGCTGGAGTCTGGTCTTGCGTCCACTATTTAAGGAAAGACTTCATTGCACTTTCGTTATGTCGTGATTAAGTGGCTAAAAACCAGGTAGAGTCACGCTTATCCAGGTAAAGAGGAGGAGGAGGAGGAGGAGGAGGTAATGAGGAGCTTGCCATGAGGGTAGAAATGCGAGATGGGTGGGAGGTGGGTGGTGTTGATAGGTGGTAGGGCAGAGGCCACCACCACTACCCCCACCACCACCACCACCACCACCATCAGCATAAGAGGTTTTTGTGGAGTTCTAATAGGCCTGGAGTGTCTGGTTAGTCGTGACGTGTTGTGGCGGTGGTGGGGGGGGAGAGGGAGAGGTGGTGGTGGGGGAGAGAGGGAGAGGTGGTGGTGGGGGAGAGAGGGAGAGGTGGTGATGGTGATGCTGGAGGTGCAGACGTGGCTTGTAAGGTATAGTGAGAGAGTCTTGGAGCTGCAGGTGACTTGAGGGGAAGGGGAGGAGAGGAGGAGGAGGGGAAGAGAGGGAGAAGATGGAGGGGATTGGAAAGGCAGGTGAAAGGAGTGTTGAGGTGGGGAAGGTGTGGGTGTGTTTACAGGTGGAGGAGGAGGAGGAGGAGGAAGGGTCAGTGGAAAAAGAGGAGTGTTCTGAAAGGAGGTGGAGAATAAGTGGAGAAGGAGGAGGAAGGTGAGGTAAAGCAAAGATGGAGAACTGTAAGAAAGGAAGAGGAAAGAAGAAAAAGTGGATTCGTGGGAGGGAGAGAGAAGCAAAGGAGGGATACAAGGAGGAAAGAGAAGAAAAGAAAAAAGCAGAAGGATGCTCAAGAACTAAAGGAAGAGAAGATGGAGTGTTCAGGAGTGGAAAAAATAAATGAGGACAGAAGGAAAAAATACGAAAATAAAGAGAATGGAAAACGAGGAGGGAGAGGAAAGTGGAAGAGAGGAAAAAGAGGAGGGGGAAAGGAGAAAGAAAAGAGGGGAGGGATGCTTGGAGAAGAGAAAGAGGAGGAGGAGGAGGAGGAAGAGGAGTTGGGTATGAAAGAGAGGAGAGAAAGTGTGGAGGAAAGGTTGATTTTGAGACGAAGTAGGATGAAAGGGAAGACTGCAGGGAAGAAAATATTATGAAAAGGAGAAGGAACGAAGAAAAAAGCGGAGGAAGGAAGAGGATGGAAGGAAAGGAGAAAGAGGAAGAGGGAAGAAAGGAATGAGGAAGAGGGTAGAAGAGAAGAGAGGAAAGGGGTGGAAAGGGAGGAAAGAAGAGAGTGGAAAGGAAGGGAGGAAGAGGAAGAGGGTGGAAGAGGAGGAAGAGGATGGAAGGGAAGGGAGGAAAATAGTGCAAGAAATTATAACCAGGAAACTGAGGAATAGGAGAAGAAAGATAAATTAGAAAACGAAAAAAGTAAATCTGGGGAGAAAAATATAGAGATAAAATGAGAACTAATACATAAAAGGAAGTGAAAATATAAAAAAAAGACGAATTCAAGATAAGAAACGAAACAAAGAAAACAAGAAAAAAAAAACAGGAAGTGAAAATATAAACCCCAAAAAAAAACAATTCAAGATAAGGAACGAAACAAAGAAAACAAGAAAAAAAACAGGAAGTGAAAATATAAACCAAAAAAAAAAAATTCAAGATAAGGAACGAAACAAAGAAAACAAGAAAAAAAACGAACAGGAAGTGAAAATATAAACCCAAAAAAAAACAATTCAAGATAAGGAACGAAACAAAGAAAACAAGAAAAAAAACGAACAGGAAGTGAAAATATAAACCCAAAAAAAAAACTATTCAAGATAAGGAACGAAACAAAGAAAACAAGAAAAAAAAACAGGAAGTGAAAATATAAACCAAAAAAAAATCAAGATAAGGAACGAAACAAAGAAAACAAGAAAAAAACAATTAAATGACAGAAAATGAAGAATGAGAAAATAGGAAGAAGCTGTATATCTTTGTTCTTCTATTTTCATTAGAGATTAAAAGAAGAAAAATGAGCTGCCAAATAATAGGAAACAAAGAATGAAAAGAAAATAGAAGAAGAAAATGCTGCACCTTCTCTATCTTTATATTTTCTTCTTTTATTTTTTGTGTGTCTGTGAATCCATCCTCGACACAAAACATCATCCATCTTCAAACCCACGAAATCCAAATCAACATCCACTACAAACCTCATCCATCTCCCTCTAAGATCCACAAACTCATCCACATAAGAGCAACTTCAGTCAAATCGTTCTGGACTGAGCAACCTTCAATCTCTCTCCCTCTCCCTCTCTCCCTTCCCTTCCCATCCTACTATCTCCTTAAGCAAACAAACAAACACACACAAACACACTCACACGCACGCACTTTTTCGCAACCCAAGCAGAAAAAAAAGAGAACGAGGAAGAGCATAAGAAGGAGGAGGAGGCGGAGGAAAACGAAGAAGGAAAGAGAGAGGGGGAAGAAAAGAGAGGGAGGGGGGGAGAGAAGAAGGGAGCTTAGTACACAGACTCTCCCTTTTCCTCCCTGACAGAATTGAAGCTTACTGAACCTCTAATCTTACTGGCTTATAACACCTTGGGAGGAAGTGAGTCCGACCAGGGAATGTGGATTACTAGTCTTGAGGGTGGAGAGGGGAGGAAGATGGCTGAAGGGGGAGGGAGGAGGAGTGTGTACGACGAGGGAGGAAGAGGGTGGAAGGAGAGGGAGGAAAAGGGTTGGAAGGGGAGGGAGGAAGAGAGAGGAAGGGGAGGAAGGAAGAAGGTGGAAAAGGGTTGGAAGGGAAGGGAGGAAGAGAGAGGAAGGGGAGGAAGGAAGAGGAGGGATGGAAGGGGAGGAAGGAAAGGGGTGGAAGCGGAGGAACGAAGAGGATGGGAGGAAAGGAGAAAGAGGAAGAAGGAGGAAAGGAATGAGAAAGAGGGTAGAAGGGAAGAGAGGAAAGGGGTGAAAGTGGAGGAAAGAAGAGAGTGGAAGGGAGGGGAGGAAGAGGAAGAGAGTGGAAGAGGAGGAAGAAGGTGGAAGGGAAGGGAGTAAAAGAGTGCAATAGGAATGAGGAAAGGATTAGAGGTGGAGAAAGACAGAGTGGAAGGGGAGGAAGGATGGGGTGGAAGGGGTGGGAGGGGAAAGAGGGGGGAGGGGTAGCGGGGGGTGGGGGGTGGTGATTGGAAGGTAAGCCCAGCACTGCATTGCGGGTGTTACTTCCTCAGGTGGGCAAGGCGAAGGTAAGCGACAGGTGCAATGTTGGATAATTACTATACTGCTTACCTCCCCACCTGACCCCCCCCTCCGCCCCCCCCCCCCGCCCCCTCCCTTCACCCAGTCACCGCTCACGTCCAAGTCACGCCCAGGAGGAGGAGGAAGAGGAAGTAGGAATGGAGTTTAATGGTGTAGGAAAAGAATGTTTGCGTTTTCGTTTGATTTTCACTTTTATTTTGTTTATTTTTATCTTCTCGTTATCATTCCCATCCTCCTCTTCACCTTACCCTCATTCTCCTTACCCTCTTCCTCATCCACGTTCTCCTCTTCCTCATCTTCGTTCTCCTCCTCCTCCTCCTCCTCCTCCTTCTCTTTCTCGTCCTCCTCAAACCTCACTTCACTTTCCATAACTTCACTTCCGTACACTTCACATCACAGCCTTGCCACACGCACCCTCATCTCTCCTCATTCACCTCCTCCTCCTCCTCCTCCTCCTCTTCCTCGCGTCATGTCTTGCCGGAAGCCGTTTACGCAACTGCCAATCACGCCGAATTTCGTTCACCGTCCACCTCTCAGAATGGCTCCGTTTCCGCCACTTTTCCCGCTAATCCTTCACGCGCACTGAAAAAAGGAGGAAGGGGAGGCCGAAAAGAGAAACCCGTATCATTCTCACGTCCCGCGGCCAGGACGGTGCGCGCTGCCAGAAAATATAGCCCCCAATGATAGCTATAGAGGCGTGGATGCTCACTCCTGCCTTTCCCTCTCTCCCTCTCTTCTTCTTTCTCTCCTTACCTCCCTCCTTTTCTCCCATTTTCTACCTCCCCCTCTCCTTTTCTCTCTCCTTTCCTCCTTCCCTCTCTCATTCTCCGTCCTTTCTCTCTCCTTACCTCCCTCCTTTTCTCTCCTTTTCTACCTCCCTCTCTCCTTTGTCTTCTTTCCTCCTTCCCTCTCTCATTCTCCGTCCTTTCTCTCTCCTTACCTCCCTCCTATTCTCTCCTTTTCTACCTCCCTCTCTCCTTTGTCTTCTTTCCTCCTTCCCTCTCTCATTCTCCGTCCTTTCTCTCTCCTTACCTCCCTCCTATTCTCTCCTTTTCTACCTCCCCCCTCTCCTTTTCTCTCTCCTTTCCTCCTTCCCTCTCTCATTCTCCGTCCTTGCTCACTCCGTACCTTCCTCCATTTCTCTCCATTTCTACCCCCCCCCTCTCCTTTTCTCTCTCCTTTCCTCCTTCCCTCTCTCATTCTCCTTTCTTTCTCTCTCCTTACCTCCCTCCTTTTCTCTCATTTTCTACCTCCCCCTCTCCTTTTCTCTCTCCTTTCCTCCTTCCCTCTCTCATTCTCCGTCCTTTCTCTCTCCTTACCTCCCTCCTTTTCTCTCCTTTTCTACCTCCCCCTCTCCTTTCTCTTCTTTCCTCCTTCCCTCTCTCATTCTCCGTCCTTTCTCTCTCCTTACCTCCCTCCTTTTCTCTCCTTTTCTACCTCCCCCCTCTCCTTTTCTCTCTCCTTTCCTCCTTCCCTCTCTCATTCTCCCTCCTTTCTCTCTCCCTATTTTCCTCCACCTGCCTTCGTTTCTTTTCTCCACTTTTCCCCTTCCTTCCCTTTCCTTGCCACTCTCCCTTCCCCTCATCCCCTTCTTTCTTCATCCATCCATCCCCACTCTTCCTTCCTATCCTCTTCCTTCTCGTCCTCCTCCTCCTTCCCCCTCCAACCCTCTCTTTCCTTCCTCCCTCCTTCTCTCTCTCTCTTTCCGCGTAACCTACCCTCTTCAGAAAAGGTTTGCCGTGTATGTTGATAAGAACCCTTGCACTCTATTCTATTTTGCCTTACCTTACCTAAACTTACCTTACCTATTCTTACCTGTCTGTTTCTGCCTTACCTTACCTTACCTATGTATGTCTCTGCCTCACCTCACCTAATACCTATCCTCACCTATGCCTGTTTCTGCCTTCTTACCTTATCTTACCTTACCTTACCTTACCTTACCTTACCTTACCTTACCTCTGCCTGTCTTACCTTACCTTACTTATGCCTGTTTCTACCTTCTTACCTTACCTTACCTTACCTTACCTTACCTTTGCCTGTCTTACCTTACCTTACTTATGCCTGTTTCTACCTTCTTACCTTACCTTACCTTACCTTACCTTACCTTACCTTACCTATGTCTGCCAGCCTTACCTTACCTTACTTACGCCTGTTTCTGCCTTCCCGTTTTCTTTTTCTTTTTTATATTTCTTTTGGCAGTTTATTCGTTACCTGTTCGTTCGTAAGGTAGCAAATACACCTGCCTGTCTATCTATACTGATTACTCTTTCACCTGTTTGTTTGTTTTCGTTCGAGTTTTCTTTCTTTTCCTTACTTCCGAGGTGACATTCTTGCTTAAGTTCAGTGCGTGTAACCTCCGTTTTCTTTCCCTCTTCTTTTTCTATTTCTTCTGGATTTTTTTTTTTTTCTTAGCGAGAGTTTAATGTCTCGGCTGCGCGTTCATGAGTTTTTTGGGGAACATTTTTGGGAAGGTTTAATGTTCCCTAATTACACTTTTGCATGTCTCCTTTTTTATCCGCGTTTCTTGCTCTGTAATTTTGGCACACTATACGTTTATGGCAGCCCACGCGCGTCCACTGACACACACACACGCACACGCACACGCACACGCACACACACACACACACACACACACACACACACACACACACACAGCAGTTTCTTCTCTTCTAAAACTTTTTTTCTCTCTTCTATTTCCCCCTCCTTCCTCTTTCCCTCCAGTTACTTCCCTTCCCCTTCTCTTTCTTTCCCTTCTTTTCTTCCCTTTCTCCCTTCTTCCTTCTCCCTATTTTCCTCCACTTGCCTTCGTTCCCTTTCTCTACTTTTCCCCTTTCCTTCCCACTCTCCCTTCCCCTCATCCCCTTCTACCTTCATCCATACTTCCCCACTCTTCCTTTCTATCCCCTTCCTTGGCAAACGGATTGATTAAATCACTGAACGCAGGCAGCCTGGTAATGAGCCAACAGGCTTTCTGCTGCCTGCTAGTCCATGTTTCCATGTTTCCTCCTCCTCCTCCTCCTTCCCCCTCCAACCCTCCCTTCTTACCTTCCTTCATTTTACAATACGAAAGGAGAAAATGAAATCGAAGTCCCGAGGGAAAGAAAAGAAGAGATAAAAAAATAATAAGAGGAACCTTTTCTAAGGCACTTTAAATTGACAAAGAAAAGGGAAATACTAAAAAAAATAGACGGAGACGGGCTGCGAGACACCCTATATCGCTTTCCCATTTCTGGCCCACATTTTTGGTGAAAGGAGCCGCGGATCATCCAGGAAAATCTCTATGAAACCTCATTTTCCGGCGTCAAGGGCGAACAATCGACAGCAATTTCTCCGCCGTAATGGAAAACGCGCAAATCCCCCCTCGCGGCTCGTCCCTCGGCGCGCGCTGGTCCCGTTTTCGTTTTTCGTTTTGGTGCTCCGTCAATGAAGAGCGCAGACTAGATGTTCTTTTTTTTCTGCTGATTTTTTTTTTCTTTTGCTTATCTGTATATTTGTCCTGCTTCTGTTTTTTTTTTTTGTTTGTTTGTTTTGTTTCCTTTTTCCATCTCGTTCTTCATCTCATTTTTCTTTTGCTCCTTTTCTATATTTTCGTTTTGGCTTTTTTTTTTCGTCACGTTCTTTTTCTTTTTTCTTCCTTATCTTTATTATCCCTCTGTTTTTTTTCCCGTATCGTCCTTCATTTTTTTTTCTCTTTCTTCGGCTGCCATTTCCTTTCTTCACACACACACACACACACGCACACACACACACACACACACACACACACACACACACACATAAAGGAATAGCTAAAAATCAAATCCCCTTCACTTTCTCTCTCTAAAAAAAAAAGATAGGGAAAAGAAAGAGAAAACAGAATCGCATTAACCAAAACATTAAAAATTAAACCACTAAACCTCACAATAAATAAATAAAAAAAAAAACGAAAAAGGGACAAGATAAACAGTCAGGACAAAAAAAAAGAAACCGAAAACTAATTAATAAAAAAAACGCAGAGAACTGGATTAAAAAAAAAAAAACGAAAATAAGAAAAAAAAGGCGAAAATGATCATCCGTATTAACTCTTTTTATCACTTTTTCTACCTTGATCAGACAACAGGTATACCGAGACAAGCTTTTTCCGCCCTCTCTCCATCATCTCCATCCTCCTCTCTCTACTCCACTCCTCCACTTATCACCTTTTCCCCTCCTCCTTTCTCTCTCTATCTTCCCATCCTCTCCAGTCATCTCTCACCTTTCTCTTTCACTCTCTTTGGCTTTTCCATCTATGTCTGTCATCATTCTGTATTTCCTTTTCCTCCTTTCTTCTATCTTCCTCCCCATACATCTCTCCCTATCCCTCCCTCCCTCCTCCTCCTCCTACTTCCTACTTCCTACGCCATCCCCATACTCAATCCCCTGTCCTACTTATCCCCAGCCCCCCACGCCTTCCTCTTCCCCATGAGTCAATGCAACGGAGATGAGCACCGAGGCCACGCGTAGCTATAGCGTATGCCCTCAACTTTACATTTACTTTACTTTTCTCCATCTCCTTTTCCTGCCTCCTGTCTCTTTCACTCTTCCTACTCCTCTTCTCGCTTCTCTTTCTCTCCCTTATATCCCTTCCCCAACCTCTCATACTCTCCCTACACCTCCCTCTCTCTCTCTCTCCCTCTCCCTGCGCCCCTTCACGCCCCTCTAACGCTGTCCTGATTAAAACAAACCCCCAAAGTAGGATCAAATCGGCTTAAGGGGGTGTCGGAGGGTCGGGGCGAAAGGTAGAGCCACGGAAAGAGGATCCACTTCGTTAGTCTTTTGTTTCTTGTCCTCGCGTGGATGTGCATGTCACGGGCTGGAGCTGGATGTTGTTTTGTTGGTTGTGGTTATAATGAGAGTGGTGAGGATTTGATGTGTTGGCTCATGGGGAAGAGTGAGACGAAAGGGATGGGGGTGGGTAGGACAGAGAAATGAGTGTGGGGAAGACGTGGGAAGTAGGAGGGTGGGGAGAGAGTATGTGAAGAAGGGGAAAGGTGTATTGGGAGGAAGATAAAGAGGGAAAGAAGGGGGAAAAGGGAATACTGAATGGTGGCACACGTAGATGGAAAAGGCGAAGAGAATGAAATAAATAGTGAGATTGGATTGGAGAGGATGGGAAGATAGAGAAAGGAGGAGGGAAGGAGGAATGGAGTAGAGAGAGGTGGAAAGACAGAGAGAATGGGATGGCGAAGAAATAGGAACATTTTGAGTAATCTTTTGTTGAGTCTTGTAGTAGTAGTAGTAGAAGTAGTAGTAGTAGTAGTAGTAGTAGTAGTAGTAGCAGTAGTGGTAGTTGTTGTTGTTGTTGTGTTAGACTTGGCAGCGGTGGTGCGGCACACATCAAATACAAGTTATGTACATATATAAATAAGCTCTCACTCTTTGACATGCATACATAAGCTTACTTTTACTTCAGTTAGTGTAGATGCGATTCGACGATATTCCTACAGCTTCCGCGTAGAAAATATATAAAAAACTATAAAAAACGAACAGATAATATAATAATAATAATAATAATAATAATAATAATAATAATAATAATAATAATAATAATAATAATAATAATAATAATAATAATAATAATAAATACCATAGAACTTGTTGATTGAATTCGAGCGCAAAGGAAAACGAAAGGGAGGAGGTAGGAGTTTTTTGAATGGAGGAAAACGGGAGGAGGAGGAGGAGGGAGGGAGGGAGGAAAGTCTAGGGTACAGGCAAAGGGAGGGAGAATTGGAATGGAGGGAAATGGAAGGAGAAAAGTTAAAGAAGGGAGAAGTTTTTTGAGTGGAGGAAAAGGGAAGGAGAAGAGTTCCAGAAAGGAGAGAAAAGTAGGGATGAGGGAGATAGAGGACGGAGGGAATGGAGATTTGGGCCAGAGAGAGAGAGAGAGAGAGAGAGAGAGAGAGAGAGAGAGAGAGAGAAGGGACGCTTGGGAGGGAAAAAGGGAGGAAGGGAGGGCAGGGAGGAGGGAAGAAAGCCCAAGGGTGAGGGAAGCCTGCCACAGACGACCGATCGTGGAAATAACCTGATCAAAATAAAGCACAAAATCTCCTCTGAAATGCAGATCGCGGGAGGGGATGAAGGGGGGGCGGGGGAGGAGTAGAAGGGGAGTGCGGGGGGCGGGGGAAGGGGGGAAGGGAATGAAGGACTGATGGTGCCGCCGCCGCCGCTGGGAAAAGGCTGATCTTCTTATGTTTTTTATCTTGTTTTTTTCCTCAATCCCTTCTAGGCGGCATTAAAACCTCCATCGCGATGTTCTTTTTTCTTTTCCTCTCTCTGAAACGCCGGGTATATTTTTTTCCCCCGGTTTTGGATTTTATTTCAAGGGGGGCTGAGCCGCGGAGGGGAAAACGAAGAGGAAAAAAGAGAAGTTTAGAGGAGCAGAGAAAGAGGAAGGAGAGGAAGAAAGAATGCGAGGAAAGGGGGGAGGAGGGATGGAGAAGGAAGGGCAGAGAGAAAATAAGACCCATGGAGATTTTAAAGACGCAGCGAGAACGAAAAACAGTAAAATAAAACAAAGAAATTTAGAACATGGAATAAGACAAGCAAAAAGAAAAGGGAGGAAGGAGAGAGAAAGAAGCGGAGAAATAGGATTCAAGGAGATTTTAGACACGCAAAGAGAACGAAAACCAAAAAGAAATAATAATGGGGAAATTTAGAACTGGGTAAAAGATAGGCAAAAGAAGAGAGTGGAAGGAAGGAGAGAGAGAGAAAGAGGGAAAATAGGAAATAGCAAACGAACATAAAGGAAAGCAAGCGAAAAAAAAGTGTTAGAGGAAGGAAAAAGAGGAAAGAAGGAAAATATGAATCAGAAAACAAACGACGGAAAACAACAACAGAAACATAAGTAAGAAATTTAGAACACGAAAAAAGAAAGACAAAAGGAATGACTTGAAGGAAGGAAGCAGAAAAAGGAGGAAAAATAGCGAACGAACGTGACGGAAAGCAATGTGTGGCAACTTTAGTGAAGAGCCGAGCCGAGCCGAGCCGAGCCGAGCCGAGCGCCGCCGTACTTGAGAGAAAATGGGATGAGCCGCGGCTTTGCTCACTGGCTTGCTAAATTGCAATCGACACCGACCCGGGGCGAGGGGAGAGAGGCAGCCCGAGGAGGAGGAGGCCGGGAGGGGAGGAGAAGGGGAGATTAGAGAGGATTTATTTTGGGTTTGAAGGGGGATTGTGGCTACCCTCTGAGGGGATTTGGGGAAGGCACAGATCCTCCCCTCGTGTCCTGATGCACAGACGACCCCTTGACTTGGCAGGTGCGGGGGCCAGGCACGGGAGGAAGGAGAGCCAGGCAAGTCCCTCCCCCCCACCCACCCACCCCCCACCTCTCTCTCTCTCTCTTTCTCTCCCTCTGTCTCTCCCCTCTCTCTAACCCCAAGCGTCATCCCCTCGGCGTCCCATCGCTGTCCCTTCGGCGTCAGTTTAGCGTGATGAAGTGTGCTGAAGTGTATTGAAGGGTGTGTTGTGTTTGAGGCTGTGTGTGTGTCCGGTTGTCTTTCTCTCACTCTCTCTCTCTTTTCCTTTATCTGTCTATCAGTGTATCTATATATCTGTATGTATCTATCCATCTATCTATTTGTCCTCTGGTGCAGTCTTCCCGATAAGTTCTATGAATCTTTTTATCTCCATCTGTATCTTTCTAACTAACTATCTGTTTACCTATCTGTTTATCTGGGTCTATCTATCTATCTATCTATCTATCTCTGGTGCAGTCTTCCCGCCCCCCTTCGTGTCCCGCCCTCGCTAAGCTCCTCTCGGTTCTCCTCCCGCAGGCGGTTCGGGACCAAGTGTTCGGGGTGTCTGCAGGGCATCTCTCCGCAGGACCTGGTGAGGAAGGCCCGCGACCGCGTCTTCCACCTCAAGTGCTTCACCTGCTGCGTCTGCCGCAAGCAGCTCTCCACCGGCGAGGAACTCTACGTGCTCGACGAGAACAAATTCATCTGTAAACAAGACTACATGGGCGGCAAGGCCATGTCGGGTGAGTGACGCAAGTACACACACAAAACACTGACAGGGATAGAGGTAGCGGCCCCGTGAACCCTGGCGAGGGCACGTGTGTAGTCCTCAAGCCCCCTGGGAATCTTAACTTCGGAGTGTTGGGGTTATGGGTGTGTTGGGGTTATGGCTGTGTTGGGGTTATGGGTGTGTTGGGGTTATGGGCGCAAAGAAATGTAGTTACTGCCTGACAAAACGGTAACGGCCATTAAACCTTGACAAACATGTACCGTTCAATCCAATGGGTGACAAATTTCAAGTTCTTAAGCACGAGAGGAAGATATTTGGCTTGTGGGTGATCCTGACGACACTTGCAGTACCGTCAACGAAGGAAGTGAAGTCGACCCTAGATATAAAGTAATAATAAAAACAATCTGATATGTACTCCTTTTACAATCAGCATCAGTGTTCATCCTCTTTAGTTTTCGCTCACTCTCTTTTCGATCGTTCGCAAGGTGGCCCATAATTTTTTAGAGCAACAGTACTACCGTAGACTTTAAATTCTGGTTGCTTAAGAGGGTACAGAGCACGGTCAGTTGTTTACGAGCAAGAAAAAAAACGATATATGCTGTTTCTTGAATTTCCTGCCAAAACCCGCTCAGCCCTAGAGGAAGAGAGGCGAAGGAGAGAAAAGATAGGAAGATCGAGGAGAAGGAGGAGGAGCGTGTAGAAGGGACACTGACTTATTATGCATGATTGACTGTGTGTGTGTGTGTGTGTGTGTGTGTGTGTGTGTGTGTGTGTGTGTGTAAGTTGCTTTAGGTGTACATGATTGAGTTTGTGTTGTTTCAGATATACAAGGTGTGTGTGTGTGTGTGTGTGTGTGTGTGTGTGTGTGTGTGTGTGTGTGTGTGTGTGTTTTGACCGCTGTTTCCATGACAAAACTAGGAAACTTCTAATCCTTTCCCATATATCCACCAAACACAACATTCTTATCTGCGTTATCACAAAGGAGGAGAATAGAAGTAGGAGTAACAATACAAGCTGGTTTAGTAGAAGGAGTAGAAGGAGTTATATGAGTAGTAGGAAGAGCCATTACCTGCCTTCCTTCTCTCCATTCTCTTCACCTATCTTTTTTTCTCTATTTCCTCTCCTTCTGTTCCCATCTTCCTCTTTATTCCTCTTTTTCTTTCGTCTTATTCTCTTTTCCCCCTCTAAATATCCCTCGTTTCTCCTCATTCCCAAACCCAAAAGAAGAAGGGAAAGAAAAAGACTTGTATACCAACCTCTTTCCTGTGTTCATGCCCCAACCTCCTCTTCCTCCTCCTCCTCCTCCTTTCTTCTTTTTCGTCGTCATCCACTTCCTCCTCCACGCCCGCCGCGACACATCCACGGCAGAAACAAATGATCCTGTCACAAGTTTTCCCGCTCTGCCTCCTCCTCCTCCTCCTCTTCCTCCTCCTCCTCCTCCTCCTCCTCCTCGGCATAGATTAATCAAAGCGACCTCATAGTTGTTTCTAGACTTTTAGAAGAGGAGGAAGAGAAGGAGGAGGAGAAGATGAAGGAAGAGGTGGAGGGAAAAGAAAAGCTAGAGTATGAAACAATGAAATTTCGTGTCATAATATAGATGAGAGAGAGAGAGAGAGAGAGAGAGAGAGAGAGAGAGAGAGAGAGAGAGAGAGATTTCAACATCGAGGAAAAAAAATTAAAGGAAAAAGTCAACGTTATTTCACAAACTATTTTATCTTTGTGTCTTGTTCATTTTTACCTTTTTTTTCTCTTTTTTTTTTTTTTTTGTCTCCTTGGGTCCGAGTGTGAGTGAAGGCAACACACACACACACACACACACACACACACACACACACACACACACACACACACACACACACACACACACACACACCTTGTTAAGCAGATCAGTCAGGTGTGAACGCATACCTGGAGTGATAATTCTCAGGTGTTTTTCTCTCATTTTTTTTTCTTTTCTTTTTTAGTATCGATGTTTTCCTCAGATAAACTTGTGTGGCCGAAGGAGTTTAGTGCTCCTGTTAATCCCTTCTGTTCGTTTTCTGCCGTTTGTTTATTTGTTTGTTTGTTTCTCTCTCCCTCCTCACCTCCCTTCTTCTTCCCTTTCTCCTTACTTCCTCTTCCCGCGATGCTGTTTCTTCCATACTCTTTTTTTTTTCATCTCCTTAATGTGACTTTCTCTCCTTTTTTATGCACGTATATCTCTATTTTCATATTTATTTGTTTGTATTTGTATTTCTTGATCCTTTTCCGCTCCTTCCTTCTCTCCATTCTCTTCATTAGCTATCTTTTTTTCTCTATTCCCTCTCCTTCTGTTCCCATCTTTCTCTTTCTTCCTCTTTCTTTCGTTTTGTGTTCTATCTGTCTAAATCACTCGTTCTCTTCTAATCTCTCTTCCTTTCCTTCCTTCTCTTATCTTCACCTGCTATCATTCTATATTCACTCTCCATCTGTTCCTATCTTTCTCTTTCTTCCTCCCTCTTTTCTTTCGTCTTATTCTCTATCCATCTACCTATCACTCGTTTCTCTTTGTATCTCTTTTCCTCTCGTTCCTTCTCTTATCTTCACCTGGTATTTTCTTTCTCTGTTTCCTCTCCTTCTGTTCCTATCTTTCTCTTTCTTCCTCTTTTTCTTACGTCTTGTTTTCTATCCCTCTGTAAATCACTCGTTCTCTTCTAATCTCTTTTCCTCTCCTTCCTTTTCACTTATCTTCATCTACTATCTTCTTTTCCTATTTCCTCTCCTTCTGCTCCTACCTTTCTTTTCTTTCCTCTTTTTCTTTCGTCTTATTTTTATCCATTTGCATATCACTCGCTTTTTCTCTATCTCCTTTGCTTGCTGTCTCTCCTTATTTTTTCCTTCCCTCCTTCATTTTTCTCTCCCTTTCTTTCATCCTTTACCTAACTTTCCATCCTTCTACCTTAATCATCTGTCCTCTTTCCTCTCCTTCTCTTCGTTCCTCCTTCCCTTCCTTTCTCCTTCTCTCTTTCTTCTCTTCTCTGTTTGTTCTTCACTCATAAACATACTGTCACTGTCACCCACTCTCTCTCTCTCTCACTCACTCATTTACTCACTCACTCACTCACTCACTCACTCACTCACTCACTCACCTATTTACTTCACCTTGACTCAAGTAGACCCCGCCGACCATTACAGGTGACGGAAGAGAGAAATGAGAGAGAGAGAGAGAGAGAGAGAGAGAGAGAGAGAGAGAGAGAGAGAGAGAGAGAGAGAGAGAGAGAGAGAGACTAATTAAAAAGATACGTGGACAGGAAGACAGACATATAAATAGATAATGATAGATAGATAGACAAAGATAGATAGATAAAGAGAGAGTTAAGTAGAGATAAATAAAGAAAGGAAATAAACAAAAATGGATAAACAATAGAAAATCATATTGTTAAGTTTGCCATCAATACAAATATACAGACATACAAACATACATACAAGACACAGACAGACAGACACAACTTCCAGACATTCAGAAAGACAGACAATTAGACGGAGCGATACAGACATACAGATACACAGACAAAGAGACAGACAGACAGATAGACACAACTTAGAGACATTCAGAAAGACAGACAATTAGACGGAGCGATACAGACATACAGATACACAGACAAAGAGACAGACAGACAGACAAACACAACTTAGAGACATTTAGAAAGACAGACAATTAGACGGAGCGATACAGACATACAGATAAACACAACTTAGAGACATTCAGAAAGACAGACAATTAGACGGAGCGATACAGACATACATATACACAGACAAATAGACAAACAGGCAGATAGATAGACACAAATCATTCTTCCCACATTCATTATCATCTTCAAAAGGCATGAAATGTGAACTAAAAAGGAAACTCACCCTTCCTTTACCTCCTCCTCCTCCTCCTCCTCCTCCTCCTCCTCTCTTCGTAATTAAGAAGAAAAAAAACGTCAATATCTCATCTCTTCCTTCGTCATCAGTAAATACCCTAGCCATCTTCTTCCCCCTCTTCCTCCCCTCTTCCTCCCCTCTTCCTCTCCTCCTCCTCCCTCGACCCGCCCCTCCCTTAAGTTAATGAGTCGTGGAGGAAGATGTTGGAGGAGGAGGAGGAGGAGGAGGCTGGGGTGAAGGGGAAGAAGGGGAAGAAGGGAGAAGCGTGCCACCCCAACTTTCAACATCCATAAATTTTCCCTCCCCATCTTTCCCCTCTTCTCCCCTTCCTCCCCTTCCCCTCCCTCCCCTCCCCTCTTCCTCCCTACTTAAATAGGTCTCGTGTGGGCATTCGTTTAATTGTCTACGTTTTTTTTTTTTTTTTTACCTACCTTCGTTTTTTCGTCTAATTATAGTCTATTGAGAGAGAGAGAGAGAGAGAGAGAGAGAGAGAGAGAGAGAGAGAGAGAACATCGAAACCACTATAAAAAAATACGCGTGAAAACAAAGATTGGAGCCGAAAAGCGTGACAGGACAAGACACGCACAAGGGCCACAAGACGGAGTGCCAATACATCGTGCCAGACTAAATTTACTGGGGAAGTGCCGCGCGGAGAGGGATGGGGGTTGATTCTGAGAGTGCCACGGTGTTAAGGACATGGAGAGGAAGAATGGGGAAGGTGGTGTGATGGGTAGGTAAGGAGAGGAAGGAAGGGAGGGATGGGGCTTGATTCTGAGAGTGCCACGGGGTTAAGGTAATGGGGAGGCAGAATGGGGGAGGCGTGATGGGTAGGGAAGGAGAGGAAGGAAGGGAAGGTGGAGTGATGGGTAGGTAAGGAGAGGAAGGAAGGGAAGGATGGGGCTTGATTCTGAGAGTGCCACGGGGTTAAGGGAATGGGGAGGCAGCATGAGAAAGGTGTGATGAGTAGGCAAGGAGATGAAGGAAGAAGTGCCGCATTGTTGAGAGAATGGGGAGAGAGGGGGGGGATGTGTGATGGGTAGGCAAGGAGAGGAAGGAAGGGGAAGTGTGTGTATTATGGGAATGGGAGAGGACATTGTGTAGGAGTGATGGGTAGGCAGGTAGAGAAAGGAATGAAGGGAAAAGTAAACGGAACATAAGCAGAGGATACTAGTTAGAAAAGGGGAAGAGAAGGAAAAGAAGGGTAGGCCATTTGGAGCATATGGATGAAAGGAAGGAAAGAAGAGGGAAGGGAGAAGAGAGTGAAGAAAGGAAAAGCAACTGAGAGAGGAAGGAGGAGGGGGGGGGGGGACGCGAAGGAAAGGGAGAAGTGAAGAAGGGAAGTTAAGGGAGGCGACGCGGAGGAAAGGAGAAATAGGACAAGAATGAAGGAAAAAAGGGAGATGAAGGAAGGCAAGGAAAGAATAAAAGGAGGAAGGGAAGGGAAGAAGGAAGATGAAGGGAGGGAAGAAATCAATGAAAGGAGGAAGGGGAAGGGAGGCGGGGCAATGGGAAAGGAGGAAAAAGAGGCAAGAAGGGAAGAGGGAGAGGAAGGGAGAAGAAGAAGGCAAGAAAGAAGGGAAGGAGAGAGAGGAAGGGAGGCGGCGCAGCGGTGAGGGAGGGAAAAGAAGGAAAGGAAAAGAAAGAGTTTAAAGGAAAGAATAAAGGAGAAAAGAAAGGGAACAGGAAAGGAAGAAGGAAGGGGAAAGAAGGTAAGAAAATAAGGGAAAGAGAGAGCGAAAGGGAGAAAAGAAAGCAAGAATTAAGGAAAAGAGGGAAAGAAGGGAGAAGAAGGAGGCAAGAAGGAATAGAAAAAGGAAATGGAGGGAGAAGGTAGAGGAAAGGAGACGACACGGAAGAAAGGGAAAAGAAGAGGGTAAGGAGGGAGGGGAGCGAGGCGGTGCGGCGGTAAGAGGAAGGGGGCCAGGTGCCAAGGCGGGCCACGGGCGGGAGTGCCACGCGTGCCAGCCACTGTAGCGTGAAATGAGGTGTCGACGCGAGCCCGTAACTCACCATCCAACGAGGAGGAGGAGGAGGAGGAGGAGGTATAGCAGTAGTAATAGCATCAGAAGTAGGAAGAGGGAGATGAGATGAAGAGGAGGAGGAGGAGGAAGAGGAGGAGGAGGAGGAGGAGGTAAGGTATAGCAGTAATAGCATCAGAAGTAGGAAGAGGGAGATGAGATGAAGAAGAGGAGGAAGAGGAAGAGGAATAGGAAGAGGAGGAGGAGGAAGAGTGTTGGGATAGTAGCCGTAACAGAAGCAATAGCAGCAGTAAAGAGAAATAGGAAGATGAAGAGAAGAAGGAGGAGGAGGAGGAAGAGGAGGAAAGAAGTAGAATGAAGAGGAGGAAAAAGAAGAGAACAGCATAAAAAGAAAGACTTGCAGGAAATAAAAGGAAAAAAAGAGGAGAAAATAAAGAGATAGAAATATGTAGTTAAAGACATACAATAAACAGAGAAATAAGGAGACGAAAAAAAGAGTAAGATGAGCAGAAACATAAAGAAAACGAGGGAAAACAAGGAAAACAACAACAAAAGTAAGGAACCATGAATTATTAAGAAAATGAAGAAGGGAAGGAGGAGATAACGCAACGGAGGATAAAAGAGAAATAAATCAAAGAGAGAGAGAGAGAGAGAGAGAGAGAGAGAGAGAGAGAGAGAGAGAGAGAGAGAGAGAGAGAGCATTGCGAGTTAACAAAAAGTACGAAGGAAGGAAAAATGGCTCGTAAAGAAGAGGAATATAAAGAGAAGAGAGAGAAAATGCAATTACACGAAGGAGGGAAATGAAGCAGTAGTGATAAAGAGTGTGAAGGGAAGAAGATTAGAATAGAGCGAAAAGGATTTATTATTATGATTATTTTATTATTATTATTATTATTATTATTATTATTATTATTATTATTATTATTATTATTATTATTATTATTATTATTATTATTATTATTATTATTATTATTATTATTATTATTATTATTATTATTATTATTAATGAGTTATTGCCAATACGTCTTACATTTTCTTGACTCTTATTTGTCTTTATATTTCTTTCTTCTTTTCTCTTTCTTCGTTATTTTTTACTTTCTTGTGGTTTTCTTTCACCTTTCTCTTCTTTCTTTCTTTCTTTCTCTTCTTTATTTCTGATTTTCTCGTGGTTTTCATTCCCCTATCTCTTCTTTCTTTCTTTTTTTCTTTCTTTCTCGTTTTCTTTCATCATTTTCTTCTTTCTTTCTTTCTTTCTCTTCTTTATTTCTGATTTTCTCGTGGTTTTCATTCCCCTATCTCTTCTTTCTTTCTTTTTTTCTTTCTTTCGCGTTTTCTTTCATCTTTTTCTTCTTTCTTTCTTTCTTTCTCTTCTTTATTTCTGATTTTCTCGTGGTTTTCATTCCCCTATCTCTCTTTCTTTCTTTCTTTCTTTCTTTCTTTCTTTCTTCTTCTTCGTCATCATTATTCTTATTTATTTAACGTCTTATTCTACTTATTTTGGTCTGTTATTTTCTTCCCTTCAATATTTTTCTTAGTAATTTAGTTTTCTTGTATAATTTATTCATTCTCCTTTTTCCTCACTGATCATTTATAACTTATGTTCGTGAAATATTAGCCACCTTATTTTTTTTTCATATTTACGCTTTTAATTATCACATCTCAAATACCTTCCCAAAATAATTACCTATCGCATTTTAATATCACCAGATCCAAACCTACACTTACCTTCCATCCATTAGCTTTATTACCCTTTATTTCACATTTAACACACACGCTTTCACTTCATTTTTACTTCATTTAATCCGTTAGGTATCCGATTTTGAGACGGGCACTTTACGATTCTACTTAACTTTACCTTTCTTTATCTATCTCACTTTTCGAGGACTTATTACTGTTATGCCATGGCCGTCTCACTTTTGGAAGGCCTTGGCTCTACTTGGTGGCAGGATTTTCACTCAGTTTACCTTAACAAACCTTTTTATACTTTTCAACACCTGCTTACACCTAATTACACCTGGCTTTCACCCGTTCAGACCTATTTTACACCTGTTTACACCTGTTTACACCTTCTATACACCTGTTTTACACCTGTTCACACTTCTTTTCACCTGTTTTACACCTGTTCACACCTACTTACACCTGTTTACATCTGCTTACACCTGCCCGTTGCCTTTCACCTGCTGAGACTCTGAAGACGTAAAGACTCCTGTTAATCCCCGACGCTCACCTTGAGATACCTGAGCTCTTGAAATTACCTGGTAGCTATTAGTACTAAGGGAAAGATGCTCCTTCTCCTCTTCTTCCTCTTTCTCCTCCTCTTCGTTTTCGTTATTTTCTACCTCCTCCTTTTCTTCATATTCATCTTCTTCCTTTTCATTATTCTCCTTTACCTTCTCCTCCTCTTCCTCCTCCTTTTTCACATTCATCTTTCTCACCCCCTTATTTTCTTTCTCTCCTCTTCCTCTTCATCTTCCTCTTCCTATTCGTTTTCTTTGTCCTCTCCCTCCTCCTCTTCTTCATATTCATCGTCGTCTTCTTCATTTTCCACCTCTTTCTCACCCTCCTTATTTTTCTTCTCACCCTCCTACTCTTCTCCTTCCTCTTCATCATACTCTTACGCATCCTCTCCTTCATCTCCCCATTCATTTTCCTTGTTCATCTTATTAGTATCCATTCCTATATCCACTTTTTCCTGTCCGTTACGTAGTTTTTAGTTCTGGTTGACGACGGTAAGTGTAAAGTTTGGAGCATGGCTGGTAACGAAAGCAGAGTGAAATGATATTGGTAGAAGAAGATGGGGTAAGAGAAGGCTGGTAAAGATAGTGAAAGGCTGCTTGGTGAGTGGTAGAAACAAAGGAGGGAAGAGAATGGGAGAGGAGGGAAAGGGAGGGGAAGAGAATGGGAGGCGAAGGGGAGAAGAGGGGAAGGGAGGGGAGGAGAATGGAAGGCGAGGGGGGAAGAGGGGAAGGGAGGGGAAGAGAATGGGAGGCGGGGGGAGAAGAGAGGAAGGGAGGGGAAGAGAATGGGAGGCGAGGGGGGAAGAGGGGAAAGGAGGGGAAGAGAATGGGAGGCGAAGGGGAGAAGAGGGGAAGGGAGGGGAAGAGAATGGAAGGCGAGGGGGGAAGAGGGGAAAGGAGGGGAAGAGAATGGAAGGCGAGGGGGGAAGAGGGGAAAGGAGGGGAAGAGAATGGGAGGAGAGGAGGGATGGGAAGAGAATGGGAGAAGAAGGGAAAGGAGGGGAAGAGAATGGGAGGAGAGGGGGGATGGGAAGAGAATGGGAGAAGAAGGGAAGGGAGGGGAAGAGAATGGAAAGCGAAGGGGAGAGAGAACACGAAACAACAGCCGGTCTACAGAAGTTATAAAGAGAGGGAGACTGCGTTGGAGCCGAGAAAAATACACTTAATTTGAACCTTTAACAAGTCACCCCCGCGCCCACTTACTCCCTCCTTCCACCCTCCTCTCCCCTACCTCCCAAACACACCCACACACCCACAAACCTAAACACATCCTCTCTGAATTAGATTAACCACATCTGTCGGCGCCATTTACTTAAGAAGTGTATATATATTAAGGTTTGCACATTTATCTATTGTTGATGGCCTTTTTTTCCACTTCTCCCTTTTCTTCATTCTTCTTTTCCTCCTCAGTTTCTTCCTCGTTGCTTTCACTCCCTCCTTCCCTCCCTGTCTGACCGTCCCGCCGGCTGTCTCGTAGGTTATCTCCTCCTCCCTTCCTCCTCCTCCTCCTCCTCCTCCTCCTCCTCCTAGCTCCTTTCGGGCAAAACACGTACCGACGCAGATCATCGTTCATGTTTACGTCACGTCAAACTCGTGTCAAGAAATCTGTTTTTTCGCCCCAAAGACTAAATATGCATCGCCGTTTCTGTCTACCTGAATGTGTTAATTGCTCGTCCGCCTGTCCTCCGACGCCTCGTAAAGCCCCGCGGCGCCTGGGGAGGCCCGGGGACGGGGCGCCGCGTGCTGCTGCCTTTGCCTTGTGCTTCCCAGGGGCGGCCTTGAAGGGGGACTATACTGTGCTGGGGATACACTGTTGGGGGGTGATGTGTGTGTGTGTGTGTGTGTGTGTGTGTGTGTGTATGTGTGTGTGTGTGTGTGTGTGTGTGTAGCCTATATGTGTGTGTGTGTGTGTGTGTGTGTGTGTGTGTGTGTGTGTGTGTAGCCTATGTGTGTGTGTGTGTGTGTGTGTGTGTGTGTGTGTGTGTGTGCCCGCCAGCAGCAGTGCACACAGCCGCCGCCGGAGCCCTGCTGCCCGCCTCACCGCCCTCCCCACAGACTCCTTCCCGGCGGGTCTGACGACGAGGAGGAGGTCCATGGACGTCAAGCCGCCCGTGGAGACCAACAACAACACCAGCACGCCCCGGTGGGCACCCAGGGGCCCATCCCACGCCCGCCCTCACAGCCAACCCCAGCGCCCTGGTGTCCTCGCCCTCAGGCCCCAACACGCCCACAGGGGAGCAGGGCTCCCAGTGGCCATGATGAGCAGCAGGCGGCCCGGCACGCCCACAAGGCCCCTCGGGGTCGTGCCCACCAGCACCACGCCGCTGCTCGAGTCCATGAGTGTGGGCAGAGTCCAAGGTCAACACTCCTTCGCGGGCTTCAACGTGAGTATGTGCGGGGTGAGTGTGGCCCCGGCCCGGCCTGCCCTGTCCTGGCATAGCCCGGGCCTGGCCGGGCCTGGCCCTGGCCGGTTCTGGCCCTGGTAAGGATGCCGGAGGAACCGTGCGGGGGGGCGAGGCGGCGGGGGGCGGGGGGGGACGTGGATCCACTCGCGGGAAAGTAAAAACTGTGAAGAGAGAGAGAGAGAGAGAGAGAGAGAGAGAGAGAGAGAGAGAGAGAGAGAGAGAGAGAGAGAGACAGAGACAGAGGGGGGCACTTGGGGGGCCGGTGAGGACAACTTTTTTCGGAGTGGCCTGGCCGGGCGACGCGGAGGTGCTGCATTCATTTCCCGGATGATCGGCCGCCCGCCGCCAGGGGGAAGGGAGGGGAAGGGGAGATGTAGGGGGAGGGGACGTAAGCCGCCGGACGCACAGACTCACACAGGACTCCTCTCTCCTGCACGCACGAGTGACGCATTCTTAACCTAAGATGAGTGGGAGGTGTGTGCGCGTATGCGTGTGTGCATATGTATGTGTGCATAAAACCTTGTGAGAAGAAAAAGCGTTGTGTGTGTATGTGTGTATGTGTGTGTGTGTGTGTGTGTGTGCTAATAAGTCCACGCCTCCTCTGCAGGTGAGTATTTCCCGCGACACGCCGCCAACGGACAAGGACGGCGGCAACTTCCACGACTCTGACGTGTCTGACGCGGAGGGCAGCAGCGAGGCGAAGGAGCAGGGCAGCAGCGCGGAGGCCAAGCTGGCGGACGACGAGAAGGTGAGAGGGGCGCTGCGAGGCTGGCGGGAGGAAGAGTTCGGAGAGTGAGGAGACGAGTTTGAGGCTTAGGGATAAGTTTTAAGGTGCTTGGAAAGTTTCGGTGACAAAGAAATCAATTTAAAGGATAGGGAGGCGAGTTAAGACCAGAGGAATTGATGCAAAAGACAGAGACGACTTTAGACTTCAGGAACAAATTTGAGGGTTGCGGAGGCTTTGAAAATTAGCAAATAGTTTCAGAATGTAAATGAAAGAGTTGAATCCCTCCGAAACAAACTATTGGACGAGAAAAAGACAACATAACCTTCACACCTTCACTAATCGAACACAGGGGATCAAAACGCGATAGAAACGAATAGAAAGACTTGACCCTCCGCCCTGACCCTTGCATTACACAACTTTTGGGGCTCCTTCCTCCAGGGTGGGAACAAACGGCGGGGACCCAGGACCACTATCAAGGCGAAGCAGCTGGAAATCCTCAAGACTGCCTTCGCCTCCACGCCCAAGCCCACGAGACACATCCGGGAGCAGCTGGCCAAGGAGACGGGCCTCCCCATGCGGGTCATACAGGTAAGTGAAAGGTGTTGGTGTTACCTGTGTGGGGTGGAAGTTAAAGGTAGGAAAGATACAGCCTATAACTAACTAAGAGAGAGGGGTGAAAAGAAAGAAAAAGGAGCAAGAACTGGAAGAGATGAAAGATAGCGGGCAGTACAGTCAATAGAATGAGTACAATGTAAGCGGTTTAAAACATATTCGCAAAAAAGAGTTAAGTCATTCATTAGGTTGTCGTTTCCTTATAAGTAGATAACGAAACACCAGAGGACGGGAGAGACCTGAAGACGGATCATGAGTTTTTTTATTTTTTTATTTAATGTCGAAGAAACCGCTCAAGGGCAAAAACGAAAAGGAAACAAAAATAAATCCTCCTCAGCACTGCTCATATAAAAGCAAATACAAATAAGCCGCTACAAGCAAATACAGAAATGAGAGGTTGATGCCGATTAACAAAAAAATGTTTCAAGTATACGCCATCAAAATCAGCAGTGCCCGTTCTTTTAATTTTACTCTCACCTTCGTTTCAGTCGATCATGTAGGCGTTGATATTTTTAGGACACCCGTGCGTGCGAGGCGTTAATCAGGGGCTTTCAGGTGTGTTGGGGTTACCTGCGCGGCGTGGTTTCCGTTTCCGTTCGTCTCAAAGTGGGTGTATCCGAGGGAACGTAAAGATAATGAACTGCCGGGGACTCGGGTATGGTGTTGTGTCTTCCAAGTCTTGCACACATAGGCAGTACGTGATTTCCCATATACACACACACACACACACACACACACACACACACACACACGCGCGCGCGCGCACACACATACACACACACCTACATAGCTCATGTATCCCTTATTCACCTTGTACGTATCTTATCTCTTCCTCTTTCATAAATCATACACAATATATCAACCCACACACATACCCCCCCACCCCCACCTTACACACACACACACACACACACACACACGCACACACACAAACACGCGTCATGCATCCGGGTGTCAGCCAAAACGCTTACTGTTCTTCTTTTGTTTTGGAATACTCCCATTGCAACCCAAGTACACGATTTCAGAAGGAATGTCACTGGCTGTTGATTTATTTTTTGTTTGTGTTGCGTCAGTTTGCCTCAGCACTGCATCGCTTGTCTTAGAACACCCTTGGAATTTTAACCTTTTTCTTAATAGTGTTTTAAGTTCGTATTCGGCGTAACAAGTCACATAGGGAAGACTCATTTCTCCTCATTAATGTCATACCCTTTTAATGTAGTTCTAGCTCTTTTTTTTTCTCATCTACAAAAGTTAATTTAATGGACAGTACAGGGATGCGAGGGTAGCTTCACTTCACTTACAGATTACAGGTACAATCAGATGCAAGGTAGCTCTCTCCTTACTCGATTTCAGGTGTCAAGATAAATTGGAAACCAGTGTATTGATGCGTGCTGCGTGTATTTCAGCCACTTCGACAGGCATAAATAGATAAAACGGACGGATACTAGTCAGGTGCGATCAAATTCAAGGTAGCTCTCTTGTTTCTCTCCTTCAGTAAAGCAGAAACAAGTGTATGTATGCGTGCTGCGAGTATATCAGCCACCCAACGGTCATAAGTAGGAAAAAAGGACTGCTACTAGTCAGGTAAAATCAGATGCAAGGAAGCTCTCTCGTTGCTCTCCTTCATGCGTCAAGTTAAATCAGAAACAAGTGTGCGTATGCGTGCTGCGAATATTTCAGCCACTCCGCCAGGCATAAATAGGTAAAACGGACGGCTACCAGTCTTTGTACCCCATAACCTGCAGAAGCTCTAATGAACAAAGGCCTTCAAGCATACGACCCAATTCTCAAAGCTTATGGAATTCACCCAAGTCTGTAAAACCACATAAAGATACGATTCTGCATACCCAATTTCTATAAGTCTCGCCTTTTTTTGCTATCTGGATGCAAGCTCACGATCGTCCAGGTAGGTAAGAAGGCAGGATACAAAATTTGGTTGACTTAATTGATTTAATTGAATCGGCATACCTGATTTGCCATACCTGGTCATATAAGCACAGACTCCATTTTCTTTCGTCCACACCAAAAGTTTTATATATACAGAAGAGAGAGAGAGAGAGAGACACGGCAAACAAAAACTGACAAGAAACATGTGGAAAAACAGTTTTGGAGAGAGATGATAAGGAGGGAGGAGTACAGGGAAGAAGAGGAGGGGCAGGACGAGGATGAGGAGGTAAGAGAAGGCCACAGAATGCATATCAGTCATGTACGTGGACCGAATTATGTTAAGCAGGTGGGTTTAATGGAAGGTAATTGAGAGGTAGGTAAACATGCTTATTTTGGTAGATCAATCTCGGCTGCGGCCCGCCCGTGTCCTCTCTCTTCCCTCATTATCCAGGAGTTAATGGCACCTCATTAGGTCTCATAAGTTTCCCGGAGAGAGAGAGAGAGAGAGAGAGAGAGAGAGAGAGAGAGAGAGAGAGAGAGAGAGAGAGAGAGAGAGACTTTTTTATTCGCTTTTTTTTATTTTCTGTTTGCTTTTTTCGTTGCTTGTGTTTTCTTTCATTCATCCATTATTCTTTTCATTCTTTCTTCCCTCCTTCATTCCTCTCTTCCCCCTCTCTTTCTTGCGTTGTTCCTTCATTCATTCTTTCATTGATGCTTTTTTTCTGTGGTCTATATAATCTCTCTCTCTCTCTCTCTCTCTCTCTCTCTCTCTCTCTCTCTCTCTCTCTCTCTCTCTCTCTCTCTCTCTCTCTCTCTCTCTCTCTCTCTCTCTCTCTCTCATTTACCCTGTGCACACGTATAATTTTTCTTCATTATACAAAAAAAAGAAGATCAGCAGCTCGGGACAGACGCTATAATGAAAGAGGACAAGGAGGGAGGGATAATGACGCCTGTGTGATGACGCTGGGCACCCCCTCCTCCCACCTCATCACAGCCTCCTGATGATGATGACGATGATGGTGATGGAGGTGGTGATGATGGGAAGGGTTCGCTTGCTTCTTCTCTATTCTCTTCTGGCTACGTTCTATTTGTTTAGTTATTCTTTCTTCTTTCTTTCTTCTCTCTTTCTCTCTCTCTCTCTCTCTCTCTCTCTTCTCTGCTCTCCTCTTCCCGTTTACGATTTTTTTTCTCTTATTACGTTTCTTATTCATATTTGTTTCCGTGTGTGTGTGTGTGTGTGTGTGTGTGTGTGTGTGTGTGTGTGTGTGTGTGTGTGTGTGTGTGTGTGTGTGTGTGTGTGTCCTTCATAATTTTCCTTCTTTCACTTATGTTGTTCTTTTCGTAAGATTTGTTCAATTATTTCGTTTTCTCTTCCTCCTACTTCTTTTCCTCCTCCACCGCCACTTCCTCCTCCTCCTCCTCCTCCTCCTCGTCAGTCCCATCATTAATTATTATCATCATCAAGATTACCACAAACTTAAATTAATTCAATGACAACAAAAACAGAAATCGGTAGGACTCTCTCTCTCTCTCTCTCTCTCTCTCTCTCTCTCTCTCTCTCTCTCTCTCTCTCTCTCTCTCTCTCATCTTTTTTTTTCACTTTTTCCGCTCCTTCCGCATAAACTTTTTTTTCTTTAGCGTATGAATTATGAACATAAGAACATCATCATCATCATCTCCAGACTGAAATATGAGACTCGAAATTTATGCTCACCCGAGACAGAAACAGATAAAAAAAAAGTCATGAAGGGAAAAGAATGCACTTGTCAAAATTTATCATCCATAGGTGAGTAATTTATCTTTTTTTGTGTATGTATTTATTTACCTTTTTTCTCTCTCTTTTGCGAGGGGAAGGGAAGGGGATGGAGGAGGAAGAGGAGAAGGGTCTTACATTAAGGGGGAAGGGTAAGGAAAGGAGGAGGAGGAGGAGGAGGAGGAGGAGGAGGAGGAGGAGGAGGAGGAGGAGAAGGGTCTTACATCAGGAGGGAAGTGAAGGGGAAGGACGAAGAAACATGGAAGCATGAACTAGCAGGCAGCAGAAAGCCCATTGGCTCATTACTTGGCTGCCTGCTTTCAGTGATTTAATCAATCCGTTTGCCATAGGAGTGGCATGCAGGGAAGGATTAAAGCACTTGTGCACCTACTCTTGGATACGTTCAGTTCACTCCCGGTGCAGCAAAGTGGCGATCAATGCGTTTCTTGAAGGAGTTGATGGTCTCTGCGCTAACCACTTCTGCAGGAAGGCTGTTCCAGTGGCGAACAACTCTATTCGAGAAATAACGCCTGCCGATGTCGGTATTGCATCGCTTTGCTTGAATTGTTTTTCCGTTGTTTCTTGTTCTCAGGTTGGTTTGTAGCGTGAAGAGTTTGGAGTGATCAACGTTGCTGAGCTTGTTCCGGTACTTAAAAACTTGTATCATGTCTCCCCGCAGTCGTCTCTTTTCCAACGTGAAGAGGTTGAGTCGCTCGAGTCGCTCTTCATAGGGCTTCGTCCTCAGTGATGGTATCATCTTCGTGGCGCGACGCTGTACTCTCTCAAGTAATTCAACGTCTTTCCTGTAATTTGGAGACCAGAATTGAACGTTGTATTCCAGGTGGGGCCTTACCAGCGAATTGTACAAGGATAACATAACTCCCGGTGTCTTGTATTCGAAGTTCCTCGCTATGAACCCAAGCATTGTATTGGCTTTCTTACAGGCGGACTTGCAGTGTTTTGTTTGTTTCAAGTCACTGCTGATGGTGACCCCGAGGTATCTTTCCTCTTGCACTACATGTAGTGGTTCGCCACCCATGTGGTATGTGTCATTGCTGTTTCTGGATCCAATATGCGTTACTTTACATTTGGTAGTGTTGAAGGACATCTTCCATTTTTCTGACCATCGAGTGATCTGGTCCAGGTCTCTCTGGATAATTTCGCAGTCTGCCATTGTGAGGGCCTTCCCACCCACCTTTGTGTCGTCGGCAAATTTTGAAAGATTGGATTTTAATCTTAGTTCTAGGTCGTTGATATATATGATGAAGAATGTGGGTCCCAGCACTGACCCCTGTGGCACTTCACTTGTGACTGGGAGCGATTCGGAGGCCTGTCCGTTGAGTACAACTCGTTGTTTTCTTCCAGTGAACCAATCTTTGATCCACGCTGTCAGATTGTCGCCTAATCCCGCCGACTTGAGTTTCTTGAGGAGTCTTTCGTGTGGCACTTTGTCAAAGGCTTTTTGAAAGTCTAGATATAATAACATCACTGGGGATATGATTATCCCAGTTTTCATAGATACCTTGGAAGAAGTCCAGTAAATTGGTTAAGCATGAGCGCTTATTCCTGAAACCGTGCTGAGCATCGGAAATGAGTTGTTGTGGAGGAGGAAACATGGAAACATGGAAACATGGAAATGCAGGCAACAGAAAGCCTATTGGCTCATTACGAGGTCGCCCGCTTGGGTGATTTAATCTGCTCGACCGCCACTTGGGGCTTGGTGAGCAGATGAAAGCACCTCGATATTGAGGAGCAGATGGAAGCCCCTCGTTATTCAGTTTACTCCTGACGCAGCGAAATGACGGTCGATTCTATATTTGAAGGAGTTGATGGTATTCGCATTTACTACTTCTGAGGGAAGATTGTTCCAGTGGCGGATGACTCGGTTTGAAAAGAAACTCCTTCCAATGTCTGTGTTACATCGACTCGACTGAATGGGTAAACCGTTATTTCTAGTTCTTGAGTTGGTTTGCAGTTCAAAGAATTTGGAGTAATCGACGTTATTGAACTTTTTTAGATACTTGAAGACTTGAATCATATCCCCTCGTAGGCATCTTTTCTCCAATGTAAAGAAATTGAGTCGCTTGAGTCGTTCCTCGTTAGGTTGGAATCATCTTTGTGGCGCGTCGTTGAATCCTTTCCAGTAAAGCAATGTCCTTTCTGTAATTGGGAGACCAGAACTGCACTGCATACTCGAGGTGCGGTCTTACCATGGAATTATACAAGGATAGCATCACGTCTGGTGTTTTACACGAAGTTCCTCGCTATGAACCCGAGCATACTGTTGGCCTTGTTGTATGCTTTTTTACAGTGATTCGCGTGTTTCAGGTCACTGCTGATAGTGACTCCAAGATCCTTTTCCTCCTGCATCGCTTGCAGAGGTCTCCCATTCATGATGTATGTGTGGTTACTATTTTGGGACCCAATGTGCATGACTTTGCATTTGTCAACATTAAAAGACATTTGCCATTTTTCCGACCATTCGATAATGTGATTGAGGTCTTTCTGAATGATTTCGCAGTCGGTCTTTGTGAGGGCATCTCCACCCACCTTGGTGTCATCTGCAAATTTCGATATTGTGGATTTCAGTCCTGATTCTAGGTCATTGATATATATGATAAAGAGGATGGGTCCCAGCACTGACCCTTGAGGCACTCCACTAGTGACTGGTAGCCAATCGGAAGGCTGTCCGTTGAGTAGTACTCGTTGTTTTCTGTCGGTGAGCCAATCTCTTATCCACGCGAGGAGGAGGAGGAGGGTCTTATATCAGGGGGGGAAGGGAAGGGGAAGGACGAGGAGGAGGAGGAGGAGGAGGAGGAGGGTCTTACATTAGGGGGGGAAGGAAAGGGGAAGAACGAGGAGGAGGAGGAGGAGGAGGAGGGTCTTACATTAGGGGGGGAAGGGAAGGAGAAGAATGAGGAGGAGGAGGAGGAGGAGGAGGAGTGTCTTATATCAGGAGGGAAGGGAAGGGGAAGAACGAGGAGGAGGAGGAGGAGGGGGGTCTTACATCATGGGGGAAGGGAAGGGGAAGAACGAGGAGGAGGGCGAGGAGGAGGGTCTTACATCAGGGTTGGGTTATGGTGAAAAATTTACACAGGGCAGCGTGATGGACGGGGTTCTGGCGAGGCTGCGTACATACGGGTTGTGTATCGTCGCGTCATGGTGGTTATGAAGTAAGAACGAAAAAAAAAAGAAGGTAAAGTTAATACGTGTGTTTGAAGGTTGATGAGGGTCATTAGTTTTAATATATTACAACACGCCCCGCCTGATTTAATTATGATCCTCGCAGAAAACTTACGAGATGAATTTTTATACATATTTATACAGCTAATACAAGGAAAACAGCGGCGGACGTGAACGCATTACACCTTTTCGTTTTTTGGGCGTGAGGTGGACTTACGTGAGAGGGAGAATATTAAAAGTGTTCATACTTATATTACCGAGTCGTGCAAAAGCCACTTAGTATCCGCACAAGCTCAAAGTATGGTGAATCATAAAGAAAACAAGAGCTTTATATTATTATTTCTGGACTAGGGGCCACTTTCACAGTCGTTTTGTTTGTTTTAATCGTCACCAACGGCTGTTATCGCCGCTATAGTATTTCCACGTAAAACTGGCCGATGGGGTAGTGGCGGCTGCGGGGTTAGCCAAGCCCCGCACCTTGCCACACACTCTCAACACCTCTCGCCTCCTCTGCAGCCGCCACTACCCCATCGGTCAGTTTTACGTGGAAATACTATAGCGCGATCGCCGCCATTGGTAACGATCAAAACAAACAAAGTAACTCTGAAAGCGGCCCTAAGTGCTAAGTTCACACTCTTAAGCTGAAATATATAGTTAAACATAAAGGGAACAAGATCTTTACATTTCAGCGCTGACTTACTAATATAAGGAGGCGATGCCCACACCACTCCTAAGCTAAAATATAATTGCACATAAAGAAAACAAGATCTTTGCACTTCATCACGAATAGTTCATGTAAATAACGCATGATATGATCTATACTAAAATATAAGCATAAACAGAACAAGGTATATGCATTTCAAAGAGAACAAGATCCATGTGTTTCAGAACGAATAGTTTATATGAATAACGCTTAAATAAGTTTATATAAATATCGTCTATAATAACAATAGTGAACATCATAATTTTATGTGGGAGAAGAAATTCAATTCTTTACTCGTTTAAATTTTCAAAACAACCCGTGGAGGCGTGATCGCAATTTGATGAGGAGGAAGGAGAGGTCGATAAAGGAAAGAAAATGATGAGAAATAATATATTTAAAAAACGGAAACTATGTTGTTTCGCCTTTTCTGGATTTATTTAAGGAAATACTAAACCCGTACGTGTCTATAGTATCAATACAAAGAAAACGCACTGCATTAGCAAAAAAAAAAATATATATATATATATATATATATATGAAGAGCATAAAATTATTACATTTCACCGCGAAAGGCTTACATAAATAAGGCATTAAAACCGTCCATAATGAAATATATATAAACATCATAAGTCAACCTGGGATAAGAGATTCGATCCCCTCCTCGTTAAAAGTTTGATAACAATGTCTGAATACGTGACGATGAGAAGGAAGGAGAGTGGGAAGACTGATGGAAGAAAAATAAGAGCAGTAGTAAGGAAGAAAATAGGATGAATGGGAAAAATTAGAACGCAGATTGAAGATCATCATCATCATCATCATCTTCCCCTTGTCACCACAAAATCCCTCCCTCCATCACACACGCTCAACCTCACTTCACCACCACACCTCCTCCCCCGCCTCCTCCTTCACGTGACAACTGCTCCCCGCCCTCCGCCACACCGAAAGGGAATCCAACACTCTAGACTCCTAGAGGGATGGAAAAAGGAGAAATGAGAAAAAAGAATAAATAGGGGTATGGGAGGCGGGGCGGGAGGAGCGGAGATCTTGGTCAACCACGAATATTTTGGTCAACGAAACAGGAGCAGTGAGGGTCAAGTTACCGGGGTCAGAGGAGGCCGAGGAGGGAGAGGAGGAGGGAAGTGGAGGAGGAGGAGGAGGAGGAAGAAGAGGGGTGGGTGAAGGGGAGGTGGTGGAAGACGACAGGAAAAGAAGGTCAGGAAAGAGAGAGAACTATCACTGTGAAAAAATAAATGAAGTAAAAAAAAAGTCTTGTGTTAAGTTCATATTTATATGCTTGGGACAAAACGAAACAACTTATTGGTAAAAGAACGAAACAGATTGCGATAGTTTGCGTTGTATTGTATGATCTCGTCGTTTCGTAGTAGTAGTAGTAGTAGTAGTAGTAGTAGTAGTAGTAGTAGTAGTAGATTTTTCACACATTCAAATGGCCAAAGTCGAAAAGAGTAAAGACTAACGGAACTACTTTTTCTACTCTTACTACTACTTTTTCCTTCACCTCCTCCTCCTCGCCTCCTCTTTCTCCTTCCCTTCTTCTTCCCTCTCCTCTAGCCTTGGCGTGACTCCCAGCAGTATTGACACACAAATTACCGCCTTAATTATTATGCTAATGAGATTCACACCGTTTACCTGTGATTAGGTCGTCGCTCGCCGTCACCAAGATGGCTGGGTGGGCGTGATGGATGACGCCCTGCAAACGACGTAATCATATTCATTTTATCATTACAGCATCACAGTGACTCTCCGGGGGGCACGAGGGCACGGGGAGGCTGGCTGTGTCTTGTAGCCTGGAGTGTTCGAGGCTTAGAGGTTACGGTGCAGTGGTTGGGCCCGGAGAAAGAGACAGAGATGAGGAACAGTGTGTAGATAGAGAGAGAATAAGTGAAGTGCTTGTGTTAGGTGAAGTCGAGGGAGGTTGCAGAGGTTAGGGACGGCGAGAGAGAGAGAGAGAGAGAGAGAGAGAGAGAGAGAGAGGCTGGGGAGAGGGTAGCGTTGCATAGAGAGGATGGGATATATAGAGATAGTATTGCAGGTTAAGTGAGAGGAAAAGAAGGAACAGTGCAAGGAGAGGATGGGAGAGAAGAGAGAATAAAAGTTATGTAGGTGGAGAGAGAAAGTAAGGGTGTGAACGAGTCGAGAGTATGGGAGGAGGGAACAAGCGTGTGATGAGGAGCGATGAAAATGTGTTGAGTGGTAGTGATGGTTTTTGTGATAGTAGTAGTAGTAGTAGTAGTAGTAGTTACTGTCGTTATGAACCACTGAACTTATGTCGTCGTTGTGGAGTAAAAAAAAGGTCATACAACGAAAAAATAATACAAATACCTTTACCCTTCATCCCATCCTATCCCCTTCATCATATCCTTCCCTTCATCCCTCTCACCCTCTTCATCCATCACCTCTCCGCCTTTCCTTTTCCGCTATCCTCCACCACCAGTATCACAATCCTTCCCTCAATGAGCCCTGTCCACACCCTCCTCCCTAACTAACTACTGCCTCATTCCTCATTCATCACCATCTTTTTTCTCCCTCTTCACTAGCGCGTCTTTCCCCCACGAGCTGCTCCTATTCCTCCACCATCAGCTCTTACCTCTTTCTTCGCCTCCAGCTATTTCCTCCTCCTTCACTAGTTCCTCTTCCCTCCAACAGTTCTTCCTTTTCCTCCACCACTAGCTCTTTCCTCCTCCTTCAGCACCAGTTCTTTCCTCTTCATTCAGCGGCGCCTCTTCCCTCTTCCTCAGGTGTGGTTCCAGAACAAAAGGAGCAAGGAGCGGCGCATGAAGCAGCTCTCGTCCATGGGCATGCGCGCGCACCTCTTCGGCAACCCAAGGAAGCTGCGCGGGATGAGGATGTCGCCTAGCATGGAGGACGGCTTTCCCTACTACGGAGACGCCTTCGGGTACGGTCCCCAGGGCTTCCACGACTTCTTCCCTGGCCAGGGTCCCCCGCCTCCCCCCGGCATGAGTTTCCCGCATGGTGAGTAGAGAAACACACACACACACACACACACACACACACACACACACACGTAAAGAAGAAAATATACACCATACAAAAATAAGTGATATGCCGTAACCTAACCTAACCTTTTTCTCTCCCTCCTCCTCCTCCTCCTCCTCCCCCAGGCCTGCCCCCGTCCATGGAGCAGCCGCTACCTCCTGGGGGCCCCATGAGTGACTTCCCGGGCCTGGGTGGACTGGGGGCGCCGCCGGTGTCTGAGGGCGGCCACTTCATGACGCAGCCCCCCGACATGCTCTCCCTGTCCCAGCGGTCATCCCCCGAGGGCATGATCATGGCGCACGGGGGTCAGTAGGCAGCCCGGGGCCAGGTAGTCCCTTACTCGTGCATGCGTCCCTCCTAGCTCACTCTCAGGCGCCTATGTTACTGCTGCCTACTCCTGCCTACTCCATATACTCTTCCCCTGCCCCTTGTGCCTTTCCTCTCATTCTCTAATTTCTTCCTTCCTTCATTCATTCATTTCTCTTTTTGTTTCATTCATCCGTTCATCGTTTATCGTCCATTTTCTTCTTTTCTTCTCCCTCTATTTATTTACTTTTGTTCCTTTCCTTTTTCTCCTCATCTCTTAGTTTATCATCTTATTCTTCTACTCTGTTTCACTTTTCTTATCACACTCCTTCCTCCTCTCTATTACTGAAGTTTCTTTGTGTTCGTTTAGTTACATCATTTAATTATACTTTAGATAATTTTAATAAGTGAGTTTTTTTTATAGTAGTCACCCTGAGTATTTATAATTTTCTCTGCCACTCTTTACATGGCAGACAAAACTAAAGATCAGAGACTAACATTTGAGAGGACGTACTGTACCAGCGCCTGAAATATATCTTTTTTATAATTCAACTAATTTTTTTTTTTTTCCGTTTCATCAGCTATGATTTTCTTATCGTTTCTTTTTCCTTGTCATATTGCTTCAGTTTCATTGCTTCGCTGTTCCATTCCACATCCATCCATCTTTCTCACACCAAACTCATCATCATGGTAGCAAATCCCTGTAGAATGTGTTTTTAAGTATCTATGAACTGCAAATAAGCTCACCGTAATCAGTACAAAAAATAGGATTACAGGCCTGATTGGTACTCCCCGTACACTTTGACTCACCCGTCTTCCTCCCCTTCCTCCCTCCTCGCCCCTACCTGCAGGTCAGGGAGGCAACTTTGACCACCAGGTGAACGAGGGTCTGGTGTGGTGACATGAAGCTGACCTCTGATGACGCACCAGGCCCTTCGAGGTGCTCTCCAGCGACGTCGCCAGAGGAATGTCTCCACTGCTCTCCTGTTACCTGCCAACACCTCCACCACCTCCACCGCCTCCACCACCTGGGCAGCGCGGTGTTCAGCCCTCGCCCCCGCCACCCACCCCACACTGACCACTCCGGCTTCCCTACCCTGCCCTGCCCCAGGAGGTTAAATGTTCAAAGTAACCAACCACCTTACGCGTCGCCACCAGGAGGGAGTGTCACCAAGGGGCACCAAATCGTCACTATATTATAGAGTTCGTGGCTGAAATCAAGGTCAGGTCATGTCGTGCTCTCTTTTACCTTGGCTTGAGTGTTCTGCTGCAGAGATCCGGAGAACGCTTGTGGCATCCCTAGCAGCCTCAGGCACTTCCAAAGGCGTTTTGAGGAGTCACACACTCACAGTCGATCCCAGAACGGACCTCCAGCGCAGCTCATGTTCTCTCTGGTAAAACTTCGCCCTCCATGACAAAAAGGAAAGATTTTAAAGAGAAATATAAAGCATTCGTTGCTACGTGGAGCTGGTGGAGTCTGTCTGGCACGGCTGTCACCGCCGCCACAAAACATGATCAAAGGGATGTTGAAAAATGGTCCCGATCATTCACTTGAGAGGATGGATTATATCCCTCGTACATTAGTGTGATTACGGTGAACAAGAAACTGTGTAAATATATAATATACGAAGTGTCGGAGTGTCGTTTGCACTGGGAAAGTAATCGAGTGGTTGAGGGAAATTATTGTATCCAGCAGCTACGAAATTAATTTTGGTTTGCCCGCTGACGGGTCTGGTTTATACGTACGTGGTGCCGCAACATGGTGCAGAAAAGTAAACTTAGGAAAGAAATTTATAGAAACAATCATTGAAAAACTATGAAGTAAAAGGTAAATGAAACGAAGCAATAGTTCGAAGTGTCTCGCCAGGCACTGCTCGAGCTGTCCTCCAGACATTCGCGCACACGCAGCGCTGACGTGGACTGAGTGAGTGTCTGTGTCTGTTCTATGTTCCTATGTCTAGATGTAGCGTTGCTGGCTGAGGAATCGCGCACACAAAGGTAATAATTTATGTAGCTTCTGCCCCTTTATAGAAAACCACCCGGGCGCCAGGCGCTTCCCGTGGCCCAGTGAAGGTAGTGAGGGGCGGGGCGTGGCGGCCCGGGCCAGGAGCACCTGCAGCTCTTCCCCAGCCAGCTACTTCCTTTCAAAAGCAGCTTCAGTTTTCACATCCCTCTATTTGAGCCCACCTACCCCTTTATCATTGCCCAGCCGTGCGAAATATGCTCCTAGAGAAGCTATTTTGGTGGCCCGCGAGTGTGCCTAAGAGCCCCCTTGTCTCTCCCCAGGGCCCAATATTCTCAGTTGTCTATTCCATATCTTTTCAGTTTTTGAGGAGACTTTTTAACCCTTGCAAGATCTTGTTTTGGGATAATATTCACGAAAGCGTAGCCTCCTCTGGCGGCGGCCGCGGCGGCGGTCCAGCCGGTGTTGCGAGAAATATCTCCTCGCAGAAATAAGTCGTATATACATGGGGGAGGGGGGGGGCCAGGGGAGGGCGCAGACCCCCCCCCCCCTGGTTAGGAGGTTATGTAAAGTTCGGTTGGAGTAGTTTAGATATGCTCCCCCACCCAAAACCCTCGATTTCCCACGGGTGTCCAAGTTGAACCTCTCTGCGAGCTATTTTGCGGTGGCGGCGGCGGGTCCCGGAGAAAAATACTATCTCCATGATAAACAGCATCATATTTTGTCCAGAAATAAGCAGTCACCATCTCGAAATTGGTAGGCTACACATTCGTGAATATTCCCCCTTGTTTTGGTATGCACCTTTGTGGCATCCTTTGGTGTAGCTTTTTTAACAATCGGCCCTCAAGTTCTCCATAGCTTAGGGGCACCAGGTCTAAATATGGCACTGCATGATTTGCATGATAGCTACACAACCACAGGGTTCATGACAATTCTGCATACATGACCAATCAGTTTCAAAGATGGACGAGAGAGGAGAAGCTAGTAACTAGACCAAACGCCTCAAAATGTGTGAAAATATTAGTTCTCAATTATGTTGAAGATGGGGAGGGGAGGGGCCTCAGCAGCATACACAAAGAAAGAATTCCATCAGGTAACAACACTACGAGAAAAGCAGTGTTCAGGGTCCATGTTGGGATATGCAGAAGGAAATCTTGATTATTTTGACTGAGTTATCATGCCCAAGGACTCGCTGAATATCTGAAATGTTAGCCCCTTCTACCCAAGGTTACGTTTATATTTAATATCGGGATATCTTAGATGAGTATGAAGTGGGAATTGCATGGAAAAAACTCATTTGAATTAATAGTAAAATGGAAGTTCCTTCAGAGCCTTTTGTTCCTACTTGAAGATGTTTGCGTCGGCTCATTTTACAAAGGTATACACTAAGTGGTGATGTGTCGCATCTGGGCCAGAACAATGTCACTGATGCCACAGTAGAGGAACTACATAGTTTCCCAAAGATCATGAGGCAAGGCAGTGACAAATTTAAATATGATTCTCTGCTATATTTAATGTACAACAATATCTGGGCCTCCAATGGTCAGACTTCTCCGCAGTGCAGTGGTGAGTGTCCTTAACTATGAATCTGCAGGCTGGGTTCGAATCCTAGCCTGGGCAGTCGTCATGCAGCGCACTCAGCTGTTCATCCTTCTTTTCAGGATGGTCGGTATATGGGTACCTAGGGAAACCTGGGGAAGGTAAACTGTGGTAACCCAGATGTTACACTGGCCCTGTGTCAGGTTAATGGGTTCTTTCCCACCACAGACTCAAAGAGCCCATGGAATGGAGTTGAGCCATGTGCATCTATAGCACATACTCCCAAATTTTTAAAATCTGGGCTTCATGAACGTAAGGCACTTGAGCTGCACTGGCATTACTGGCACTGCAGTGAGCATACGGGGTTTTCAAAGGGGCTTCACAGGCACTATCCTTTCTGTTATTACCTCTCCTCTCCTATATCCTCCCTTTTGTACTTCCCAAAGATTCAAAGAGGAGTATAGGCCATACCTCGTTTCCCTTTGTAATGTCATCCATGGGAATATATTTATGAAAGAAAGAGCTGTGTACCACTTATCATCTTGGACACTTAAACGCCAGATCTTAAGCTGGAACACGTTTTCATATTTTGCAATTTCTTGGTGCAAATGTTCATCTCAGAAAATCCAGTATAGAAAAGAGTTAATTACTACCTTAGCCCAGGAGAATAATTCATGCAGAGTTTTTTGTATTTTTATTTCCAGCCTTGAGTGAAGTTTATTTGTCCATTAAATATTTTTGACGTACAACCCTCAGTTTCCTCCCCCCTCCATCCCAGCCTCTACCCTCGCCACCATCCCCACCGCCTCTCCCTCCCTGCCCGCCTCCTTCCCAAACCCAGGACCTCTGCACCTTTACATAGTATTAATGAGAAATAATGAATGTTTGAAGATACTTGTAATGAACGATGCCTCACTTTCCTCCCAAATTTCCCTTCCCTTCCTCTCCCTCCCCTGCCCTCCCCTCCTCATTACCCATCATGTCACAGTGTTCTCTTCCATAGATGTTATAAGTTTAATGTAAATACTGTCTGTATATATTTCTGTATCATCCACGTCTGAATGTCATATATTGTATATTTAAATTAATTATTGTGACCATCAAAATAAAATGTTGGAGAATGTTTATTTTATATAATTTTAAAAGTCTCAAGTTATCCTTTTCTCCATAGATTTCAGCAACAAGATTATAAAAAGATTGTGTATGTATTTGCAGCAACATAGTCAACCATGATTTTTACTTTTTTAATCTTTTATAGTTATTAAGATATCAAAATACCTCAAACTAAATTTACTTCAGTATAAAATTCTAATGCTCCTTTTTTAGTATGATAGCTCAGAATTCTATGGTCAGGTTTTTCCCCCTGCCTTTTTTTCATCACAGCTTAAGATCTCAATCTTGCTCCACTAATAAGCTCATGCATGTACCTGCTCATTCTCTTTGAACATGCCAGCCCCATGAATTTCAGTAAGTTTCTTACGCTCTTTTTCTACAATATACCATATGATTTGATTCCCTTGGGTTTTCAGGATAAATTTGTATGTCTGGAAGATTAGTGATTTGACTCATTGCAGCTACTTCCTATGACCCACCACTTGAGCTTTTGAGCCCTATGACAAGGTTGACAGAAAGGATTTATGGAATGTCCTGAGAATGTAGGTGTAGGAGGATATTTACTTGAAGGGTTCCAGTCTTTTAACATGTATATAAGTGCCTTTGTTCAGGTGAATGTAAAGCAGAGTTTTGGTATAGGTGTTAGACAGGGGTGTGATGTCACCAGGGCTGTTTAGTGTTTATATGGAAGGTTGTAGGAGAGAAATTAAAGCCAGAGTAGGAAAAAGAGACCCAAGGCTAAAAGTGAGAGGTACAAAGCACTATAATGGCAGCCTTATTTGCAGTTGATGCAGTGTCATTGACAAAGTGAAAAGATGCTGCAGAGAAAAGGCCTGGTTCAAGGAGCGAGTGCCACATCTGCATCACCCAGATCAATCCCAAAACAAAAAAGGGTTAGGGGACCCTGCCCCTATCATAATGCAGGGGTCCTAGAGGCTTTGCCGAGCACCCACCACAAGCAACTGGTTCCCCCAATGTGAATATATTAAGAGAGGCAATTGAGTGATCCAACCCCTCAGCAAGATCAGTAGCAGTCACAACCTGAGCCTTGTCCCTGGCCTCTGTCTTTTGCATTGCATTTGGCTGGAGTGGATATTTTATTGGAATGGGTTGCAGGTCCTTCCTCCACCAATCAAAATCAGGAATTATGCATACTACTAGCTGTAGGGAGGAACACAGACACCCTGAGATGATCAAATCTCCGGCCATCCAAGGAGGGCGTAATTCTGTCCCTTCTATGCTTCCTCTTACAGGCAGATGTGAAGGAATGTAACATAACTAAGTTGTCACGGTCTGTCTGGTTATTAAGGAAATGGGAAGGGAGAGATGTAATGATTATAATGTCCCCTTCATGAAAACCCTCACAGACAACTTGCATGTTTTATCTGTGACTGATGCCACATCCCCTCATGAGAACTTTCCTCAAGGGGATGGCCACAGCTGAAGAGTAACTTCCCTGTTCTGGCACTCCCTCTCCATACATCAATCCCTTGCCTGCCAACTCTTACAGGTACTCATCCACTCTGTTCATCCATTTCACTGGTGGTCTATTCTTCTACCACCAGGGAGGTGGTGACCAAGTGGTCAGTGTGCAGGCGTGGTGAGGCTAGGGACCTAGGTTCCAGTCCCACACGCTGGTTTTTCAACCATCGTCATGTAGCAGAAGATTACCCGTATGCTGCCCAGATCTTTAGTCAACCCTCTTGCTCCCATACACTCAACAAACACATCCTCTTTCCTTTCTTATCACATGTCCAAAGCATCTTATGGGCTTCACCCATTCGCCTACCCCTCAGTCCACTCCCCCTTGTTGTCACACCCATACCAAAAGTCACACACATCATTCCTTTTACATTCCTAAAACCACCTTGAAATACTATGCTTCACCATTATATAGTTTATAATTTTATCCCTTATATTACAGAAGAGACCAAGAGCTAAGCTGGAAGGAAGGCTGCACAAGATAGAATGCAACTGTATGTTGACTGGACGGCAGGCAGACGAAGATATGTGTGGATCGCTTTTGTATCCCTATTGGTATGTGGGGTAGTCGACAGCAGTGCTCTTCAACCAATTTTCCCATCATCCACCTCTATCTCCACCTCACCTTTAGCTCACAAAAGGTACCTGAGCTTTCAAACTCCTGCTAATCAGTAACAGCCTTGTGGTAAAATTAATATTGAAATGAATAATATGACAATTAGTCTGACTCAGCTATGAAGTCCAGTTGGGCAGGGCCTGTTGGCTACAGCACAGCCAAATCTAGTCTTTAGAGTAAGGACAGCCGTCGAAGTAGCTGTCATCGCGTATGAAGGTGAGGGAGGAAGTGACATGGTGTCCTTGATCACTGACAAAAAAATCATTAATATCACGTGCTATGGAATTTATACAATTCATTGCTATTATCCTAAAAAGTGACACATTCAATATATAGAAAATATTCAATACATAATTTCATATGGTAAATTGCTGAGAGAGAAGTGATGTATTGGGGGTGATGCGGCAGCACTGTAGAGAGGCTTGGGCCTTCCCAAATAGACTTCATATTTGTGTTTGACTATGGTAGATTTGCAGAATTGCAGATGGGTTAATTACTATTATAGCAATTAGTCGACCGAAAAAAATCTCGTAGAATGCGGCTATTGACTCTATTGGATTTATGAGTAATATCAAAGGGACAGGTGTAATAGAAAGACCCCCAGTGAGTTGGGAGAATAAAGTTGAGGAATACATATAAGAGAGGGGTGAAAGAGGGACACGAGGATTTAGATGTGTGAGAAATGTATGTTTGGAGAGGGAAAAGTGGAGACTCTTCCGTCATGGCCATCCCCTTGGAGGGAGTCCCCGGCGGAGCGGAGAGCTATTGATTGATTGTGTTAAGGCATTTTTTTGTTTTTGTTTTTGTTTTTGTTTGTTTGGCTTCGATTTAATTATTATGTTATTTGTGTTATTAAGCAAGTAAATTTTGTGTTTTGGTAATTTTTTCCTTGTCCACATGAAGGGGGAAATTCAGATAGTTGAACTGGTTGAAGGGGGAAACAAGAGATAAAGGGTTGGGAAGCACTGCTCTAGAGACTAATTGGAAGCATCTGTTGTTAAAACAAACAAGATAAAATATTCCCACCAGTTTATTTAACAACCTTCCAAACCCTTGAACAGAATAGATTACAGAAATACTCGACAACACTCAGTTTACTAGATATTTTTAGTTTCTGTATATTGAGAACAGATGTATTGTTGTGGAAGTTTAAATGTCTTCAGTGTGGTGTCAAACTTCTGCTGTTTTCAGATATGGTGCACTGCAGTCCATGCCTGATGCCGCAACCCACAAACAAGCTTTGGTCCCAGTCCAGGTGCTTGTCTGAATGGAGAAATTCCTTGCTCACAGTGGTAGAACAACCCAGCAGCCAGTCAAACTTCAGGAGCTATCAGTCAGGAAGAAGACAGGAACTCTGTAAAGAACATTAAAAGATTAAATGCCTTTACATTGTCTTTTCCACTCTTTAGACTCTAAAGAGTGGAAAAGACAATGTAAAGGCATTTAATATTTTAATGTTCTTTACAGAGTTCCTTTCTTCTTGACCCCTGACTAGTTAACCTCCAGTCTCTAAAGTTTAGAGACTGGAGGTTAACTAGTTAACTGATTAATAACTTTGACATAATTCCCTAGATGTGGAACACTGACTTGAATTTTGACAAGAGCTACTTGCAGCCTATGTTAATTTCAAGAAGGCATTTGACTTAGTGCATTATAAAGTACTCTGAAACATTCTGTGGATCCATGGAATTCTTGAAAGGATTACTGACCTGATGACTTGCCTTTACTCTGGGACTGAGTCCTGTGCAGTGTGAGGGAAGCAGTTCCAGCTTCTTCCCTCTTAATTTAGGAGTGAGGCAGGGGTGCATCCTTGCTCCATTACAACACTTGCATGGACTGAGTATTAGACAAAGTTGTAGATCAGTCATTGCATAGCATGTTGGCAAAAAGGTCACTGACCTTGCTTTTAGTGATGATACTGTACTTTTCATGGAATCGTTAGAAGTTCTGGTGGTGGCTCTCAAAGTGCAGCATGAGGAGGTAAAACCTCTGGGAGTGAAGGTCTTCCGGGCCAAAACCAAGGTCCAGTCATATGGAGGTTTAATGAATAACACAGTTCAGTCTTCGTGCATGTGGGGAGAACATAAAGTCACCAAAAGTTTCACTTACCTTGGTAGCGTAGTGCACAACAATGATGGGTCTTCCCAAGAAGTCACTCAATGAATTAGCCTGGCCCATGGTGTTAAGGGCTCGCTCAACGTGAGTATATGGCGTCATCGATATCTATGCAGGCAGACAAAAATTCTTAACTTCAAGTCACATGCTGTATGGCTGTGAGACATGGTGACTGGGGCAAGTTGATTGATCCTGCCAAGAGTGGCTTAGAGTGGAAAGGGTAACTGCAAGGGGGCTCACTCAGAGGGACCATCGGGGGTGGAGGCAGCGGGCGAGTGAAGCAACATGCCCCCACTGGTTCATTAGTTAATATTTATTCATGATTGAGTCTGCCCCAACATTAAATTAATATCATTATATTAACTAACTAACGGGGAGCATACACCAGGGGGTGCACTGCTTCACTCACCTGCTGCCTTCACCCCCGGGGGTCCATCTGAGCAAGTCCCCACCCAGTTACCCTTCCCATTCTGAGCCACTCTTGGCAGAATTGATCAACTTGCCCCAGCCATGAGTTGGGGATGTCTTGCGCAGAAATTGACATCCAGGAAGTGTGCCACGTGCCCTTTTAGCCAAAGTTGGTGTTCATGAACTCATCTGGTAACAGACCGCAATTAAGTTACATGAAATAATTGCTGATTCAGCATGGTCAGCCCAACAATACCCCATGATCCTGTGAAGGCACTTGGTACCTAAAGCATCAACACACCTCTCCAATTCATTGTTCAGTGTCCATGTCTCACACCCTTACAGTAAGACAGGGGGACACAGGTGGGGACATGGAGCACAAGCCTGCACATATATTGACAACTTCATATACTCATGTTGAGCAAGTGCATAACACTGTGGGCCTGGCCAATCTGTCAAATGACCTCCTGGCAAGACCTGCCACTGTTAAGCACTACACTACCAAGGTATGTGAAACATTTGGTGACCTCAATATCCTCTAGGTCACATGCATGAACAAAATGAACTGTCATCCAGAAAGCCTCCAAATGACTGGACCCTGGTTTTAGCCCAGGAGACCTTCAGTCCCAGTGTCTTCATCTTCTCAGGCACCACTTCAAGAGCCATCACCATAACCTCTAGCAATTTTATTAAGTACAGCATCAACAGCAAAAACAAGTCAGTGATCTTGATGTCACCATCAGATGCTCTGTAATGACTTGAATCAACAACTTTGCATATTGCCTAGTCCATGCAAGCGTTGAAAAGTGATGGACCAAGGACGCACCCCTGCCTCACTCCTGAATTAACAGGGTTGATTGATTGGGCCAAAATCATGGCGCTGCAACTGCATTAGTCATATGGCGCCGAATGAAATGACTAAAAAATTAGAAATTATAAAAGTTAAAATAATGAAAAATTTAGGTGCATAATAGAAATTCTAAAAACAATTTAAAAGCAACTGCCCTTGGCTGTAAAGCTACAGCAAATGGAGACTACCTTCCTCCTGGGGGTAGTCTATAACCTTGTGTCCTGGGGAGAGTGCCTTCTCCCCAGCACCAGAGAGAAACTCCCATCTCCACCCCGACACCGGGAGAGGCGCTGCTCTTGCATGTCCCCCAGACTGGAGCACTCAACCACTGAATTGACAGGAAGAAATTAAAACCCCTTACCCCACACTTCCTAGCACTCTGTGAAATGCCAAGATTTTTCCTTTTTCTACTACTCCCATTCCCACACGTCCTCTGTGTGTATCAAAACACACGAGAAATTAATCAAGACAACTAGAGAGCTTTTTCCGGCTGCCCAGGATTGAACCCACGACCAGCGTGACGGGAGAGCCACTACCTTACCAGTCGGCCAAAGAGGTACCCCCCTCGCTGAGTGGGTTATGGGAGGCTCACCCATCAGGCCTAGTCGCTGCACTACATCTGTCCCAAAGTAAAGGCCAGTTATCAGGTCAATAATCCTTCCAGAATGTTCCAGAGAGCCTCATGATGCACCAAGTCTAATTCCTTCTTCAGATAGACATAGGCTGCGAGTAGCCCCTGTTGAAACGCAAGTATGCGTTCTCATGGATGCTAAGTACTAGTATCTGGTCAGCTGTTGACTCACCAGGCATGAAACCCAAATTGCTCAAGTCTCTGAAACTTAAGCAGATGAGATCAAATTTGCATTACCAGCAAATGAGCCACAATTGTGGCATTGGTATTAACATTATGGGGGTGCAATGGCTCAGTTGGTAAAGTGATTATGATGCTGGGAACCCTGGTTCAATCTTACCCTTGGCAGGGGATTCTTCAAAAATAGGATACCAGGTACCCTTTAAGACTGGGTGAGCCTAGGGGTTGGCCTGCTGGCTCACCCAGCCTTAAAGGGTACCTGGTTAACCATACTGGAGTGGTTAAAGGCAGAAAGGAAAGCCCACCTTTTTCCATATGCTGTTAACCCTGTATATCTGTGATGCTAATCTCCTGTCCCTATTTTAGTAAAGGAATTTGGGGACCGTTTCAAATAACATGGCAAACTTTTCACAGAATTCAGTAAACTGTAAATTGTCAATACCATGTCAGTACATTTTATTTTGAATAAATATAAAGGACGCTCAACTTTTGTTTCTTTTCACACCCGATGCTTACAATGTTTCTCCAGAGGCTCTTTTGGGTATTATTAACCTGTAAAGCGTCAGACGTAAGAGATACGTCAGTTGCTCTCAAGACATTAGAGCATCAGAATGTCGCCCTCCTCCCATTCTTTTTCTGATAAATTACATCTTTAAAATGTCTCCATATACTGCTCTCATATGTTACACACACCGTATATGCCGCCTCCTTGACTCTGCTAACATGAATATTGTCTTTTTTTTTATTAGTTTTCAATTTTGTAGCAGTTCCTGCTCCATTAATTTTGTGATAGCAGTCTTATGGCTCTTCGACCCTGCTAATATGAACACATTCTAATTTCCATTACTTACTCTCCCCATTTCTAGCGTTTTTTGGTGGGTGTTGTGTTGTGGTTATGAAACCTTGTACAATATGCATATGATATGTCTTTCGTTTTGTCATATGGAAAACAAATACATATTTGAAAAATATTTGCACTCTGAAAGGCAACACTCACATGGAGTGTCTCTCTCTCTCTCTCTCTCTCTCTCTCTCTCTCTCTCTCTCTCTCCCGATCAAAAAACGACCCTCAGCCACGTCCCTCCACCCCGCCCATGTAAATAGACGCCATTCATCGCAGCAAACTCGTAACCTTGAACCCGCCAGTGCCTCCACCTCTATTACCAAACTTCAAGATAACCTAAGAGTCCTTAGTTTCAATGCGCGTAGCCTAAGAAACAAGTTTGATGAACTGAGATGTCTTGCTCTGTCAGAAAATTTTGACGTAATTGCTATAACCGAAACATTTATCGACACCACAAATATTGATTTAAGTACAGAATATAACATAGATGGCTACAGACTCTTCAACAAAGATCGTGTAAACCGTAGAGGCGGTGGTGTCGCCCTTTTTGTCAAAAGCTATTTGCAACCCACTGACAGAACACCAGGAGACAGTAACATTGAACATTTGTGCGTGCGAGTAAACATTGCAAAGGTTAATTGAAATATATCTGTCACCTACAGGCCTCCAGGGCAATCACTCAATGGCGACCTTGAAATGTACAGCATTTTAAGACAGTCACTTAATAACAGCGACTCACTGATATTAGAAGACTTTAACCTCCCCCATATCGACTGGGCGACATTGTCAGGTACAGAAGGCGAGTCACATAGAATGATCGAATTTTTAGAAAAAAATTATCTAAGCCAAATGGTCTCTGAAACAACTCGACAACTCGACAGCGGTCCAATAGTAGGACGCTGAACCTTCTTGCTACGAAGATAGGAGTGAAAACATTTAACATCAGGATTTCCGGGAGAAACTAAAGATCTTTCATATTTAATTACAGATTGATGGACAGCATCTTTATATTGAAGAGATATTGTCTTAAAAGAATGCCACAACCTCAAGGCTATTGGGGAAGATCTGCCAAACTTTGTCCGAGCATCCTTATACTCCAACCATACTTGTCGTTTATGCCGTTTTAGAGAAGGAGGTATAGATTTTGCCCAAGGAGGTTTCCTGACTCCTGTTGTCTTCTTAACTGGAATAAATAGCTGAATGGCATTAAGCATTAAACTTTTAAATCTTAAATATGATTGTTCAATATCTAAGCCAAGGAATTCATTATCCCAATCAAAATTCAAAATGTGATGGTTTAACAAGGTGTAGTTGCCATTATAAAAGTCAAAGTTGTTATGTACATTATTAATGTTTGGATTAGAACTAAATAAATACTCAAACAAAACTGGAAAATGGTCACAACCTGGAAAGGGGTCTATTATATCAACATGGGAAATTCTATCATCTTCAGATGTAAAGACCAAATCAAGTATATTATTAGACCGGACATAGGTACTTTGCGTAACCCACTGCATGAGACCCAAAGATGAAAACAAATCTAGAAATCTAATATCAATAGAGGAAGTGCAATAAGGAACCTCAGTGGACCAGACAACAGTAGGGAGATTAAAGTCACCAACCTGTATTAATTCTTTACCAACACAGAAAGATTCCAGGTATGAAACAGGAGCAATATTATCTTTCAAAGAATTACTTGGGGGCCTGTAAACTGCTAATATAGTAACGCCAAAATCAGGCAAAAATACCCCAACAGTATTCGGATGATCTGAATAAGTTTTCCCCACTTTAATATCATCACGAATGTAAATCCCAACACCGTGAATTCTTAGATTTAAGGGAGAGTCATTTCGGAAAAATTTATAACCCAATATACTGATAACTGGATCAGAAACATTGCAAGTTAACCAAGTTTCACAAACACAACATACCCCAATACTGTGACTAGAAACGAACTCTGCCAAAAAGTTAACTTTATTGATTAAACAGTTGAGATTCAAAAGAACAAAAGTAATGAAGAGGTTATTTACAGAAGAATTACTCAGATTTTGCGGAGAAGGAAGTTCTATGTGAGTTTTTTTTTAGGGTTCCCATCTTTTGAACATACTTCAAGGTTAGAGGCAGAGGAAGCAACTAAGTGAGACGTGGGAGGAGTATGAGGGGACTCATGACTGGGCAAAACAACAGAGGCTAAGCTTTTGTTAGAGATGTGTTGGCCGTCCTGTCACCAGGGTGGGAGTTAGATCCTGTCGAGTTGCCCCGACTTCTGCAGGAAGGTTTGCGTGCACTTGAGGGCGTGGAAGGCAGTGTTGAGGCTGAGGGCGTCGCTGCCCAGCAGGTCCTCTAGGGTTGGCCTGTGAATACGGAGACTGGTTAAGGATGCTGTGAGGGTGGTGCGGAGGGAGTGGAATCTTGGGCAGTGGAGTAAATGTGTGTGGGAGGTACCGGAGAGAAAGGACGGAGATGATGAGGGGGCACTGAGTGAGATGGGCTGGGATGTGAATGGGAGGATTGCTAGGACAGAAAGGGAATGGATGGCGGATGCTGCTGCTGCTGGGACTGAGTGATGAAGCAAATGATAAAATTATAGAAGCCATGAAGAGTTTTCTGGAAAAGATGTGGTGTGCAAGAAATAGGGAATTGGAAGATTTGTAATGGATACTGCTTGTGTTGTTTTATTTTACAGGGTGTGCCGATACGAAGAGACAGCAAGGGCAAGAGCACACCGTGGTGCCGTTGAAGATGCAGACGAAACAAAAATATGTGCACATATTCCTTACAATGAAGATACTATCGCTGTATTTCAACTAAATATCATTTTTTTATATTTATAATTCCATAATTATACATAAGAAGTGTAATTTAGGTTAACTGAAGACATATTACACGTAAAAGCGACGCTGAAGATTGGCAACGCTTGGGACTCGGGAGTCGGGAGACCGTGCACGGCCTCCCAAGGCGGCGAGCGAGATAGGCGGAGTTCCAAGGTTTCTCGCACGCCTGGGACTCCTTGAGCACACTTCCAAGGACTTGGGAACTTTGATGTACAGAAGAAGGGTCAAGCTGTCATACAGGGTCATTATATTACTCCTGAAAATACCCACAGCTACGAAAATAGTGTCAAATATGTATGCTCGGGCGGCGAATTGTTAAGTGGATCTTGGCAACCGTTGCACTTCCACGAACGTCCATGCACCCAGACTCAATTTTGTCGATGACAGGGGCCTATATTTTTCCTTCCCCTGTCATTATTAATGAATCTCAGGTGTCGTAACTTGGTGTGAACATGCCCTAAGTATTCACCTGTGGAAATATATTGATGTATATGTGATTGGTATCCTATTTTCTGAGAAAAATGAATGTGCGATCATGGGTGTTGGAGTGCTGCTCTGGAGGATGGCTTGGCGACGAGAAAAAGCTGCCGAACTTTATGTACTTTCTTATTTAATGAGGCAAATTTTGACATAGTCTTTGTCATCATAATAAAGAATGATGATCATGCTAGTTCTAGACGCCATATCAGTCGAAAAGAACCCCACATACACGAGCTTGAGCTAAGATAACAGAGGCATGTGGATGTCCGGGCATAATTTTGCCCGTGACACCGCCCCCATCCGTGGAGGGACCATGGACCTTTGTCGGGTGGCAGCTATCCCATGAGTTGGGCTGCAGATATGGCAAGACAGTTGTACAGAATTTTAAGTGTGTGCTTGTTTGCACATGTGAAGAGGTTACATATTAATCTGTTGTTTGATCTGTGTTATGATGCCTGGTGTTCAAGTTCATTGTTTATAATGAACCGAGCCACCTTGGTGTTGATTAGTGCTTACTTATAAATGTGTGTGTGTGTGTGTGTGTGTGTGTGTGTGTGTGTGTAAGGATCCCACACCGTGGAACAGCATGCTAGTGTTGGTCTCACAAGTGTGTTGTTCATCAGCGCTTATTTGTCTCTGGCCCTTAAGCCTGCGTCAAGTGAGAACCTATTACCCTGGGACACAGGCAAGTATCTAATGTCTAAGTTAAAAGAGTTTGCTTTCCCAGAAAACCTATTTATCCATCAGCCTGATAGGGTATCAGGACACCTCTCCTCCCGAAATTGATCTTTCTTTCGGCCACCTCTTTTAATTATTTTTTTGGGAGCAGGGAGTAGTGGGCTTTTTTTTATTGTTTTCTTTTTTTTGTGCCCTTGAGCTGCCTTCTTTGTTGTAAAAAAGGGAAGATGAACAGGTGGTGTGCCATCTGCCTAGGCTGGGCCTATGAATTTTAGAGTAAAAGAGTCGACATTAAGATGGTACAGCAAGACACAGAAGCTAGAGGGAGTAGACTGGCATGTAGGAGACTGGGGGAGCAGGTTGATGTTTAAAGCAAGAACGAGAACCCCGCAGCTAAATGGCAGGAATAGGGAAGGGGGAAACCAACTGTAGCTGTAGGACAGGGGAGAAAGAATCAGTGGAACATCCAATAGCAGAATGCAGCAACCATGAGAGGCAGAGAGGGGAGTTATTAGTAGCACCAGGGAGGAGTGGGCTAAGAGGCTAGAGGAGGACAACGGGGCCATCGCACGGTACGTGTTGGATGGAGATGCAGTGCTGGAAAAAAGGGCACAAATGCTTGAATAAGTGCACGGATAAGCAATGTCAGTAAGTTATTCCAGCAACAAACTGAAAAGTAAAGTGTGATAGTATATTGCAGTGAAGAAAAATTAAGCTACACAGCACAATTGAAAGGAAAAGGGTGTGAATAAACAGGAGAGACGCCCGAGAGGAGGAGGACAGGTCAAAAGAAGAAGAGGAAGAATGTTTGTTTACATATCCGCCTAAAAATGCGTTCCATTTCCGGACCTGGGGGCGGATTCTGAGACACTAAGGCGCCGTTGGCTACGGCCAGGGGCGGACTGGGACTAAAAATCGGCCCTGGACTTTTGTCTTTGAAGCAGCCCACTTGGTGAGCTAAGTGAGCATATTCAGCCCTTGTGCAAGTATGGACCTTAACTCGTGGAGTCGTGGGACACCCTGGGCCTGTGTATATAATTATTAATTAAACACACTGCCATCTAACACCTACGAGTCACGACGAGTCAACAACAACTGTACTAGCTTCCCAAGTTTCCTTCACCGGCAGTGTTACCAGATCACATGTGCTGAAATATGCTAGACTCGGTGTAAAATTATGCTAGATTAGGTAAAATTGTGCTAAAGGAGAGAAAAAATTATGGGACCCAATGAATCAGTCTCAGACAATGGACATTGCATTGGCGGGGTGGTAGATGTCGATACGTATGTACGAACACACACTTGAGGCTCCTGAGGGGAGTCAGTAGCAGGGTTCCTACACATGTGACCTAAAAAACGGACACACTCTTCCTGAAAAAAGCACATCAAATCATTTCCTATTGCTTATTGTTTACTTTGAGATTATTTCTCATATTTGTGTTGGACTTTTACTCAATTTTCAGTTAATTTTCACCTCTTTAGTCAATTGTGCTACAATTATGCCAAACGCCTCAGAATTGTGCTAGAATTATGCTAAATTGAGGGGTATGCTAGAAATTTTGCTAGACATTCAAAATTTGCTCAGATTATGCTGAAAGCAGAATGTTATGCTAGATCTGGTAACACTGTTCACCGGCCCTACAGGCTGGCCACTGGCCCACTGCCGTACAAGAACTGAACGTGTCTACGGTCGGTCTCTCTCTCTCTCTCTCTCTCTCTCTCTCTCTCTCTCTCTCTCTCTCTCTCTCTCTCTCTCATTTTATTTTCAATTAGAGACAGTACTTCGTCTTTTAAGGAATAAGGACTATTATATATTACAATCTAGTATTGTTTTACTTAATTGATATATATATATATATATATATATATATATATATATATATATATATATAAATATATATATATATATATATATATCTCCCTTCTTTATTCCAGTATTTAATTATTACAACTTTTTTCTGTTCATATGTTAACTCTCAGTAATTTTTCCCTATGAAGACCAGCCCACAGACTGGGCAGCCCATCTGGAAAAGTCCAGAGTCTCCAGGGGTGGGTTTCATCATAGTGCTCTCCCAAGCGTGGTGACGTCACGCACAGTTGGGAGAATTTCTTGGGCGTGTTTCATCACCGCGCCACAAGCACTTCCAAGTAGGATTGGGGGCGGTCTTGGGAGTAACCAGCGTTGCCAATCTTCCGCGTCGCTTTGACGTCTAATATGTCTTCAATTAACCTAAATTACACTTCTTATATATAATTATGGAATTATAAATATAAACAATTGATATTTAGTTGAAATACAGCGATAGTATCTTCATTGTAAGGAATATGTGCACGTATTTTTTTTCCGTCTGCATCTTCAACGGCACCACGGTGTAAACAAACATTTAGTGAGTCGTGAGTAGACCCTGGCCACCTCGCCACCATGGCCCGCAGCTTGTACTGTGCATCAAATAACACTTGCACATTGATGCTGTGGTAGTTCTTGCGGTTGACGTACACTTCTTCGTGCTCATGTGGGGCCACTATTCTTACGTGGGTGCCATCAACAGCACCCACCACACCGGGAAAACCAGCAATTTCGGCAAACTCCGCCTTCATTCTCTGCTGCTCCCCCCGGTTCAAAAGGAACCCCATGAACCGCCTCATATTCTCTTGTGTCACGAGAGCATCCACGGTCTGGGTGATGATTCTGCTGACTGTGGCCCGGGAAACTCCAAAGTCATCTGCGCTGCACTGCTGCATTTTCTCGGTGGCGAAGTATCGCAGAGTCAACGCCACTTTCAGCTCCGCTGTGACCGCACGGCTCCTCTCAGTCCTGTTGCCAATCACGTGTCGCACCAAGTCAGTGACGAACAACAGGCCAGCACGATCCACCCTGTACCTCTTCTTGAACTCGGTGTCATTGTACTCGTTAATCCTCTCGCGCACGATGACGCGTTTCGCGTCATCAAAGTAAAAGGTCCTGGCGCACGATGACGCGAAACGAGTCATAAAAGTAAAAAAAATGATTAAAAATTAAATTTTCGGTGAAAGTGCGTAAAATTTGGAGTGTCATTTGTTGGAATAAGTTTCTTAGAGGTAACATATGGCAACCTTTCTAAGGAACGTAAATGAGGAACGTGGAGCGATTTTTAGTTGTTAGCCTACTCTGACGGGAGAGGAAAAAATACAGTTTTCTTGGTGTAACTCAGGAACTAATAGGCGTACGAATATTTTGAGGATACCATAAGAATCCTCACTAAATTCCGCTTCGAAACATATATTCGGCTAAAAAAGTTGGCCCACAAAATTTCGAGATAGCAAGTGGGGAAGAGTTGGTACTTAGGATTTATTGTCTACAATACTCTATACGGAGACTTGAAACGAGTGTCTATTGTTTATATATATTTTTCCTCTATTTTTATTTGCGCATGTTCTAGTATCTTACTGTGCGCGAGAGGGTTAAAGATGTCCCTTCTCGGGCGAAAATTCCTTGGTCGGTGCTGGCGGGGTTGTTCACGGGCTGCCATGTTTACAGCCTGACGCTTGGAACCTTCCTTGGGAGCGCTTGGGAGACCCCGCACGGCCTCCCAAGGCGGCGAGCGAGATAGGCAGAGTTCCAAGGCTTGGGAGCTTTCGTGAAACATGCCCAAGGTTTCTCGCACGCTTGGGACTCCTTGAGCACACTTCCAAGGACTTGGGAACTTTGATGAAACCCACCCCAGATGGCCAGTCCGCCCCTGGCTACGGCCGCGCTACGGCGCCGTATCTCGGCATTCCTTTCACATACTCAAAACTTTTTAAGGCCGCCGTAAGGCGACCTTAGGGCGCGCGCTGCTGCAAGGCGGCCGCGTCTCGGTGGCCAATCAGGGGCAAGTTCTAGTCGGCAAATAGGAAGCGTCGACCAATCGCGGGATGTAAACACAAATTAGCTGTTGTGCGAACGTTCCCGCGGTGCCCACCCTCTCACGACAATGGAGCTTCTCTCCTCACCCCCTACCTTGCCCCCTACGAAGAAAAGGAGGCCGAACTTTTCGGAAGAGGAACTAGTGCTAATAGCACTGACACAAACCTAACCTACCTTTGTTCATAACCTCAGACATTCAGACTATGCTGTATTCTACATGCAAGCTAACACTATTTTTGTGAAAAGTTACCTTTAACATTTATCAGCACTATAGTATATATACAACACTTGCAACACAGTGTTGCGAAGGATGGGGGGTGCATCCCAAAGTCTGTAGGATTAAGGAAGGCAAATATGAGGAAAATGGTGTCGTGCGCGTATACTGCATGCATATATATTTACCCCGTCTTCAATTGTGATGCTGTCCATAGAGTATGAGTGCATAGGAACATGGCAACATACCTATCTACTTACTAGTTCTTTGCAACTCCACATAATAAAAATGTATCATTGCAAGAGGCAGCGGGAAGCCCTCTCACAAGTTTTCACCAAACTTCCTAGTTACTGTATTACTAAACATCTTACTGGTAGTTCATTCACTTCTTACAGTTGTATAAGTAGTAGAACTACGTAAACATCGTTTATATGCACTTCATACCTGCATGAAGGCTGTATGTTCCACTTGTAGCAGCGAAGGCGTGTCAATACCTGAATATACAGGAAACAGGAAATACCTTCATCAGCTTTTGTTACATTTTGCCTATTAAATCCATCAATAATTTATAAATACACAACTGACGAATGATTCTGAATACTCATTTTGTAAATTTCATTATGAAATTATGATGAAAATAACAATTTATTAACTCATCCTGCATAAAATCAGTAATATGACTAGCCCGGGCAGGACTCAAGAATGTGGCCTTGGCACAGCTCATTATGGCTCACCTGCGGGCGTGAGACACCTTTGATGCACCTGACAGTACCGCTGCATTCATCAAAACATTCAAACAAAGCCGCAGGCTTGCATAAAATGGAAATTAACCTAATTATGTGAACGAAAATACAGAGTGCACTTACCGGAGGAGGCAGGCGTCTTGAATGAAACATTTTTGTTAACCTGCATGAAGGTATCCTTTAGGTAACGTTATCAACGTGCCTTTCTGTCAGTTTTTAGCCATGACTTTGTCCTCCAAGTTGTCCATGATCAGTCTCATTACCCTGTTTTGACCTCCTCTGTAGGTAAAAGTGTAATATACTTGCATGCACCAAGTTATCTCACCATGGAGAGGGGAAGGGATATGGGTGCACACACACTTCAGTACGTGGTGTCATTTCAGTATTTTCATAGAGATGAGGCCATTTACTGAGCTGCAGAGCTTAGCAAACATATCAGTCATTAAGATTTGCCACCAGGGCACTGCCCAGCAATGTGACTAGGATTAGGAGTGGAGCTCAGACATTGTCAGCTGCTCAGATATTGGGAAGTAGATAAAACGGCATACTTTCCAAAGAGCAGCTCGCTGTATTATGGCTTAAAACACTGTCGCACTACTATAAATGCAATAACAATAAGTAAAAAGCTCTTTCAAAGTGCTTGAGATAAACTAACTTCCTATTAAAACATAGATACTTTAAATTCTTATAATAGTGAATTTAAAGTATCTATGTTTTAATAGAAGTTAGTTATCTCAACACTATGAAACTTTTACTTTATTATGCATTTATAATCGAGTCAGTGCGACTGCTCTTTGGAAAATATTCTTGTTTTCTTCTTCATTTCCACAGATTAAGTTTATTAACTATGTAAACTTTCTACTTCATTGCTTCTTAACCTTTAACTACTAGCCAGTCACTTTAACCTCTCTCTCTCTCTCACCAAATCAACTCTAGTACTTTCATAATTGCTTCCTGGTGATAACTAACTCCACAAAAAAAGACATGATAATTTACCCAGTAATGAATAGTTTGTCTCTAAAATAGGTCGCTAAAATCTGCTAAACAATGGCAAAGGGACACCCAGAAATATGTTCAGGGAGATTGGAGGGCAGAGAAAAAGACAAGACAAGAGAAACTTTGGGGGTGCAGGACCTGAAACCTCATCAACGGTAAACGGGTGGGGCCCGGCCCATTCTTGGTTGTGCTAGTGGTCTAAGGTATTACAAACTACAAATTAAGACTAAATTATTCACCGAGCATGTATGAGTACCCACATTACCCCCTGGTGGATCTCCTGCGAGCATTTCAAGCCCTCCATATATATTGTCACGAGTGTTTACGGCAGGATATTTGATTCAGTAGTGTAGGAGTTCACAGTCACTACTAATTCAATGAATGGTATTATATACGGTTGACACGTCCTTATAAAGCAATGTTTTGATAGCACTGTGACGTTTTGTTCTTAAGATGTAGATGTGGAGCTATTGCCTTTGCAACGGCAGTTGCAGTTGGCAGCGGGTCTTCCTCTTCTTCTTCATTCCTCCTTGTGTTGTGGAGAAAATCTGCCCTACGTACGGGTCACGATATCTTACGCCATGAATATCGCGATATGAATGAAACGTCTGCCGTAAAGTTACGGTGCCGGAAGAGTGTCGTGAATAGCCCAAAGCAGCCGAAAGTTGCCGTAAGATATTTTTTGTGACTTACGAACGTCGTCGTTAGTGAATCGGTGTTAGTTTGACCCTTCTTCTGTACCATGAACCTAAGGAAACACTCATTAGAACTCAACTGGCCCACTCTTTAACCTTTAGAAATTATTAATGTGAGAAGCGAACCAACCATAGTTAGTGTCTTCTGGCATCTCTGGCAACCCTACCGGCTACCACCGAACGTTCGCTTGGCAGGAAGGAGCACGTACGATTGCGTCACGTCACATGACCCAGTCAGCATTCCTGGAATCCTTGTATTTCCCTGCTGCGGGATCAGTCTTCGAGTAGCTGTGATATAGTTAAGGGACGTTCGACGCGTCCTCGTTCTGTTTTATACTGGTAATTATAATTCTTTTTTCCTCCGACTGCTTTACCATGGACGACAGCTAGGGAGCTATATATAATTAACAAGAGTTAAATAGATAAACGATCATTTATACTATGTTCTCTTAATTCTGACGGTACGTTTTATCATGGATATCAGGGACTTCAAGTAAGTGAAATGATATTAAATGAAGATTAAATAAATGTCAAATGATTATACAGATATATGAATGAAATAAAAATTAAGATAAAACAGACGAATTAAGCTTTCCATGGCTAAAACGTTCTCCAAGGGATCCTCATAAACAGTATAGCGAGTGTAATAATGCTCAAATAACACCAATTAAAGACCTAGTAAAATAAGTGGAATTCTAGAAAAGAGGAAGGAGAATATGCGTAGTAGAGTAGTCACATCAGGCAACTCCTCTTCCTCGTTGCCATCCTGAAGTGAGTCATCATCGACCAGCAAACCAACTTAAGGGAAGGTCAATCAGGACATCAGGAGACCTATTTCCTTCCTCTTCTTCCTCTACACGTGTTCAGGGAGCCAGGAGTGAACAGGATTTAAGAGGAGTGGGTAAATGAAGGTTGAATCAGGTGAGGAGTGTATTATTAGCTCTGCATCTGGTGGCGTAGCGGTTCAGCCTTTCCTTCTGTGGTCTGTATTTTGTGTGTGTTGTGCTGGGAGGGTTAAGAGTTGTCTTTATTAACTTATAGGAAGAAGTGAGTGCTCAAACAAGCTTGTATTATGTGAATCGATATAAATAACTACGTGGCGCCTGTGTGTGTGTGTGTGTGTGTGTGTGTGTGTGTGCATCTTTTTCCTAATACGTACACCCAAATTTTCCCTCACGGTAAGCCCACCATTGTCCATTCGGGACGATTTACTCTCCTGGTTTACTCGCCTGGCTCTGTTATTCGTATATTATCTACAACATATCAACCTTGTAGTCATGGGCTTGGTTGGGAGTACATTTCATTGTTCTTCCTTCTGTTATGGTGGGCTAATATGGAAGTAAAGCTAGCCATCACACATGAGGTTAATATAGTTATAGTTTATTTTTCTGAAAACAGTGCAGTAACGAACAGCCACTCCAGCCCCCTCATGCCCCCCGGAACAAGCCTGGGGACCTGTGGTGAATCAAGTTTTTTGGGGGAAGGCTAATTAGCTGAAATATGTGCCTCCAAAATTTCCCTAAAATATGTAAAATTCCCTAGTTCCAAAACTTTAAGGAAAGTACACTAAAACTATTGTCGGTTAATCTTTGGGAGCACCACTTCATAGTAATATAGCACGTAGTGATTCTCAATAATTATCTATAGGTAATTATTGAGAATCACTACGCGCCTCCAAAATACGATATTACGCCTCCATATTATACTTAAGGGATGAAATACATGTCCCTTAACCATAATATGAAGGCAGAAAAACTTAAAAGAAAAGAAAAAGTGGTAAAGGTAGTGAAAAGGCATATTATACATACACGCGACGCTTTGTTTTGATGGTGGCCATAAGGAAGTGAGCAGCGTTGCCAACGATCTGGTTAGTGATGATGCAGCTAGGTTAGCGAAGATGCTTAGTTAGCTATTAGCCTATGCATGTGAGACTAGGTCCGCCACGCGTGGTTATTTTATTTTATTTATTATTATTATTTTTTAGAACACGCACCTTTACCTAATACTATACCCGGCCCAAACCTTCACAAAACCCTTTAGGTAAAGGTGCGTGTTCTAAAAAAAAAAAATAATAACCACGCGTGTGGACCTGGTCTCACATGCGTGGGCTAATGGCTAACTAAACGTACCATCGCTAACTGGATCGTTGACAACACTGCTCACCTCCCCGCCGCCGCTGACACCAACATAGCGCGTGTATGTATAATATGCCTTTTCACTACCTTTACCACTTTTCTTTACTTTTAAGTTTTTCCATCTTCATATTATAGTAAAGGGACATGTATTTCATCCCTTAAGTATAATATGGAGGCGTAATATCGTATTTTGGAGGCGCGTAGTGATTCTCAATAATTACCTATTATTATTATAATGTATTTTTGTATGCGTTTTACCTTGGGGAGGGGCCAGGGGGCAAGCCTCATTAATTATAAAGTTGGGTGGCTTCGATTGTTAAGTACACTGTCGTTGTTTCACAAAGGCCTCAATAGATAGACTGAGCCTGAGCACTACACCACAAACTAGTTTCTAAGTCAGTAATATCCAGAACGTGCATGGATCATTACGATTTCTGGAATAAAACAGTCTTTACGAGTTCTACGTTATTTTCTTCTATATATTAAAGCAAATAATGGCGCAAGTATATTGTGAAGGGGATGGAGTGGTAATTCTTAACCTGGTAACAGCAGGGATCATGTTTCTTAATGGTCCCTCTAAGCGAGAAAAATGAGAAAAAATCATCGCTCACACAAACCATATCATAATATATATCAAAGCATTTGTGATCAGATTATGTATCATCTATTTTTGAGGGGGTTATTTCATGGCACAAATTTGGCCCGTCGCTGCTACATGGTAAAGCCACAAATGTGGCCCGTCGCTGCTACACGGTAAAGCCACAAATGTGGCCCGTCGCTGCTACTGGATTAAGATTTACTCTATTGTCTTGTAATCTATTCTAACATAACCTAGATGCTGCTGCAGCTGATCTTTCGACAAGTGTTGGGCATGTCATTGTTTTTTATATATATATATATATATATATATATATATATATATATATATATATATATATATATATATATATATATATATAGTTGGGGGGATGTTCCTTAACTGATAGAAAGGCAGAAATGGTAATCTAATTTGGTAGCCAAAGTGTATATTTACCAAGGAATACAACCACTTATTGGGGAAGCTATCCTAGTTCTATATGGCCCTGTTACCTGGCCTATGCATTATCGATGTTTATTGATTCATTCATTCCTGTCCCCCTGCCCTCTACTCTTTGGTAATTTTCAAAGGTTCAGTATTCATATGTTTACTTCATGTGCATTATTAGGGTCATTGTACACACGATTCTAATTTTTTTTTTCTCCCACAGGTAAAATGAGTGTTCAATGCATTATGGCGAGTATGTGAGGCAAAGTCTAGAAGCAACATCATATTCGAATGAAGGTCATGGACAGTTGACCTTAAGTTATACACATTCATATAAAAGTCTTCTATTGGAAGGACACTTTCATGGATCTAATTTATAATTTTATAAACACGTATAATTGATCATTTATACATGTTTATAAAAAAATCACTTATATAGTGTTACCATTGTGAAGATTGAAGAAACTGACCAAAAGAAAGATCCTTAAATAACCTGGAGGGAGTGTCACACAGTCCTAGTATAAGTGCCCCAGGTGTGGTGATGGATGACGCAGGCCCCAACACTCCTAAGCCTCAGGGTTAGTTGTATCAAGTAAGCTGCTTCAGGGAGAATAACAGTATGACAGGCGAGGCTGACCTGGGAAAGGTCCGCCGCACCAAGAAGTTCACTTCCTACGATAGTCTGAGATTTGAGAAAGAGAGGCTGGAGACATTTATTGATTGGCCCGTGAAGTGGTTAAAACCAGATGACCTGGCTTGTGATGGATTTTATTACCTGCGGACGGCAGATCACTGCGCCTGTGTGTTTTGCCGGGGCATCGTGGGGGGGTGGGAGTATGGAGATATCCCTCGGGAGGAGCACAGGCGTCACTTCCCACATTGTCCGTTCATCAATGGCGAGCCAGTGGGCAACATTCCCACTGCCCAGAGCATGCTCATGTCACAAATCACTCCAAGCCCTGAGACTGCCCCTCTGCCTCCTCTCAGTATGGGCGTGTGTGACATAGGAAGGCCCATGCCAGGATCTTACCCTGAAATCAGTGAGTATATTGTTTGTAAAAGTACACAATAATTTGTTAATAGCATGTTCATTTTCTTTCCTTTTGAAATTGGATAATTGTAATGCATCTGTTTTCTGTTTTCAGTACCATTTTTTTTAACATTCAATCTGTCCTCTGAAGAGCACATTCTCTTTGGGTTCTTAGCTTCTTTCCATGAGCTAAGCTCAGTTTGCAGCAAATGCTAATGTGTAATATCCTACAGTTATCTGGATTGTGTGGTAGCACATTTGGAGTAAACTAATATTTTTCCATTGTTCATGGTAGTGTAAAGGAAACTGCTGAGGAAATTCATCTGGCTGGTGTCACTTAATCCACCTCACCTAAATTAGGAAACATGATTAGTTATGATATAATGATTGATATTGTTTCTCTCCACAGAACCCCCAAAAAAGGCAGATCTTGACTTTCGGAACATAGATCTTCCGCAACACACAAGCCCCAAGAGAAAAGAATTTCGTTCCCAGGAGAGTCGTGATAAGAGTTTCATAGGGTGGCCAGACCGGGTGAAGCAGGTCCCGAAGGAGTTAGCTGAGGCTGGTTTCTTTTATTGTGGTAAGTATTGGTTATTGCAGTAAGGATTGGAGATGTTACTACTTGATCAATATTTCTATAGTGGATTGGTTATGATGAAAGTTGATACTTATCACCAGTACTCTTCATCAATGACGATTTAAATTCACGTTACGCTGCCATTTTCTTTCACAGGGCTGAGTGACCATGTTAGGTGCTATCACTGTGGTAATGGATTACGAAACTGGGAGAAAGAGGCTGATCCATGGGAGGAGCATGCACGGTGGTACCCAGAGTGTGTCTATGTGCATGTCAAGAAGGGTCAGGAATTTATTGATAAGGTGTGTTACTGTCCTTTGCTAATTATTTTACCTATCAGTATGCCTGTTGCTTGTTGAGCTATTAGTTGGTCAAAACTTTTTCAATCTCACATGCTAGTCTGGTACAGTTTCCATTGAAACAGCTCTATTTTTTGTTCAATGTATTCGCATTAAAATAAGTTTTTTTTGGGGGGGGCGGGGGGGAACTTTGCTAATTTTCAGAGGAAATCTTTTTGTTATTTGGATGGAGAGATGAAATTAGAGCATTTGCTAGAAAAAGAATATGATGAAATACACTAATATCAGACAAAGAGGTGTACTACTAATAGCTGAAGATGATTATGATGATCATATAAATAGTTAGATTCTAAAATTCCAGGTGAGGCGAGAGAAGCCACCATACCTGCGATCCCAAACTGCCCCCAAGACCAGTTCATCATCCTTAGCCCGGCCAAGGATCACAGAGAGTGAGATTGACCCCCTCATGGAGCTAGATATCATAAAGGCCACACTGGAGATGGGCTTTCCAGCAGACAAAGTTCGGCCAGCTCTACGGAGGAAGCTAGAGCAGACAGGGCTGCCCTTCTTCAACCTGGAAGCTTGCATTGAGGCCGTCCTGCAGTACATGGAAGAGGAGACTCGCCTGACCCTCCGGGAGTCATCGGCCAGGAGTTTAGAGTTAGAAGCAGCATCTCAGCAAGGGGCCAAGATGCAAACCCTGCAGGCAGCAAGTGAAAGGCAGGCTTCAGCATCTTCCTCAAGCTCCATTCCTACCACCACCACCACTGCCACTGCCACTGTTGGTGCAGTGTCTTCCTCTTCATCTACCTCCTCATCCTCCTCAGCCAGCTCCTCCTCCCAGCATGACCCAGCAGCATCCAACACAGAGGAGCCCATGGAGACTGAGTCCTCCCCCATTACCCCTACACATGATGTCCTCAGTCAAGCAGACTACATCATGGGAGTGGCAGATCAGGCCCTTAATGCTGACCCCACTTCTTCCTCCTCCCCTACTCCTAACCCTTCAGCTGAACCCTCTCTAGTCACCTCTGCAACCTCCACTCCCACCAATCCAGTTGCTGCTGTTGGCCTTGCTTCACCTCAAGCCACCCCTGCTGCCTTACCCACATTCAATAACTCCCCTGATGCTGTGATGGAGAAGGTGGCCAAGAAGACAGTCCCCTCTACTGAGCCTTCAATCGCTGGTAAGCCACAGCCGTATAAGTCTTAAGTTGAAAATATTAGCTCCTACAAAGTGTTTCCTTTTTATAAATTATAATATTAATGCATTGTAACAAAAGCTTGTGCATTATTTGTACATATATATATATATATATAATACATGGATCATACAAGGTTATAAAGTCTAAAAGCAAGTCTTCTTCCCCCACCAAACAGCCCAAGACCCTGCTGTAGAATTAGAGAAGATCAAAGACTCCCACATGTGCAAGGTGTGCATGGATGCTGAGATAGACATGGTGTTTCTGCCTTGCACCCACATGGTAACCTGCTCATCTTGTGCCCTTGCCCTTGCCCAGTGTCCCATCTGTCGCACGGATATCAAATATGCCATCAAACCTATCCTTTCCTGAGTGCCCTCTAAGATCTTCTTGCTTTCTTATTTATCTTCAGCTTTTCCTCCCATTTATGATGTATATGTTAAAACAATAAATTACATCAATCTTTTTTCAGTTTTCTGTTAGGAAGGCCATAGAGGACTGTTTGCCATTATGTATCATCTTCTGAGTGCCTTTTAGTTTTCTTGTTTGTCATTATATATATATATATATATATATATATATATATATATATATATATATATATATATATATATATATATATATATATATATATATATATATATATTTTTTTTTTTCGTCGTTGCCGATTGCGCGGTGACATCTTCCTGAGTGGGGCCTGATGGTCGCCCAAGGCTTCTTCAGGTGGGGCCTGATGGTCGGCCCAGCCGTTCTGGCATGGCGAGTGTTTATAGTGGCGCCATCTTGCATTGGCTCATACTGCCCCAGAACTCGTACTTGATTAGCAGGCGGCTTCCTCTAGAGTCCGGGTTGATGGGTGGTCTTCAGGACAGCATGTGGGTAGTTTTAAGCCACTTGGCGGTGACCGAAAAATCCGAGTGGTAGCGTGAGGATTCGTTTTGTTTGGTCTAACATACTTTTTTATTTCACCTTTTTCTTGGGTGTCGTCTATATCACCTGGCCTGGTATCAGGCATAGTCGCCACACTACAGATGCCCCTAGCTTGTTAGCAGCACAGGCAAACTTCAAGTGGCTGTCGTGACATACATGTTTGGCTTATGTGGCTCCTTCCTCTGTATCATGACATTGAAAGGCAACTTGTGTGCCTGACAGGAAAGTTTTTTTGAAGTGTGTTATGAATAACCCAAAGGATTGGTAGCTGAGTGGTCAGTACAGTATGCAGGTATGGTTAAGAAAGTCTACAGGTGCTATAGGCAGCACATATATAAAAAAACTAGTTGCTTTGACAAGGTGAATTTGTACTCAGTGTCTAGATTGCTACTTGCTTTGTCAAATCTATGAGCCTCATGCATTATAACCCAAAGAAAGCGATGTGCATGCTGACTTTAAATGCTACTTGGTGTGTGAAGTATCTGAAAGCATTCTGTCTTAAGCTCTTGTTGGATTGAAATATTTTTAGAGTTACTCAAGTTGTGAGAATATCCTTTACTGAATACTATGTAGGGAATGGAATAATCTATTCATGTATGTTGACTGCCAACTAGCGTTTGTATGTGTTTACAAATACAGTCATACCTCTGTTTATGAGCTTAATGCATTACGAATTTTGCTCACGCGTAAAAACTTTACCAAAATGAATTTCCCCATTTAAATCTGGGATTAATGCGTCCCATATCCAAAAAATATTAACAAAAAACTCTTTAAATGTTATTTATACAGAATAAAGCAATTTTACTAGCAAATAGCAATGATAGGTAATGTAGTATAATGATAAAAATATAAATCATTAAAAAAAATATAGTATAATACATGCTGTATTTCCCTTCATATAAGATTCACTTTTTTTTTTTTTTTCCAAAAAAAAAGGAGACTAAAAATAACTGCGTCTTAATCCCCGATGGTTAGGGTAGGCCGAGGGGTTATTGTTACTGGTACAAGACTTCGGAATCTCACGATACAATTATTGCAATAGCTACATCCTACTTTTTTTAGTAGTGTGTGTGTGTGTGTGTGTGTGTGTGTCAACACAAAAGAGCTGCACGGCGAGTATGGAATCGGTGCCCCTTCCCACGACCCCATCATTACTTTGCACTAATTTTCTCTCCATCAGCTAAAGTTTACTGCAAGCAGGTAACAGAAGAGAAGCAAAGTGTCTTGATATTGATGGAGCTTGGGTAATGTGTTAGCCTTGTAGCCTGTGACAAGTATACCAAATTGAACATGCAGTTTACAACATTCAGTAGGCAGTGTCCCTCCTGCAGGCAAGGTTCATGCGAGGAAGTGGTAAGTAAGACGTAAGTAAGAGAAAGACTTCCCCTACTGCTGCTGACAATGGGAAGAGAAGGTTAAGAAATATGCTCCCCACCGAAAAAAAAAAAAAAAGATTTTCCGGTGCATCATACATGTGGGGGGGGGGTGAGTCCAGCCCCCCTTTGGTTAGCAGGGGGGCTGTTAGGTTATAAAGTTGGGACTTTTCACACTTTCGAGACTCGGGAATTTTCCTTCATTTAGGGATTTTTCTAGGGAAATTTTGGAAGTCCATTTTTCAGTGATTTTTGCTTCCCCCCCCCCCCCAAACCCCAGTTCCCCAGGCTTGTCTTGGGGGGTAGGGGGGGCTGGAGTGGCGAAGGGGCAGGCGGACTTCTTATAAAGTATTACCATATATATATATATATATATATATATATATATATATATATATATATATATATATATATATATATATATATCCTTGACCGGGCACGGGATGAACTATCTGGTTGTGTTGCGTCGCCACGCCGCGTACAGTATGAGAGTAAAATGAAACAATCCTGGGAACTCCATCGATCATCACCTCCGTCAGACTCAGACAGAGCTCGGCCTATGTATGTGGGTCTATGCGGCGGTTGTGGGGGCCTTCTGTACGTGTAGATTGTGCATAAGTTGCCGTGCACACGCATATATATAATTAAGGTACATAGGGGGGCTCCCGTGGTCCCGTGGTTGAGTCTCGGCCTTGCGCTTCGGCTGGTTGCTACCTGCTAGACTCTACCTGCTAGAGCGTCGGTTCGAGACCTATGTACCACGGGGGTGGAAAGGTGGGCTCTTTCCGACACCCTCAGCCCCGTTGTTGGGCCTCCTCCTTGAAAGAATTGGGTATCTCTCTACCAGCCGTCTGGGTGGTTGGGCCTTCCTCCATTGGGGTATATCCCCAACGAAATACCGAAAAAAAAAAAAAAAAATAAAAGGTTCATATTAGTTAAGCGTTTAGAAATCTTCGATCTCATTCGTTTTCTTGTCCTGTTTTTTTTATTTATTTTTTTTTTTTATATATGCCGCTGGGCGAAGTAAAACATTATTATTATTATTATTATTATTATTATTAGTAGTAGTAGTAGTAGTAGTAGGAGTATTACCATCATCATTATTATTATTATCTGGACTCACATGATTTGAACTCTGCAACAATAAATTATCAGTCAATCAATCAATCATCAATCTTTGGAGCTGGCAGAGGTTCCAAGAGTGCCACCAGGACCCACCCAAGACCAGGACCGAGCCATCATCATTATTTCATCACCTGTTGGCTGGCTGGTTGGCTCAACTTGGCTGGCACCGCATCACCTCAGTTCACCTGGAGGGAGGGAGGGAGGACGTGAGGCCGCCTACACGCAGAGGATAAGTTTGCCACAACTTTCATCCTCCTTCATCACTGCTTTGATCTCGGGAGCATGAACACCGGCCAGGAGCCATACACCATGAGACCAGTGTTGAGGTAACCCTAGTGTGTGCAAGTGTGATTGTGGGTTATTGGAAATTATATGCTGGTTAATGAGAATGGTATTACGTATCAAAGGAGCCGAGTCTTGTGTGTTCGGTCCGTTTACAGATATTTACTGTTGAAATGTTATAGATATTTACTGTTGGAATTAATTACTTTTCTTGGGTCATGAGGTGGACTGGGCTGTTTAGAGGTTCAGTTTTATGATGGGTTAGGTTAGTGTAGATTGAATGTCACCCCATATCTTGTCTCTGACCCTGCAAACCACTTTTGGTGTCGTATGTCTTCTAATGGTCAAGCATTTTGGAAAGCCAATGGAAAGATGAAACTAAACTGCCTAAATAGCGGTGAATTGTCCAAACCTGTGCAGATGAAGTGTACCCCATTTTTCTTGTAGTTCTGTCAGCGTTTTGCCTTGCTCGTAGTTTACTGGTAACATATAGTTTACTACAATTTGTTTGCGCCTTGTTAACACGGTAGAGATATGCAGGTGTTTTGTGGTGTGTCAAACTAGGGAGGGGAGAAAAAATATGTGATGTGTTCTCCATTATTATCCCTGTTCGCTAAGGTCATCCTGCCAGTATCTACTCAGGCTGGCAAGGGCAAGTGGGCCCCCTGAGCTGCATTCCTGGTAGTGTCCTGCCAGAAGGTGAGGGGAAGACCTTAATGTGACATGCACATGCATTCTCAAAACTAATTACTCTTTCCTTGTGCTTGTGTGAAATGTTTTGTGTCACCCTAACAATATGATGATTCCTGCCTCATACTAGTTAAATAAAGGAGAAAAGTTTTAGCATATATTTAACGAAGTGAAAATGAATTGGCCTCAAAAGAATATGTCGTGGCATTAGATGTGGTTTGGACATTAAGGTAGGAATGCATACATAGAAACGTATGGATGATTATGAAGTAGATGTAAGCAGTTTTCATTATAAGAGAGGGATCGAGCCGTCTAAACAGTATTGTATGTTCAAATTCAATATCACAATAACTCAGGATATGCTCATTAATATGATTGGTTGGTAGTGTCCCCACTTATAATCAAACCATATCAAAAACTTTGTTTGGGCGATCAATTCTGCAGATCCTTACCTCCCCTCTACTCTGCCACATAGTGCCAACACCATTCTCATATTTTATCTATGGGTAACATATGAGAGGGAAAGATAAGTGTTGGGACTGTGTGGCAAAACGAAAGAGGAAAAGACCCATGGAATCGAACGGCCAAACAGAGTATTTGAAATGGTTTGACTATAACCAGTCACATGTATTCTTGGTTCAGCGCAGGGTCTTGCTCCTAAAAGAATAGGATTTAGGCCTTTTAAACCAGATACTTTTCTTTTTTAGTTACTTCCAATTATTTCAATTTGCCATTATTTTCTATGTTTATAGATAGGTAGCCCTAGACATTTCCAGTTTGATGGACTCAGGATTACTGAGCATCCTAGATTATACATATTCATTGATTATTAAGTCTATTGTATAAAAACAAGCATCTTCAGTACTTCTTTCCTAGTATGTTTGTCCTAGTTGATGCCTGCATGTATGCTATTACATGATTCATTTTAAGGGTAGGCGCCAAAAATGGGTATTTTTCACTTTCAGCCCAATTTTAAAAGTTTCTCCAAAATATGGCTGAACATGTCACCGTTCCTGTGAAAGTTTGGAGGCTGTATGATAATTGTTTCCTTTCAAATAATTTGATTTGTATTACCAATTTTGTGGTCCCCTCCCTGCAGAAACCTCCGTTTTCTGTAGAATGCTCATAATATTATATGTCACATTTTGCCTTCTTTTGTCCAATTTTTCCACTTTTTTTTACGAAAAGTATGTCATCATTCATCTGGCAAAATTCTAGTGGCAGCCAGCAGGCCTCGGAGAATGTGGTTGAGTGAATCAGTCAATCAGTTACTTAGTGCGTCGTGGCTCCTCAGAGGTACATTTGTACTTGTACTTTGGCAGGTTTGGACACCTAGGAAAAGAAAAGAAGCCCAAAAGAAAAGAAAGTGACGAAGCAGTAAGAGGAGGTATCCACAGAACACTACAGCCCAGGAGATTTCTAGTGCGCGCACACAGACACACACACACACACACACACAGGTGCCAATTATGATTATTATTTTTTATATCATTCATTGTCATTAATAAATATAATTGCATAGGTATCTAAGTTGTATTTACCACTGTAAGATCCTCTAAAAATCATAACTTGTACGCTAACTGCATTAACAAACAAAATAGCCGATATCTCAAAGTGCATTTTTTGTACTTTGAGAATAATAACTCAATAGTGTGAAGATAATAAAAAACTCAAACATCTGCTGAAAGGCAGTGGATGGTAAAAATTGTCCGTCAGTTTTTTTAAGAACAAAAAACTGCTGATGTGATTTATTGAAGATAAAAAAAAAAGTGGTGATTTTGGTGATTTTTTTTGCACAGGAACAGTGAGACGTATTAAAAATTTGAACGGGCAATTTTTAACTAGTGGTGCCATGAGTAAAACTACCCAATTTTGTACATATTGAGTGAACATGCCCTCATTAACGTTTTTAGCTCTGCTTTTATTACAAGTAATAAATTTCGTTTGTAATTTTTTTCGTACAGAAGCATGGAAGCTATTATGCTGATACATGCAGACCTTATTGCATTTACCTAAGTCTTAAAAAAAAAAAAATACCTTAGAACAATTGAAATAAAATTAATGTACCCCCCACTAATACTAGGCGGTGCAGCCCCTTAAACTTACTCCATAATATTATATGAATGTCATTGCAACTATGTGATGTGTATTTGGGTGCATACTTGTAAATATCATTGTGTTTGAATTAATGTGTTCTACTGTAAGTTTTCCTTTCTAACTGATTCCTGGTCATTCATTCTCTCTGCTGTTTCAGTGAAACTTTTGTTGCTGCCTATGACATGAAGAAAGCTTTTGAAAGTCTGGCACAAATCTTTGCTTTCTAAACTACCCTTCTTATTCTCTGTACTTTCATCTCCAGTTTCCTTTCAGGGCATCTTTTTCTGCTGTGGTAGATGGTCACAGTTCTACCCCTAAACCTATAAATACTGGTGTTCCACAGGGCTCTGTTTGATCTCCAACTCTTTTATTGTTCATTCAAGATTTTTCCAAAATATTTTAATCCACTCTTATGCTAATGATATTCAGTGTTACTCCACATATTTATCGAAAAACCCTCTCAACAGGAGTTACACAACTGAAGAATAGCTGTGATAAATGCTACAAAATGACTAAACTCTGACCTTTTTATTATTTCTGAATGGGGTAGAAGGAACTTGTCCTTCAGTGCCTCAAAAACTAAATTTCTCCACCTCCTCTGTTTGCAGGAGCTACAATTTAGTGGACATTTTTTTGCTCTCAAGCTGCTTCCTTTATTGTAGGAATAATATGAATACATGTACCTGTTACATAGATATTATTAGGGTTGTGCCAAAGCTATACAGACAATAGAAGTCTCTGTTTTATAGAAAGGATGTACATATATATATATATATATATATATATATATATATATATATATATATATATATATATATATATATATATATATATATTTGATATTATCAGTATTAGAACAAATGCCTTAGAGAGCTACTATAAGATCACATTATGCACAGGAAGTAATATGAGTGATTTTGCTTATTGTTCCCCAGTGGCATCACCCCTCGCCGTCCTCTCAGGCAGGAAATGGTTGTTCTACAGTCTGCATATGAACTTGGTTAGTTTTTGACCTTGCTAAAGTATTGGTAATTTGTTTGGCTTATTTTATTGGCTTTCTTTGGGCTCTTTTAAGAATAGCACACCTTGGAATCAATAAAAATCAGCCAGATGACAGGTAAACATAGGGGACAAAAGATGATCTTGATTTCTGGTGGTGGTATGCACAATGATGGATTGAATACTTAACTTATCTGCTTCAGGCGTGCCTGTCGATATCATATCTTTATGATTAGTTATTCTCTTTGGGCATTCTTATCTGATTTCCTCTTGGTTTCCATGAGTCTTATATATTGGGCCATGCTTTTTACAAGAGCTGTTAAAATATAATGGTAGTTTTTGACATTCAGACTAACCTATTTAAATCTATAAATTTCCAAACATAAGATTCATAAACTTACTAGATAGATAGGTCAGTGATATGTAACAACAGCTTACTCAATTCTAGTGAACCATAAACATTCTTTCTTTTTGGTTATATCTCATATAACAGTATATCTACTATAGTCTGTTCACTTAAGCTAGATTCCTGGCGCCTAGGCAGGTTGGTAAGCTTGCAGCTGATTGGCTGCTCCGCTCTCCCGCTAACACTCATGTCGGACCACATCTTGCATGCTCGAGTGAGACATGTTTCTTTATTATATGCCATAGCTCAACTCATATACGAGCTAGCCAGTTTTGGTTGACACCATCAGACTCAGCAGTGACTGTAGAATCAAGATGTATTGTAAAAACTCGACAAAACAAAAAAGAAAATGGTATTATGATGAGTTGAACTGTGAAGATGTTAAAAAAATGTTTATAACATGTTTTAATTATGCTCACTATTTTAAACAGTTGTTCATTGACTGCAGAAATATATTATTACGTTACGTAGGAAAATCTCTCATGAACACGATAGTGTGATCAGAATGCAGATAAAGCTCTACGTATTGAAAACACAGAGTTATTTATAGCAACATTTCACTCGCCCCAACCATCACGGCGCGCGCGACACTCATTTTTTTTAACATCATCATACAGCGTGTCTCGCGCGCCGTGATGGTTGGGGCGAGTGAAATGTTGCCTCTACAAATCTGTCAAAGAAATTCATCTTTTTAAAATGATTATCAATCTCAAAATTAAGTGGAATAGGTTAACCCTTTCCATCCGTGACCCAGACGTTGGCGTCACAGTATGGAAAGGGTCAAGAGGAAATGGAAGAGGATCAATCCTCTTCTAACCTCTCAATCCTCCTCTAAATTCCTCTTAATCCTCTTCCATTTCCTCTTAAGAGGTTTAGAAGAGGATTAAGTGGTTTAGGAGAGGACTAACCCTTTTCATACGGTGACGCCCGTCGGACACTGACGTCAGCGTCGCTGGAGTGAAGGGGTTAATGTCACCTTCAGGGCTGTACCAAGAGTTGTAAAAGTGAGAGGCCTTCTTCCACTAATGTGGACCTTTGTAGCCACTTGAAGAGGGGTGAATGGTAAGCAAAGCGAACCAAATAAGCTGGGAGGTTTGGGGTTTTGAAAAATTGACATTTCTGAGTGCATTTTCATGCCATCAGAATGAGTAACTGGGACCTTTCATCCCAGTGTTTTGTTTTGACTTTCTCAGAAAGTGGAACTTTTAGCAGATGGGGGAAGACGCCCCCTAACCCACTCTTGGGTACGGCCCTGCCTGACACAACATCATGTCACATTGCACATATTTTCCAGATGGCATTGAAGAAGGGAAGAAAAATTATAGTTCTTCACCCTCGATATGGGAGCAAACAGTATCATGGTGCAGGCACCACCTCCACATCCCTTTCACATTCAAGGTTGCCTACTACATCACCACCTGTTTGTTGTTCTCCACCATCCGGTATTATGTGGATCTGCCTCATATAGAGGCCATAACAGGAAGACAGAGCATTCTCAACCAGGTGAATGATTGTCATCTTTGTTAACTCTTGGTTAGTAAAACATGCAAATAGGTGGAGCTTAATCAGAACCAACTGAGGACTAGAGAGTGAGATAATGGTTATGACTTTAAAATTGTTTTGAAGGCTTTCTAAATTGAATTTATAAGTATATATTCCATACTATTATAGTTTTGTTACAAACAGAACATTCCTCTCACTAGGTTACTCGAAACACTAATTTCCTGCATGTTTTCAGGTGTTTGTTAAGAAGGCGTGGGGCATCACTTTAGTTGTGTTTTCTCTGTACCGCATCACTTCTCTCTTCTTGCGGCCCAAGTTGCGAGTTGACCTCAAGCAGTTCCTGGTCCGCTCTGCTGTCACAACGTTATGTTTCTTCTTTTGGTGTCAGGTGAAGCGATTCCTTCACTCTTTTCCTCTCCATCATTCAAAAGTTTCTGCATATTCAGACACCTCATCAGTTACATTTTTGTATCAGTCATACTCAATATACTTCCTAACTTTACAATGTTAGCGGCCTCTTCCTGTCTTCTTTCAGGCTCTAGTGAGGTAGAGTAGGATTTTCATATACAATTGTTTGATTTCTGTTTACTGTAAATAGTTCACTAAAATATAGCTAATTATTTTGTGGTAATAGATAAGTAGATATTTTTTCTGCAAGGGTTATTTAATGGTTTAATTTTTTTAATTTCAGGCTATTTTTCCTGTCATCGATGACTTCTCATCAACTTGTATCGCTGGGAACCAAACTCTTGCATTGTCTAAATATGAATGCCTGAGTAAAGAGGGCCGGGAATACCTCTCCTTTGACATCTCTGGACATGCATTCCTCCTAACCTTCTGTGTACTGGTCATGATGGATGAGAGCAAGGAAATTCTCTACTTCCTCTGGCTGGGAAAATGGCTGTTTGGTGAAGCTACACAAGATAAGACAGAGGACAGCACCTGGCCTACTTTAGAGGAAAAGGCAGCAAAGTCCTTGAGGAAATGGTTTCCTTTGTTATCCCCATTAGTAGCCATTACCTTCCTGATCATGTGTGCCCTTGCGTTGTTATGGGATTTTATGATTCTGATCACTACATTGTACTACCACTCATTTGCTGAGAAAGGGGTTGGGACTGCATTAGCTCTCTTGTCATGGGGACTTATTTATAGAGCTGCATTTCCCAGGCTGTTCAAGTTGAGAGTGCTAGGAACGTAGTAATAACATTATTTTGTTTACTGTAGGGACATAAGTACATAATTTTTCACTTGTTGAAATGCCAATCAGATTATTAGTTAGAAATTTTATATATATTTATAGTTTGTGCCAGTTCTCTTTTAAAGAGGTTGACATTAGCAAGGGGATGAGACAAGAAAAAGATGCTGCTGCTGCCTTATAGCAGCTTTCTGCCATGACGAGAACAAGGCCAACACATGCAGGCATGTATCAAGCCTTTTAAAATTAGCATAGTTCTGATAGCAGATTGAAAGTGCATAGTCAAGCAGCAAAATTCTCAAGGAGGATGTAGTAACAACTTGTAAATAAAATGCAGACTCAGGCAACAGTAGTTTTAAGGAGAATATTTTTATACTAATAAATATTTGTTTTCATTTGATTAAGGATCAAATGATATTTATTCTGGTGTACAAATACATGACCAGAGATTTTGGACTAGCTAATTGTAGTTATATTTTAACTTACTCATAGTCATTATTATAATATTATGTAACATCACAATGTTAGTAGCTTTGCTCTTAAACTAATTATCTTGTTACCCATTGTTCTGAGATTTCCTTTTCCCATTATCTCATCTGATCACTAGTGGCTATGGAGGTTTGGAGGGATGTGGCTAAATTTTGGAGAAGGGGTCAGTTGCAAACTGGTGGTAATGGAGAGGAAGGAGGGGAGAGTCTATAATGATCTGCAACATTTTTAAGATATATTCTTGAGGAAAATACTGACAACCTTTACAAGTTAGTTTAGATTGCATCATTATACACATCGTACATATATGTATGTCTGGTAAAACTAGTAGCTACTGTGAGTTTGATATACAGGCTATTCAAAGCTCTTGCTGCTTTGATCAGGGAAGAATTAGACCAGCACTTTGTGGTGTCACCATGGTAGTGGTAGGCATAATCAATTATTTATTACTTACATTACTATCTGAAAAAATAATGTAGGCAATTATTCTTCAGTAATCAAAACCTTTAAACGATTATTACAAAAGATTTCTATTTACATTTAAGTTAATTCATTGGAAAATGTTTCTCGGAGAAATATAAGAAAGCATGAGTATATGCTTGAACAATAAACAGGTTTCTTAATTAGGACTCTAAATCTGAGAAAAATAACTAATGGAAAAAAAATGCAATTTAGAAAATTGAGAAACATCCTGGGCAACACGAACTTATACAGGCACTTCAGCAGTGGTAGTGCAGGCCTGTAATTTTAGGATATTTTTTTTCTGGTGGGGGTGGGGGGGTGTATAGGGTATCATAGGTTCATGAGGTGGGGAGTCGGTATGAAGCGAGAATGTGCAGGTGGGGGAGATTTATTTTTTAAATAGCGATTTTAAGGGCATTTTGGGGCCGATATAGAAAATATTGGGGAGGATATGTTCCCCCAGAAATTCCGCCCTGTAGTTGCTACAGTAAAGACCAGCTAAAAAATGCTTATAATCTCAGAATACAGCAGTCGTAAAGCCGTAAAGGTAATCGATTACTTTTAGCCAATCGGTAATCGCGGTTACTGAAAAAAAAGGTATCGCCCACCACTATGTACTCCATGGTACCTTTACTGGTGCCGTGCAAATCGTGTCCCTAGGATCAGTGCAAGCAGGGTATGATGGAGAAGGCATGGATTAGATAGTAGAACATGACAGCCTTTTACATGGGCAATTTTTGCTTGGGCAATGTTCTCCGTCCCCACATTTTATTGTCTTATTGTCCAGGGAGAGGTACCGCCCCTCCCTTGTTGTGCTTTCCTTCCTACCATTGTATCATTTTAGTTTCATGGTGCTACCTACACATGTACTAATAGTTGTATAATCACACACTGTCCTGCCTGGGGGTTGGGATGGCATGTTCCTCCCTTCTCCCTTGTTGTTTACCTGCAACAATAAACTATCAATCAATCAATCGTTAGCGATAAGCACCGCGATCTAGTTGGCAGCTGCTAGCCAGTTGGAGACGGCGGTAAGTTTTCAATCGCTCTTCACAATGTGTACACCAAGGAGACTGTGTATATTCTCCTTGGTTCAGACAAACAGGGGTGGCTGGGAATAGTTTTGGTGCCTCATCGAGAAGGAAGAGAAGCTATGTATGAAGTAGGACGTGTGACGCCATGTGCACGGAGCAGCTTGTAAGCTCCAAATGGTAAACAGGCTGTAATGGTTGTACGAGGTCATTATTCATTAGTAAGGGAATGTCTTTCATTTCGGCTATTGGATTTTTGCAACTGTTTTGGCGCCTACACGATTTTGAAAGGTATGTGGAATACTCGTATGACAACAATAGAGCAGTTGGTTAAGTGGCGAAATACCAAAAAAAAAGAAGAAAAAAAAGTGGGGAACAAGATATCAGTTCATTAATATATATATATATATATATATATATATATATATATATATATATATATATATATATATATATATATATATATATATATATATATATATATATATATATATATATATATATACACACACACACACACACACACACACACACACACACACACACACAAAGGGGCATTTTTAAAAATTTCGGCATCCAAGTACATATAATTGATAAGCCTATTTTAGGAGTGTTGGGCATTTCCATGGGTAGTTTTATGACGCCTATATAGCTGGTGGTAGTTTAATCCTTCTTCTGTACCATAAACCTAAAAGGACACTCATATTAGAACCTGATCAATCTCCTTTTTGGCCTTTGAAAATAGTTGATGTGAGAGTGGAGTGGAAAGTGTAATAGTGATTGATTGATTGATAGTTTATTGTTGCAAGTAAAACAACAAAGGAGAAGGGAGGAGCATGCCATCCCAACCCCCAGGCAGTACAGAGTGTGATTATACAACTAAGGATACATGTGTAAATAGCACCAGGAAACTAAATAGATACAATGGTAGGGGACAAGTGCTAAGAAAAATAAAGGCCTTGATTTAGTCAAGGGAGCAGACATAAGGGACTGTACATATGGACTACAATCTAGGGGCAAATGCAGGATACTCACTAAGCACAGCTGAAAGAACATTATTGTTAATGAACCAGCCCACCAGCCCAGGCAGGTCCCAGTGGCCCTGTGGGCGGTAGGCACTAATAGCAGAACATTGCAGGACATAGTGCCTGAGCGTGGAGAGCTGAAGATAATATGTTTGTGGTGAATGAACTGATTGAAAGGAAAAAAAGAGCAGGAGAAAAGTTGTACTTAGGTTTTTTAGACATAGAGAAAGGTTATGACAGGGTTAATAGGAGTATGTTGTGTAGAGTGCTGGAGCAGATTGGATTGAGTGATAAGTTTGTGAACATAATTAGGAGTATGTATGCAGGCACAAAAGCTAAATACAGGTTAGGGAACCTAGAGACAGACTGAGTGAACAGCGAGAGAGGAGTGATCGAGGCACGGTTACATTCTGTCACCAACATTATTTAGCCTGTATACAGAGGAGCTGGCAGTTTGGATGAGAAAAATGAATGCAGGAGTGAAAGTTGGAGAGGACAAGTTGTGTGTGTTGCTGTATGCGGACGATGTTGTGATTTTGAGTGACTGCGGGAGACTTACAAAGAATGTTAGATGTGGTAGGGGGCTATGGAAGAGATTTTGGTGTTAGATTTAGTAGTGAGAAGAGCAAGATTATGATAGTCAATAGGTCAGAGGATGAGAGAGAAGCAACTTGGAGACTGGAAGGGAATGAGTTGGAACAGACGGAAGAATACAAGTACCTATATAGGGGTGTGGATGGAGGTAAATGGATGCGGCAGGGCCAAGAATGTAAAGATAAGTTTGACAAACCAGTGGGTAGGCCGTTTAGGGAGTGCAGTGAGGATGAGAGCGAGCAAGTATGATGTCATCCGTGAGGTTTGGAAGAGTGTGGCTGTCTCGAGCATTACGTATGGAATGGATGTGATGACATGGAACGAGAGTGAGATAGAAAAATTGGTGGGGCAGAATAGGGTAGCAAGAATGGCACTGAATGCACCAAGGTTTGCAGCAGTAGAGGCTCTTAGGGGTGACATGGGATGGAGCACGTTTAGGGAAAGACTAGTAAAGGCAACCTTGAGATATTAAGTGAGACTGGAACAAATGGAGGATGCAAGATTAGCAAGAAAAGTATACTTGTGGAATATGAGATGGCAAATTAAATGGGCGAATAAATGTGGGCGAATGATAGACAGGAATGTTATGCTAAGTAGATGGGTGTACCGACCCTTTGAAGATAGGCAGAATGTGTTTGAATAGAGAATAACAAACAGAAATGGAGAGGGGTTTGAGTGGGATATAAGAAAGTGGAAGAATGTAATAGATATGGCAGTTAAAGATGAGGGATTGAGCAAGTGGAAGAATGAGATGGAAAGAAAGGAAACTCTGGACTGGCACAGGGAGAAAGAGATCCCAAAGTGTGAGGTGTGGTATGAGGGAAGCCTGGGAGGTGATCTTTTCCGTGCTAGAGCGCAGTGTCTGGATGTAAATGCAAGGAACTATAGATGGTCTGAGTCCCGCAGCAAAGTGTGCCAGATGTGTGACAGGGGTGTGGACGAGACTGTGCAGCATGTAGTGCTGGAATGTAAGAAGTATGACAGGGAGAGAACGAAGATGATGCATGTGTTTCTGAGTGAGATGGGACGTAGAGGGAACGGGAGGACTGGAAGAGAGTGGATGGTGCTGCTGCTGGGGCTCAGTGGAGAGACGAGTGGACGAGTGATTGAGGCAGTGAAAGAGTTCTTGGAGGGCATGTGGCGTGTAAGATGTAGGGAATGATATCTTGCCCCGAGAACATAGACTTCCCGCATGTTTTGTTTTCTTCCCTTGTTGTTTACCTGCAACAATAAACTATCAATCAATCAGTCAATCACAGGAGCTGCCGATACAAAGGCCTGGCTGGGGAGAAATCCCGAGCCACCTGTGACACCAAGATCAAGATCAAGATCGGAGGAGGATTTCTCCATATTTTGTAGTGTTGTTTAACGTGGCACACTCATTTGATCTCTGCCTCTGGTCAAGCAGGTGTTGGTGCTTGCAATGCCGCAGAGCCACAGGAGTGTTGCCTTCAGTGGGAAGAAGAAAAAGGAGCAGCTGAGGGCACGTAAATCCAGGAAGGTGCTCATCAAGGGGGGTGGAGGTGAGGCCGAGCAGTGATGAGTTTTTATTTTACTGAGCACTTTGTACCAAGGGAATGTCATGCCTCTGGGTGTCCGCTGTATAGAGTCTTGGGGTCACTGCTGCCATTCCAAGGGTTCTGCGTCATTGAGTTTGGCTTCTAATAACGGAACGAGCCTCTATGACCACCATTCTCTATCACCTGGTTCCTCCACTTCCACTCTAATATTACCTCCTGAAGCTGTGTTCTTCCCTAGTTGTATTTTCAGAGAGTTGAAGCAAGCTCATAGTTTCCTGCCTTTGGAGATAATTATATGTTTTGTCTAAAATTTAACTGTGAATGTTTTTGGCACACTTGACAGTTAAGATTGGTGATATTGACCCTCAGACTCCTTGGTGGTGGCAGAGTGGAAGGTGAGGCTTTGACACATTCATGAGTGTGATTCCTCAGTGGTTGGACCTCCTAAAACTTTGAGGTAAAATTTGTTAATAGGTTAAAAAAAGGTAATGGAGAGTTATGTACTCCGTTCCTCCAAAATATGATATTACCTTAATAACTACGCCTCCAAATTATAGTTAAGGGATGAAATACATGTCCCTCAACCATAATATCAAGGCACAAGTACTTAAAAGTAAAGAAAAAGGCCTAATCCCCTTTCCCCAACGATCTTGGGGGAGTCGTGGGAAACTGGGATTTTTGAGTGGGGGAGCATATTTAAACTACAACTGAACTTTATATAACCTAACCTCTAACGGGGGGGCTTTGACCCCCCAAGGGAGACTGTGCCCACCCTGGAACCCCCCCCCATAACACCTTCCGCTTATGAACATAAACAGATACAATCACTCGTTGGCTTCCATCAAAATGGCGCTACCCCACAGCGCCGCCATAGGGGGATTTATTGAGAAAATATATATTTTTGCCGTAAGTAAAGCACAGAAACGCTTCATTTCAGGTAGACAGCATCATTGCAATACCTGCTTCTACCCGACAATTTCCCTGGTCTTCATAGCCCTCCCCACTACCAGGTGTTTTAAGTTTGTTGAAGTGGAGAGGAGTAATATCTGTTATTTCTTATCATCACTTGTAGATGCAGTATATGTATGAAGCACTGGTAAATCTAGAGAAGTACAACAGTATGTGAGACCTTGGAAAGGTTATTATTCTCGTGGGATCTATATTGGAGGCATGCAGTGACTCTCCATATTTACCGAAAAAAATCTTCGTAAAATACCAATTGGTAACTATTCTGCAAACAGGCCATATTTTAAATTGCAAGACAAGCAATCAAATTGATCAGGTAACTAAATGACCTAACTAAGAATATATTCTAATCCTACAACTTTAAGCTATTCTCGCCTTGTCAAATTTCACTGGACCTAACCTAACTTGTAGAGGTTGCTCAGCCTTGTGAAATAATGGTATTCATTCTTTAATGGGTATTGTTATGGAAGATTAATGACTAGCTGTGTTAAGAAGGTTAGGCACATCAAGTTAATTAGTTGCTGGCTGAGAGAGGTACACTGCGCTTTATTTTTCAGAGCCTAATCATATGTATTTTATTAAAACTCCTAAAGAAGCATAGATAGAGGTCACTTTTTTGTTTATATGAAAATACTTCATTCAGATGAGAGGCATCACCATGAGACAGAGACACATGGCCCTTCCAGTACTCTGAGCCAGCAGCAGGAGGGAAGAGGTGCAACAGGGGTGGACTATCTGGAGGATGTGGAGTGTGTCAACCGTCAGCCAGACGCTAGTGGTAATGCCAACAGGTAAGGCAGGCGACTGAATAATCACAATGAGGAAGCTTCAACCTTTCCTTAATCTCGCATCTGTTGTAATTTTTTTTTCAATTATCAGCCCTTCTGTTAGAGAAAATAATTGGCTAGTTGAGTTATCTAATATGGAGATTGTGTATGAACCTGCAGTCTACAAATGTATTATATCTGATTTGAGATTTCTGAGAGGTAAAGGTGGGCTAAGGCCTATTTATGATCAGAGACCAGTGTCATTGCTTCATTCCTGGAGACCTGGCGGCCATAGTTGGCTGTGTGGTAAATGCCCCAGCATAGACTTAAACTAAAGATTTGGTGTGCTAACTTTTACATCCCAAAGACAACTCCTTAACCATATGCTCAACTTCACACCAAATTTTCATTAGATCAGACCATGCACACAGTGACACAGATGGCTCATTGGCTCCATCCCTCATTCCAGATACAACCTTAAGTTTCGTAAGGAGACACGACAAGAGATTAAAAAGAGGAAAGCTGTCCATTACATGGCAATCAATCTTCTCCCAGAAATTGAACTTGAGGCATCAACAGAGCAGTTCTACCCTCCAGGCCTTGCATACCCAAGCAGACCAGAATGGAACAAGAACATGTCAAAGAGGGAACTGGATGCTAGTGAGAACAGACACTTCAGGATCTTCTGTGAAAACTTGGATCGGGAGTTTTCTGGGTCTGACCTGAGCTTGTATGAGCTGAACCTGGAGACATGGAGGCAACTGTGGCGTGTCACAGAGATGTCTGATGTGCTGCTGGTCATTGTGGATGCCCGCTTCCCGGTGAGAAAATGACATTGCAAGGGGAGGAATATGCTTATTATTTTCAAAGAAGGCATTGTAATTGTAAGGCATAGGGATTCCTCCCTAAATGTGCAATTTGCATGGTAAAATCTTTGGGGAGTATTCATATGGGCCATTGATGTGGAATAATATGCATTAACTAATTCTGAAACCTAGGGAGCATCAAATATACATTGCAAGTTGCAATCCACTAAAATAACTGATCCTCTCTACTCCTACTCCTACACCCATTGCAGGTGGCTCATTTTCCACCCTACCTATACCACTACCTGTCAGAGAAAGAGGGCCGGGGCATCGTCCTCATCCTCAACAAGTGTGACCTCCTCCCTCCTGAGGTGGTGGTGGCATGGGAGCACTACTTCCACCATGCCTTTCCAAAGCTCTTGGTGGTCCCATTCTCCTCTTTTGAGGGTCGACGCCACCCCAGGGGTAGGCTAAGGATGGCGGCTAATAGTTCCCTCAGGCTGGTGGAGGCATGCCAGAAACTGGTGGGAGACACTAGTAAGTATTAAGGAAAGCACAGTGATGAAATCCTTTCATATAAAATTTTCTCTCTAATTTCATACTTGTTCAGTTCAGTAATATCTTCTTGTGGCTTCATCTAGTCTGTCTTAACCCTCTCGCGCATGATGACGTGAAACGCGTCATAAAAATTTTAAAAATTGATTAAAAATTAAGTTTTCCATGAAAGTTCATCAAATTTGGGAGGGTCATTTGTTAGGATAAGTTTCTTAATGGTAACATATGACCACCTTTCTAAGAAATGTAGATGAGGAGTGTGGAGCGATTTTGTTACCCTACTCTGACGGGAGAGGAAAAAATACAGTTTTCTTGGTGTAACTTGGGAACTAATAGGCGTATGAGGATTTTGAGGTTACCATAAGAACTTCCACTAAATTCCGCTTCAAAACATATATTCAGCTAAAAAGTTGGCCCACAAAATTTCAAGCTAGCGAGTGGGGAAGAGTTGGTACTTAGGATTTATTGTCTACAATACTCTATATGGAGACTTGAAATGAGTTTGTATTTTTTATTTTCCTCTATTTTTATTTGCGCATGTTTTAGTACAAGTCTTTATGAAGCCATTGATATCAAATTTATTGGCCAGTTGGGCCTGAGAAATTCATGGTGAGTGTAACAGAAACTTGTTGGAAACTTACCGTGCGCGAGAGGGTTGATTACATATTATGTGTCGCTTCATTAGATACTCATGGCATCCACAACTCTTGAAGATCCTTTGAATGTACTGTAGCTACATCAGTATAATGCCAGGTATTTCTTCCATTCAGTTGACTTTGCACAGTGGAGGAAGAAGATTGAAGAGGAAAGAGAAATGGATGTTGATGATGGAGTTGAGGTCATAGAGGGGACACAGGTGCAAGAGGCACCCAGCACCCTTCCTGAGGTGCACCAACGCTGCAAAGATGGAGTGCTCACTGTGGGTACCATCGGACACCCTAATGTGGGCAAGTCTTCCCTCATCAACGCTCTCATGGGAAAGAAGGTTTGTTTGTTAAGGTTTTCATCCCTTTGTTTCCTTTGTCATCATGTTTCAATACTATCGTGGATTAATAGGTCTTCATGAGTAGAAACAAGGTCAACTTAAGTGGTCATGTTTCAGGTGGTAAGTGTGAGCAGAACCCCAGGACACACCAAGCACTTCCAGACCATCTTCCTCACCAAGAACGTTAGGCTGTGTGACTGTCCTGGCCTGGTGTTTCCCTCCACTGTCACCAAGCCGCTGCAGGTATGTGTATGCTGCTGCTCATTTATACACACACATGTATATGATGATACATTTTGACTTTGCAGTGATTTCCTAGTAAGGATGGAATTAGTTTATGCCATCAACAACTTGATTTTGAAGTACAGTAAAACCTTTATAACTCGGCACTGTATAACTCGGAATTTGATATAACTCAGCAATGCACCGAAATATTAATTAACCCTTTCTATCTGTGACACATATGTCGGTGTCACAGTATGGAAAGGGTCAAGAGGAAATGGATGAGGATTACTAAATTCCGCTTAATCCTCTTCCATTTCTTCTTGAGAGGTTTAGAAGAGGATTAAGAAGAAATGGAAGAGGATTAAGAGGTTTAGAAGAGGACTAACCCTTTCCATACAGTGACGGCGTTAGACGCCCGTCAGACACCGACGTCGGCGTTGCCGGAGTGAAGGGGTTATAAAATAAATTTTGAATTCAAACAAATAACGAAAAAAAGATGGAAAAAATTCATGCATCTCGGCATATTGACGCATTTTAACTGCATCCTGTTGTCTATACTCGGCATTCCTCACCCGCATTTTCTTTGAGCATGTATCCACATTTGGGCCACCTGATCTCACTCTCCAGCACTCTGATTCATCTTGGTATGCTGCCGATTTATCTCAACATCTCGTGATATATACTTGTCAAGGCTTGCCCGCACTATTACTGTTTTAAAAACATGTACCCTCACTCTCCCTGCTCACTCATCAAACACCCTCGTGTTTTCTGCTTGGACTACATGACTACAACAGCCCCTTCATAGATAAGTGTTAATTTAAGCTTATACTGTTGCTAGGTAGTGCAGTGTTTTCAATTTTTTTTTACTATATGCAAATGGGGGGAAGGGGAATGAGGGATTTGCATAACTTGGAAAATTGAATAACTCGGGAAAGCTAGAGTCCCTATCATGCTGAGTTATAAAGGTTTTACTGTACTAACCTATATCTTCTGTTTAGCTTTATGGTCATCCTTGCTCATTTAAGTTTATTAAGCCCTCTTCTTTTTATATGGCAGTTTCTTGAAAGTTTGTAGATCTAGTTATAATACTGTGTCCTCTCTTCATAATTTTATCACCATTCCTCCCACAGGTTATCCTGGGCAGCTACCCAATAGCACAGGTGCGGGACCCCATTGGTGTAGTGCATTACATTGCCACTCGGCTGGACATTCCTGCCTGTTTGGGGCTGAACTACTTTAGGGAACCTAGTGACTCACCAGGAAGGCAGGACAAGTGGACAGCTTTTGAGATTTGTGAAGGTGAGTGCTCATCCTTGTGTATCATGCAGAATACAGGTGGTGATGTTGCCTGTAAATTTATGAAGTGGAGGAGGAGAAAGGCCTGAATACAACATGAAGAAGTGTGCAAGATTGTTGCCATAATTGTTCTATTAAAAGTACAGGTATTGCCCTTATACTAGCTGAGATTTTTTCACATTTTATATTGCCATTGACACACATTACCATGCTCAGGGCAGATGGCATTTCTGAAGTCATGTAGTCCTAAGACAGACACACATATGCATAAAATTATGCTTGATGTGTATTAGCTTGTCCATAGCTTTACTACTCTACACCCATACTAACATCCATATCACATCTCTCAATGCCAGCATGGGCCAAAAAGCGAGGGTATTTTCTCCGTACTAAAGGAGGACCAGACGCATTTCGTGCTGCCAATGAGTTACTGCGGTTTTGCCTCACTGGACAGAAGTCTCTTGTGCTGTACCTGCGGCCTCCTGGCTATTCTCAAGAGCATGGTGAGTACTGAACATTCTTGGTCAGGGGTTGAATGTATTAGTGTGCTGTTATTTATGACAGGAAATTACAAAGTTATAGGAAAAGGGAGGAGTAAAAACTTAAAAAATGGGTGGAGGTGTAGGATTCTTGTTCAAATGAATTAAGTAGATGTAAGGTTAATGGGGCTATATTGGCAATTCAGGTAAAATATCAGGCTAATGATTGGTGGGATTCCTTATTGTGGTCATGAATATGTTGTCTCTTCAGAAAACTTGAAAGCTGACCCACGAATGGAAGACATTAAGCTTATTCAAGGAAGTCTGTGTCAAAAGGCTGCTGTGGAGGAAGAGGAGGATGAGGAGGGTGAGGATGGGAATGAGGGTGAAGATGGCGAGATTGAGGAAGACATTGATGAAGCTGAGATTGAAGATGAAAGAACATTACCTAGTGTGCAAAACAAATTTTCTCTTCTTGCTGATGATGAGTAATTCAATAAAAATTCAAAGTGGTGATGTGTTATTTTTGTTTTCTCTGCATATCTGAGACCAGTTTTAGGTTTTTATCTATTCAGTGAAAGCAGACAAGTGAGGAGATAGTTTTACCTTAAATAATGAAGGCCATTGAAAACAGAAAATTCAGCCATAGCTTTTTGTTTCTCATTCCTTCAGTATTAAAGGCTATACTCATGGATGGGACAGCATATTGAAGAGAACAAGACTGAGGGCCCATATGCTTTACATCTTTAGGAAATACTATGCCCTATGGTAAAATAGAAATGTGAAAGTAGTGAAGTGTATTTCAGTTATAGTTTCCGTAGTGTGTGTGTGTGTGTGTGTGTGTATGTGTGTGTGTGTTTACCTAGTTGTAGTTTTACAGGGCCTGGGCTTATGCTTGTGTGGTCCCGTCTCCGTATCTGTATTTGTCCAACTTTTCCTTAAAGCTTTGCACACTCTTCGCTGACACTACATCCTCACTTAGTCTGTTCCAAACCTCTATATTTCTTTGCGGGAAGCTATATCTCTTTATGTCTCTCAAGCATCTTCCTTTTCTCAATATTTTACTGTGTCCTCTTGTGTTCCTGGTGTTTATTCCTTCTTTTAGTAGTAACTTCTCATTATCTATTTCTTCCATTTTGCTCAGTAATTTATAAATTTGTATTTGGTCTCCCCTTTCTCTTCTTTGATCCAGTGTTGGTAGGTCCATTTCCTTTAATCTTTCTTCATATGTCAATCCCTCCAGTTCTGGAACCATTTTTGTTGCCATCCTTTGTATTCTTTCTAGTTTTTTTCATGTGTTTCTTCTTATGGGGAGACCACACCGCCTCCACATATTCCAATTTTGGTGTAATCATAGTGGTCATTAACTTTTTCATCATATCTTTATCCATGTAGTGGAATGCTAATCCTATATTTCTCACCATTTTATACGTATCACCGAATATCCTATTAACCTGACTCTCCTGCTGTTGATTATCTTGTATTGTCACTTCCAGATCTCTCTCTTCTTGAACTTCCTTTAATATTTCTCCATCTCCCATTTTATACATTCATTTTGGTCTCCCATCACTCTTTCCCATTTCCATTACATGACATTTCTTCACATTGAATTCCATCTCTCATTTAATACTCCATTTCCAAATCTTGTTCAGGTCATCTTGCAGAATTTCACAGTCCCTACTGTTTCTTATATGTCTTTGCAGTTTTGCATCGTCTGCAAACAGGCTCATATAAATGTTTACTCCCTCTGGCATGTCATTTACATATATTAGGAAAAGTACTGGTGGCAACACTGATCCTTGAGGCACTCCACTCTACAATACTCCATTCTGATTTCATGTCCTTTACCACTGTTCTCATCTCTTTTCCCCTTAAGTCACTTTCCATCCAGTTCTTCATTTTCCCTTTCAGTCCTCCTTTATTCTCCAACTTCCATAGTAGTCTTGTATGTGGAACTTTGTCGAATGCCTTCTTTAGGTCCAAGTAAATGCAATCAACCCATCCGTCCCTCTCCTGTATTTTGTTTGTCACTCTTGAGTAAAAGCTCCGTAAGTTTGTTACATATGAGCGCCCTTTTGCAATGCCATATTGTTTATTTGTAATTATATTATGCTCTTCTAGAAATCTCGTCCATTGTTTCTTTATCACTTTCTCACATATTTTGCATACTACACAGGTCAATGATGTAGTTCAGGGGTTCTTCCTTTTTTCCACTTTTGTATATGGGGACCACTTCGGCCCTCCGCCACTCCTTTGGCACTTCACCAGTTGTTATTGAGCATTTAATGATATCATATCATGTGTGTGTGTGTGTGTGTGTGTGTGTGTGTGTGTGTTCTTAATTAAATGGTCAGGAACTATACCCTGAATACCCTTGTTACACTAAAGTTAATACAATACTACCACCATCACCATAAGGGACTCAGCCAACTTGTCTTTGTATATGTGTGTGTGTGTGTGTGAGAGAGAGAGAGAGAGAGAGAGAGAGAGAGAGAGAGAGAGAGAGAGAGAGAGAGAGAGAGAGAGAGAGAGAGAGCAAGTCATTTTGATATAGTCTCTTGTGTACTTCTGGAGAAATGAAAAAAGCAGTGATTCACAATTGGCAAATATTTTGGAGATACGTGATGCAACAACAAAAAGAAAACCATCATCATCACCTCTGAGTCACCTGCCACGTATGATAATGGCGGTGGATGAGCGCGAGCGGCATCACGTCCCTCTCTATTATGCAATATCTTGGCAGAGGCAGCGTTATGTCTTGTTTTCGACATCGTTAAGGCCAACAGTGTGTGTGTGTGTCACGTGAGCGCCTCCCACGCATGCATCATTTGGTAACCTAAAACGCGAGGTGGATGTCTTGCGTTCCGCTTGTGACACTTGGCCGCCGACACCTACAACGTGACTCTTGATGGATTTGTTTTGGTCCGAAGAAGCTTCACGACAAATGTGAAGGCATCAGGAAAGAGAAGCTCTGCAGATGTAAAGCTTTTGGCGACTTTGGACAGAGCTATATACATATGTTGTGTGGGCGTTAAATGATATATATATATATATATATATATATATATATATATATATATATATATATATATATATATATATATATATATATATATAGAGAGAGAGAGAGAGAGAGAGAGAGAGAGAGAGAGAGAGAGAGAGAGAGAGAGAGCACTGTCGTAGAGGAGGGGCCATAATAAGTCAACTTAGGTGTGTGGGTTGTGAGGGTGAGCAATGCCCATTTCCGGCAAAAAATATCCATATAATTATACCTTTTCTCTTAGTTTCATATGGGGGCTTAGTGGGGGCTTTCGTGGGAGTTTGGGGCATTTCTTGGGAAAGTTTTATAACTTTTGTGGTAGTTTGACTTTTGCCCTGTACGTTGAACCTAAAAAATACACCTATGAGAACCCGAATGATGGTCTTTTCGGCCCTTGGAAATTGTTGGTGTGAGAGGCGCCAACGTCTGAAAATACTGATCTTAGCAACATAATTGTGCAGAGGTTGTTAGGGTTGCTTTAGGGTTGACCTGTGTTAAATATTTCAGAGGTTGCTAGGGGCTGAAGTAGATCTGTATGTAGATGTTTATGAGATTAAAATAACTATATAGGTAATAGGAGGCTGAAAAACGATCAGAGTCGGATGGAGTTTCGAAAAGGGTTCATAATAGAACATTAGAACAGCCTTGTCAATAAAATAGTCTTTATTAATAATTTGTCATGTATACGTCTCACAGCCCTTGGCCTACATACGGAAGCTTACACAACTGTCTAGGCTAAATCACAGTCTCACGTACATTTGATTAAAATAGTTGATGTGTTATTTTAAACTGTCAGTGATTTATGTGACTGAAACGGTGGCCTCGAGGACTGACAGGCAACACTTTCGCGAACTGAGCCAGAAAGTGTTGACTCATCTGTGTGTGTGTGTGTGTGTGTGTGTGTGTGTTTAAAAGCACTTTCGGTGGACAATGCTGGGGCCGGACTCGTCATACTCCTCCTTGGTAATCCACATAGACTGAAAGGTAGACAGAGAGGCCAAGATGGAGCCACCGATCCAGACGGAGTATTTACGTTCGGGAGGAGCAATTATCTTTATCTTTATGGTAGAGGGAGCCAAGTTGGAGAGCTGCTTCTGCATTCGGTCAGCAATGCCCGGGAACATGGTGGTGCCACCAGACATGACGACATTAGCAAAGAGATCTTTTCTTATGTCGATATCGCACTTCATTATAGAATTGTAGACAAACGTATCGATGCCCTCCGCCTCCATCCCGATCTTGGAGGGTGAGAAGAACGCCTCGGGTGCACGGAAGCGCTCGTTACGGATGGTGATGATCTGGCCGTCAGGCAGCTCGTAGGACTTGTCTAGTGCGTTGGATTGAGCTGCCTGGTGAAATTCATCCTCAAAATCGAGGGCCACATAGCAGAGTTTTTCTTTAACGTCCCTTACGATCTCTCGCTCAGCGCTCGTGGTGAAGGAGTAGCCTCTCTCGGTGAGGATTTTCATGAGGTAATTTGTTAAGTCTCTGCCAGCCAGGTCGAGACGATTGATGGCGTGTGGTAGAGCAAAGCCTTCAAAAATTGGGACACAGTGGGTTACTCCGTCTCCTGAGTCCAAAACGATGCCTGTAGTGCGGCCTGAGGCGTATAGGGAGAGCACGGCCTGGATGGCTACATATGTTGATGGAAGACCAAAGGTTTCAAACATGATTTGCGTCATCTTTTCCCTATTGACCTTAGGGTTGAAGGGAGCCTCCGTCAGCAGTGTTGGGGACTCCTCAGGAGCGACGCGGAGCTCGTTGTAGAAGGTGTGGTGCCAGATCTTCTCCATGTCGTCCCAGTTGGTGATGATGCCGTGTTCAACAGGATATTTAAGTGTAAGGATACCGCGTTTACTCTGTGCTTCTTCACCGACGTATGCGTCCTTCTGTCCCATGCCGACCATCACACCCTGGTGACGAGGGCGGCCGACGAGGGAGGGGAAGACAGATCGGGGGGCATCATCGCCAGCAAAGCCCGCCTTGCAGAGGCCGGAGCCGTTGTCCACTACCAGGGGACATGCCTCGTCGTCACACATGGTGAACTTTTAGCCTGTAAAGAAAAATAGTTTGAAAACGGTAGATACAATGTATATATTTGAAAATAAATAACAATGTCGCATCTTTTCCTGAATTACTGCTAAGTTAAGTTTGTGAGCACCTGCGAATCAATACAATCCATGCAATATATATATATATATATATATATATATATATATATATATATATATATATATATATATATATATATATATATATATATATATATATATATATACTCATATAAGGGGGCTTACAATGACTTTTGCAACCTAATCACCTTCAGGTACCCTTCACTGTTCATTTCACTGCTGAAAGCCAAGTTGATTAATAGGAAAATTCATTATAACCGATACACACTATTATAGCCCTGTGATCCGCCTACGTCTAGATCCTGATTCAGTTAGAACGATACAATCATAACACACTTGACCGACCAGAGAGTCACTGAGTGGTGGTGGTGTGGCTGATCAACTCCTCTGAGTCCGTGTATTACCGTACCCGCCGCTTGGCAAACACTGACCACCGCAGGACACACACACCCCTTGGCCGCCGCACGACAAAATGTCATATCAACCAAGGTGCGCCGCCCCTCTCCCCCTCCCCTCCCCTCTCCTCTCCTCACCTTACCCGACCAAGACCAATAACGTGAACGAAGTCTTTGAAGTGGCGATTAAAAGTCTTTACATAGAGATGAGATTGGGGATTAACGGAGCTTGGTAGTTCAGTTTCTCTTCAAGGCTATCGTTTCATAATACTATACCTCTTCACAAAGTTATAGCTGCCAGAATGCAAGACACACACACAGAGGTCTTAGCACTGTAAAAAGTCTTGAAAACAGGTCATGAAGGTGGTGCTTAATACAAACCGAGTCGCAAAAAGAAAAGCTTGAAGAACGCTGCCACACGCTTGCCTACATCCACACCAACACACCCACCGACTCGCTCCAACCCAGGCAGGTCAGCAACCTACCAGTGTCCGCAACTAACTGGAGGGCTGTCATTGATATGGGTTCTTTAAATAGCATTAACAGGTTGAGCCTCTACAAAATATCGCTCCGCTTTTGATCATAAAAAAAAAAATGTTTAAGCCTCTCCCTAATGAAACATGCCATTCCTTAGCCAAGGTCGGAAAGCGGCGGTGAACGAAGGTTGAGTCCGTGGCAAAGAAGAGAAGCAAATACATTAACAACGTCGCTTGTTTATCACACTAGTACCTCTAGACTGTTCCTGACGTGATGTGGAGGTAAAGGAAGGATGACGAATAAGTAGAACTGCTTTGACTCCTCTTCCATGTTCACCTGACTCGCTCTCTGTGACGCATAATTCTTTCCTCTATCCCTTCAAGGTCAGTTGTTTGGCATCGCGTCAAATTCTCATCGAACTGAATCACCCGATAGCGAAACTGAGTTCTGAATCGACACGTGAATGACGACATTGTGAGGATGAAGAGTGAGATTGATGGCAAATTTCCTCCCCTCTGTCCGTCTGTCTGTCTCTCTGCCTGTCTGTATGTCTGCATGCACGAGTGTCTCATTCCTCTCTATTTGCCTGCACATGTGACTGTCTTGGCTGCATCGTAACAAGGCAAATATGCATTACTTTTGCTTCTTTTTTATACCTTTGTCATCTTTACCCTGTCATAACTTCGGGGCAGAAACATAACTGAGAATAACACTCGAGACGCCAGGGATGAAAATAAACTCATGACACACACACACACACACACACACACACACGGACCAAATCACCGCCAGTTGCCTAAGAGGAAGGATGCGCCAAAAACGCAGGTGTAATCAGTACTCGCATGTGGCTGCAACGTCAGGTGAGGGAGAGAGTGTGTCACCTGCGTTCCCAGCGAGTCTTCAGAACATTCAGTTTCAGAATAAGGAGGAGGAGGAGATGGATGAGGATGAGGAGGTGAAGGAGGGAGCAAAGATGGATTATAGACAGGATACCCATGTACGAGGTGGCCGAGATAGGCAAGGATTTATTTTTCAGTTGACAAAACAGAAAGGTCTTTAGTTCTGAGGTTAATATCCGCTAAATATTTGCAGTCACGACATTTTGCTGGATGAGGAGCTGGATGATGAGGAAGAAGACGAACAGGTTGTGTGTAATTCTCGTTAAGGTGCAAACTATAAGCAGGTGATTGAAATTTTACTGTACCACATCTGTATCTCGTGAGCTGAATGAAATACACTGGCGAAGAAGTAACACGCAATCAAAATGACACACACACACACACACAGACACACACATACTACTAACTCGCTCCCTTTAGACATGCCTATATCCCCTTCACCTGGCCAAACATTTACCTTCACATGATTTTAATTTATGAGCGACTGTCACCTCGTCACCCAGCCTCTTTGACAGCCAAGTCCACCTCGCTGAGCCAAGTTCATGCTGTCACTTCGATCAACTCACTTCACATCACAACAACAACCAAGGTCCACACAAGGTCATCAAGTCCACCTGTGTCCTTCTCTCTGTCTACCTGTCCTCTCGATTGAGTAGCCTGCTGAAGTAATTGTTATTTATTGAGGCCATGTCATGATCGTGAGGACGTCTACTTATTCTGTATGTCAATTAGTCACAGTGTGTGCATATATATGAGGGAAGAGAGTTATGGTTAATTTTCGTTTTCTTTTATGGCACGGAAGAGATGGCAAGGGCACAACCACAAAATACATCTAGGCCTATTCGGAATTTCTGTTATTCCTTATCCTTGAGTGGCTGAACCCGCTGACTTGTTGAAGTGAGCCTTTTATGTCACATATTATGCAATAATAATATACAAAAGCCTTTAACATGTGTTCAGTAATGAAGACAACTTTTTTTCTGACACGGCCTCTACCAATTAAGGAGTCAATACGGACACCTATTACATCTATTTTTTATTACACACAAAAAAATATTGATTGGTTGATTGACTGATGGTTTATTGTTGCAAAAGTACTCAGCAAAGGAGAAGGGAGGACTAATAAAGGCTGATTTCACTAAACTTGATAGTAGTTCCCATACAGTGGAGGATTTTGACATTTATACACAGATGGCGTGGTGTTGTAGGAATCAGCTCGCAGCCGCAAAATAGTTCGCTGAGAGAGGTCCAACAAGTTTACTTTTTCTATACTTCGCTCCAACATATATCGTTTACTTGTCCTCTTTCGGCTCAGATACGTTGCCCAAACATCAGAGCAACCATTTTAATCAAGAGAAGGCTTTATAACAAACGAATAGGGCAGCTTATTAGAATTACCCCACGTTGACGTTCACTCAGTTCTTGCCTGTTTAGTCTGTTGCTCTGGTGTGTTGTTGTCTTGTGGGCAATATCAACCATCACTAAGATCACCAATGGACTAACTCGAACAAAGCTAGGCAAATTATTATGCTTTCCTGCTCTGTATTTCTCAGTGCGCATGCGTGGTGAACATCAGAGCGACTTATTTCAGCGAGGGAGATATTTCTCGCAACATCGGCGCGGGAGATTGGCTGTTGTTGTGTGTATGGCGTGCTGTTACCCTTATTTCGGACGCCAATGTGCTTTAAGGTGAGTGCTGTGTGTAGAGATGACGTGTGGTTGGTTAGTCAGTGTCCATATATTGAGATGAAAGAGGCAGGAGTGTGTCAGCTGGGGAGTGGCAGGCGTGGGTCAAGTAGGAAGCCTTGGCATCGTGGAGGTAACCTTGTCACAACATTTTAACACTTGTACGGTACTGTGTGAGTTCCAAGAGAGGGCTGTCTTCTCCAGCCTGGCACAACTCATGTTAGACAGTGTTCCGTTCACTAATCATCTTGTGTTACTGATCAAGGCTGTAGGCGAGACCTGTCTGCAGGTCAGGCACAGATATGCAGCCAGACAGTTTACTGCACGACTAATATCCCTTAAAGGCGCCAGAAGTAGATCCAGGATGAATAAATTAGGGTTAAGATTCGTTTTAGGTCCGTGCCAGTATCTCATTACCTACTACCTTATGAAACATCAGTATCTCTTCATATATCTTTTCTACAAACCTTCAACAGTCATGGAAACGCTTTGAAAATCGAATTCAAGGACTTATTTTTTACTCTTGAAAATAGGGGATAATGTTTACGAGCGCGTCGCCTCCACTGCTGGCCGCGGCGACGCTGCAGCGGGTGTTGCGAGAAATACCTCCTCGCTGAAATAAGTCACATATACATGAGGGGGGGGTCGAGGGGGGCGCAGCCCCCCCGTTAGTAGGTCGTAAAGTTCGGTTGGAGTAGTTTAAATATGCTCCCCGACCCTAAGCCCTCTGCGAGCTATTTTGCGGCTGCGGCGGCTGCAGCGTCGCCGCGGCCAGCAGTGGAGGCGACGCGCTTTCGTAAACATTATCCCCTATTTTCAAGAGTAAAAAATAAGTCCTTGAATTCGATTTTCAAAGCGTTTCCATGACTGTTGAAGGTTTGTAGAAAAGATATATGAAGAGATACTGATGTTTCATAAAGTAGATTATGAGATACTGGCACGGACCTAATACGAATCTTTACCTAAATTAGTACTATTTAGTGGAATGTGATTCTATGTATAATATATAATATCTAGTCTAAAGAACCTGTTGGGATGCAATATATGGGTAGCAGTAACACTGTAGTTTCATTTGACACGCCAGCATATTATGAGTAAGTATAAACAGTGTAAAATGGGGTAAAAAAAAGTGCTACTGAAGTGACAGCCCCTACAACAATATGGCGGACTGGGGAGAGCGGTGGGCTCACCCAAGACAGTACTGACCGCGCGCCTCACAGCCACTCCACCCTTAATACCTCCATGCTTGGCATGCATGTGGCGCCCCGGAGCCTCGTGGGTCTAGACACTTGCTTCTCACATTAACAATTTCTAAAGGTTAAAGAAGGGATCATTCGGGTTCTAGTGATTGTTTTTTAGGTTCATGCTACTAAAGAAGAGTCAAACTACCACCAGGGTCATATAAACTCATAGAAATGCCCTAAACTCATACGAAAGCCTTGTCAATTTCTGTGAACTTGGTCGAACTGGAGCCGATTTTACAGTCCAGCACAGGGGCTTTGTAATCGCCCAAACCAAGCTATTCAATCTTCTACAATCTACAATGGTTAGGTTTGCAATGCAACACCAGATGCACAAGAGATTTCCCATATTGTTTCCTCAAATTTCTGAACGTTCAATATAAATACAATACACCTTAGTCTTTTTTTTTTATTTTTTTATTTTTTTTTTACGTTGCTGCCTATTGCGCCGGTAGGCGTCTTCCCGGTGGGGCCTGATGGTCGGCCCAAGGCTTCTTCCAGGTGGGGCCTGATGGTCGGCCCAGCCCGTTCTGGCGCAGGCGAGTGTTTATAGTGGCGCCATCTTGCATTGGCTCATGCTGCCCCCCGGAACTCGTTCTTGATTCGCTTGGACGGCTTCCTCTAGAGTCCGGGTTGATGGGTGGTCTTCAGGACAGCATGTGGGTAGTTTTAAGCCACTCGGCGGTGACTGAAAAATCCGAGTGGTAGCGTGGGGATTCGAACCCGCGTCGTCCATCACGCGGTGAATGTGGGCCCAGTACGCTACCAGTTCGGCCACCGCCTACCCAATATATACTAAGTCTAAGTCTATATATACCAAGTCAAGTCCTACGCAGGTTTGTGGGAGGAGACACGGCCGAGGCGTGGTTTATGCGCGACACTGCTTGCTGCCAAACTAGAGAATGTAGAAACAGGGATTTTGAGAAAACGAAGAAAGGCGTACTAATTTAAATCAGTCACTTCAACATGCCCTCCTTCACACCCCACACCGCCGTTTGTAGTCATTGAAATTACAGTCACGCAATAGCACAATAAAAAGACATTTTTTCGTCAGTGGCTTGCCTGAATGCGCTGTGAAAGAAGGCGAGAATGCACATCCAGAGTGCACATACGGCCCCAACTTTAGTCACCCCTGAACTGGCGGGTATTTTTTTTTTTGGCTCCAAGTGACGTCATCCCGCTGCTCCGCCCCAAAACCGCCTCCTGCGTGTACCGGTCGCAGTTTTGAAGCAGAGTGACTTGACTTGGTATATATAGACGTAGCAATACACTACACATGGAATTTTCGACGTCTTTGGTATTGGTTTGGATTACTAACCCATTATAGCGAACTGTGAAAGTGTTCCCTTGAGACATTAGGCCATATTATTCAACATTTAGTCGCCCAAGCACACACATTTGACAAGACTTTCGTAGGAGCTGTGGACCTTTCCATGGGTATTTTTTTTTCACCCTTCTGATAGTTTGACCTCTCTTCTGTAGGTGCCATGAATGTAAAAAAACAACTCATTAGAACACCGACTGATCTTTTTGGCCTTTGGAAATAGTACATGTGAAGAGAGGAAGCATTTCACGGGTCTGTCTGCTTATTTGTGGACCTATTTTATAGTTTGCCATTGATGTTACAGAGGTGCTGCTTATAGCTTCTACAAGGAGACATTAAGCTGTTCTGGAGTGGGTCAACCTTACTATATTAAAGTGCCCGGATATCTCGCTGCTTGACTTGGGGATTTGAAGCAGCTACGTCTGCCAGGGATTTAACAGTCGAGAGCCAGAAACACAATCTAGATTAATGGCTGAATAAATTACGGAATGAACGACCTATACTAAGCTCTCATCACAACATCCTTTTTGAAGTCATCCGGGGGGGCAGCAATTGGAAAGAAATCTGGAACCTCACTCAGCTATGCCAGTAACAGACAGAATAAACCAAAATAACACACACACACACACACACACACACACACACACACACACACACACACACACACACACCTGAATTTCATGATCTTGTGCACTTAGCTAATCAGTTTTTTCATGAGGTTGTTGTACTGATCCTGCATTAGAATAAGATCCAAATTATTTTCATTTGTATTATCATTGCCTGTTAATGATTGTCTGTTTAATTTTGTTGATGTGAAGTTTTTTCATAATTCACACTTTGATTTAATCTATATTTTGGCAGGTATATGCAGTTAAGTAGTGGCAGATACTGAGGTAGTGGGTCACATGGGGACTGTTGAAAGTAGGCTGTCGGGCTATGCTTGATGGCAAAGCACGATGAGCTGAACTCCCACTGGGCCTTTAAATGTGACCCTTTAGCCAGTGTCTCCACTATGTGCACCATCACCACATCTAGCCTATTTGACACAATGGAGCACTCCCCAAGCTATCACTGGCCACTGCATAAGGTAAATGAAATATATACTTCTTTTTGTTTGGTTAGCCTTAAGTTAGGTGTCATGTTCTAGGATATTTTTGATTTTGTAAATGAATTATAACCGTCTAGAACATGTTATAAAAGTTATAGGCAATAATGAAAGGCAAATAAAAATAATGGAGAGGATGCAAGAACTGCTTTATGCAAGATATAAATGTATCGATTGGGATAGCATAGGCACTTAACAGCCACTTCATATAGAGGAAGTCTTTTAAGATCAGAGAGACACATTTAATTATAGCCATGTAAGTAAATATATTTGATTAAAATGATAAATTTTATTATTATCCTTGTTGGGTTATTATCATGTCAAGCAATGTTTACAAATAGTTTCCAGTCAGTTTCACCCTAGGACCCTTGTTGCTTAGATATTTCAGTGTGATAATTGGGTATATAAGCTGGTGTGCCCAAATTTTTATGGATTTTCTTTAGTTAGTAGCTGGTAGGACTGCATCCATCAGCAATATTGTATTAGCAGTTGTCACTCTCTTACTTTGATTCAAGAGCAGACAGTGCATCAGAAGAATTTGAGAACTTTAACCCTCATAAAAGCTTATTTTTTCTTTCAATAATGCTGAATGGTATGTCATGTAAAAAATATCAGGTTTGTAAATAGAAAAGTTTTTACTGATGTGTTTCCAATCAAAATGATAGTCATTTTTCTTTTAGGGGTAACATACAAGCACAAAGTACTAGCAGTCATCTACCTTTTAAATTCTGCCATATTGACCTCTTTCTATCTTCTATTGATCCCTTTCATGCTGACTGCTCATCTGAACTTGCTAGCTGCTTGCCTCCCCCCTCTCCTGCAGCCCCTCTGCACACAACTTTCTACTCTTGCTCATCCCTATTCTATTAAAATCCTTCATGCAAGAGTTAACCAGCATCATCATTCATTTATCCCTTCCTCTGGTAAACTCTGAAACAGCCGTCCTTTGTCTATATTTCTTCCTGCTTACAACTTGAACTCTTTTAATTAAGAGGAGAGTATTAAGACACCTTTCCTGCCAAAATTGACCTTTCTTTTGGCCTCTCATTCTTTTCTTTTGTCAGAGCACCTAGCAGGCTCTTTTGTTTTTGTTATTTTTTGCCCTTGAGCTGCCTCTCTTGCTGTAAAAAAAAAAAAGTGTTGATAGATGTGTTTAGAAATTCTTACACAAAACGTCACCTCTAGGTACTATACAGATGAGTGAATATGAGGAATGTCTCTTTTTCAAGGTTCTAATTCATAATGTTAGTTTGCTTTATGCAGGGATTAAAAAGATCTGATTTTACTTGTACATAATGGTTAAGAAATTGCGCTTTAAGTGAAGTGAAAGAATGACATCACCTTTGTGAATTTCTTGATATTGCTGATTACTGGATGCATTGGTTTACTTGTGAACTCATAAAGTGATGACTGTCGACCCACATTTTTGTCGGATTGGGTCATATTTGGTTTCCTGGATTGGTTTTTAGATTACTCAAGAAAATGATAAGCTAATACAAGAATATATAAATAATTATTAGCACAAAGCACAAATCAGCTAATAGGGGCATATGTCATTGGGGCTCATCTCCTCCCCCATCCTATGATGCCAACCACATGGGTCCCTCTGAGCAAGTTTCTGTGCAGGCCCCCTTTCCTTCCTAAGTTTCACATGGAGAGATCCAGGGGCTTACTCAAGTAACAAACTTTGTGAGCATCCCCTCAGCCTTCTTCACTTGGAATTGTCTCTTGCAAAAACGACACCTGGGTTGATTCCTGGGTAATGTGCCACATACCCATATAGTTGAAGTTGGCATTCACAGAGTATGCAGTTATAGACCTTGAATCAGTCTTATGAAGTAATTACAAAACTAACATAATTTGACACTGTTTCTGTATGAGACAACCCTGAGTGGAGAAGACCAAGGGGATGCCCATGTAACTCATGGCTGGGACAAGTCAGTCAATCCTGCCAGGAGAAACTTGAGCTGGATAGGGTAGCTGTATAGGAGCTTGCTCGGGGGGACCATCGGGAATGGAGGTGGTGAGTGAGTGAAGCGACATGCCCCTGGGTGTATGCTCTCCCTTTAACTAATTTTAGTTATTCTAGCAATATCCATGATTCTGCGTAAGTACTTATTAACAAAGACATCAGTTTGCCTCTTCGTCACTATTTTGTGTCCATGTTTCACACCTGTAGAGTAAGACGGGGAGCACTGGTGACTTGAAGATCTGTATATTTGAACATCTGCACAAGTTTTGAAGATGTCTCATATGTACTTGGGCTGTCTGAGTCCATAATGCTGTAGGGCAATGCAGTTTGCTGTAAGAGACATACTGCTGTTCTGCCTATACTACCAAGTTTTGAGAAATTTTCCAAGACATCAATGTATGAACTGAACTGTACCTCCAAACTTGGCCCAAAATACCTGAAGTCCCAAAGGCTATGCATCCTTATGCAGTGCATTGAGATCTATCACCAGAACCTCTAGCAACACTGCAAGAATTATGTCATCATTGGCAAAAACAAGGTATGTGACCCTAGTTATCATATATTGATATACATATTTATAGAGATACCCAAACCAGTTTTCTATATATAGACTTAAAAACTAGACAGGGAGTTACTCTTCAGATTTTGAATTAGGATACTGGAAGAGACGGGTGATGATTTGAGGTGATTTTGTGGTTAACTCTGTTATTCACCATGATGGAAGTTAGGTAGGCATGAATTTTTTGCATTTGGCTGTTTTGTTTGCCTAAAAAGCAAATAATGTTTTATTTGAACCTTTATGATTTAGTTTGTAAGTGAATTCAGGCTCTCCTTAGCTATTATCATTATTATTATTATTATTATTATTATTATTATTATTATTATTATTATTATTATTATTATTATCTATTATTATTATTATTATTATTATTATCTATTATTATTATTATTATTATTATTATTATTATTATTATTATTATTATTATTATTATTATTATTATTATTTTTACAGTTGATTTTGTTGATGCTATTGTTGTTATTATCTTCATTACTATTGACCTCCAAAAATGGTACTTTAATATTAAATCAACAACATGTTTGGTAGATATTTTGTTAAGAATGGTGGTAAGGGGACAGTAAAAGCACATTAGGGTGTGGCAGGACGGGAGGAAGGTGAAGCGGTATGTGGTAGGGTGGGTTGGGGTCTTGGGTGTGAATGGCTTCCTCTGGGGTAGTGGTGGTGGTGGGTGTGGATCAGACCAAGTAGTAAAAAGGGAGTGAAGGTCCTCACACAGTTTGCCGCTTACACACATACCGTATATGGTCATGTTAGTTTCGTGTGCTAAATATAAACATCCAAGGTGTTTGACAGCGGTGCTATGCGTCTTCGCTCGTATACCTCCCAGAATGTTTCCAAATACTTTCTTTGACCAACTCCTCTTTCTTTATTTTTATTTCCATTGAATTGCTTATGTGTGGAAGAACCATTAGTATCTGCATTTTTTTTTTTACTGCCGGGTGAATCAAGTATGTTTAACCACCTCCCTGATTAGAAAGAACATTCCGTTCTGTATTTATTACGTCGCCTTTCATCCTCCCCCCTAACACACACACACACACACACACACACACACACACACACTTTACGCTTCCTTATAAGGACAACGAAGGGGAAAGCCGCCTGGCTCCCCAAAATAGACCACCCCCATGAAAACTCCCTTAATGACAGACAGTAAAGGAGACGCGAAACTCGACCATTTAGTGCTCTTACTTTGTTAATTTAGTGTGCAGAAGAGTGGGATGTGAACATAGACGCGGTTTATTATTCTATAAGTTTATTATTCTTAAGAAGATTAGCAAAACCTTGCATGATTCCAATAAGCAAGATCTTGTTGAACAGGCATCTTGTAATCGGCAACAGTATTTTATTTGTACTTTTGGCGGCGGGGTAATATGCAGGAGGTGAGGAGTAAGAGGAAAGGGAGGTTGCAATAATGACGGCAGGGAGAGAGGACGGAAGTGGATGATAGAGATTAACGCAGGTGGTGGAAGGAGCAACAGGAAGGAACGAGATGTCAGGAAAGGAAATAGCTGAAGGAAAGTTTAGTAGCAGTGCTGATGTGTGGGCGAATTTTATTACTCCTTCTTGAGACTATAGTTCAACAATTGTATGGATAGTGTCTAACCCCATTTCATCGAGTCCTTCTAGAGTTATATTGAAGGTGTTGAAAGCTGGTAATCAAACGTTGGGTGAAAGATGGCCACTTGCTCAGTAACTGGAGGGGAGTCGTGTTCGCTTGTTTTGTTCAAGTTAATGTTCTGATCACCTTTTGCTGTTGTGCCATCACTTGTAAACTGCTCTATTGTGTATTTATTGAGGGCTCTAAATTTTGTTTTGTGTGTCATTTTAATTATGATGCTGATGAATGAAACACAGAATTCAAAAGCAAGATTTATTAATGCACCTTTAAAAACAACACAGGACAAAATTGACCCATTGACAAAATAATTTCTAAAAGAGATCATTAGAACAGTCATACACTATAATTAATGAGGAACTGCAATTATGGCGTTTGTCTTTCCGGAAGCATATATATGTATATATATATATATATATATATATATATATATATATATATATATAGATATATATATATATATCTACACACACACACAGACACACACACACTCCCTTCAACTCTTGTTAGCTAAACATAAACAATATATAAAATAAGTATAAGTAAATATATAGCTAACTTTATATATATTTTATAAATATAGAAATATGAAAAATATACTTTATATTTAAAGTGTTTAGAAGCACTTGCGATGCACGATGCCGGGGCCAGACTCGTCGTACTCTTCCTTGGTGATCCACATGGCCTGGAACGTGGACAAAGAGGCCAAGATGGAGCCGCCGATCCAGACGGAGTATTTACGTTCCGGTGGCGCAATAATCTTTATCTTGATAGTTGAAGGAGCCAAGTTCGTGATCTCTTTCTGCATACGGTCAGCAATACCAGGGTACATGGTGGTGCCGCCAGACATAACGTTGTTTGCAAACAGGTCCTTCCTGATGTCAATGTCGCATCTCATTATGGAGTTGTAGACGGTCTCGTGAATGCCAACAGATTCCATACCCAGGAAGGAAGGCTGGAATAGAGATTCTGGTGCACGGAAGCGCTCATTGCCGATGGTGATGACCTGACCGTCGGGCAGCTCGTAGGACTTCTCGAGGGAGGAGGAGGCAGCAGCCACGTTCATCTCACTCTCGAAGTCAAGAGCGACATAGCAAAGCTTCTCCTTGATATCGCGAACGATTTCTCGCTCAGCCGTGGTGGTGAAGGAGTAGCCACGCTCAGTCATGATCTTCATGAGATAAGCAGTCAAATCGCGGCCTGCCAGGTCAAGACGCAGGATGGCATGTGGTAGAGCGTAACCTTCATAGATGGGGACGGTGTGCGATACACCGTCGCCAGAGTCCAGCACGATACCAGTGGTACGGCCAGAGGCGTACAGGGACAGCACGGCCTGGATGGCCACGTACATGGCGGGAGTGTTGAAGGTTTCGAACATGATCTGGGTCATCTTCTCACGGTTGGCCTTGGGGTTGAGGGGAGCCTCAGTGAGGAGGACGGGGGACTCCTCAGGGGCGACGCGGAGCTCGTTGTAGAATGAGTGGTGCCAGATCTTTTCCATATCGTCCCAGTTGGTGATGATGCCGTGCTCGATGGGGTACTTGAGAGTCAGGATACCTCGCTTGCTCTGGGCCTCGTCACCGACGTAGGCGTCCTTCTGACCCATGCCGACCATCACACCCTGGTGTCGAGGTCGGCCGACGATGGAGGGGAACACGGCCCTGGGAGCGTCGTCGCCGGCGAAGCCAGCCTTGACCATCCCGGAGCCGTTGTCGACCACGAGGGCACAAGCTTCGTCGTCACACATGCTGTTTTCTTTTTAGTATGGATCTGAAAAAAAAAAATTGTAGGTAACACGTGAATAGCTATACTATATAAAATTATCAATTTATGTTGTGATACATGTAAGCGTACGAATATACTATAGGTTTTGCATGTATCGTTTTACAATATTGAAGCCTCAGTTTCATTGTTTGTAATATACTTAAGCTTGGGTTTTGACGAGTTTCTCTCATAGTATGGGCTATTCAGGTCTCAAAATTCATGTTTTCTTTGTCGCATACAGGCGCCGTTTTCTTTAGCCTTCAACGTGACCGGCAACTTTGGTGTGACTGGCGGTAGTATATGACTTGTTTCGTCATTTGCTGTGGAACTCTTAAACGTTTTCGTAATATGTTGTTTGATATCGATCAATTTAAGCCTCACAGTATTATAATTGCAACTTAATACTATTTTTCAATCCAATCAGATATCTGGTTAGTGGGCGGGACGACGCAGCTCAGGAGCGTCATGCTGTCTTGTGTACAGCACAGTAATAGTTTGGCACGCTTTTATCAATAAGGCGAATAGCTCTGTTGTTTGGAATCGATAACAGCAAGTTGAAAATATAAGATGTGGGGTTGTCACACACTTACACCGTACATGCACGTGGATTGTTTAACGAATGATGTGCATATGCATTATGTTCTTTTCAGTGAATAAAAGAAGTCATAGCTTTTGCAAAATAAATATTCTCGAAGAAATCTTGTTAAGTATGACATCTTGATGTTTGATAAAGATTTACAAATGGCAGTTCAAGTAAGCCATAGAAACGTTGCGTCAACGCGTTACGCTACTCTTACCCCGTTGCTCTGCGTGACAAAAGCCGATTCGCTAAACAGACACGTCTTTGCATAACACAAAAAGTGAACGTGAGAAAATTCTACCTACACAGGTGCTTGTACCCTTAGTCCGTACGAGACTACAGACTGCGTCACTCTCACCTCTGCTTATATACGTGCGCGCCCCTTCAGAAATAACGCACAACAAGCCAATCCAGTGTTAAAATCACTCCTTGGCATCCTTCTTGGTCCTGCCTGCTGCTTACCGCGCAACTAAAAAAAGACGTAATGTGAGTGGCCCGCCTACAACTCTTGGTACTTTTCATAACTATGTTTGTTTTATTGACGAGTAACCTTAAACTATGTCAAATGACCTGTAATATTTTGTTGCTTGAAGGGGGTAATGACAAGAAGAAAAGCAAATGTATAACGTGCTCATTTATTAGTTCTGAAAATGAAGAGAAGTATGGCTTAAACCTTAAGAGACTTAGAATTCAGCCTGATAATACATTCAACAGTTTTTATGGGATATCATTTGGGCATGAGTGATACAAGGGAAAGAAGCCGAATGACTCGCTGAGATAAGAGTCTCTGGCAAGTGTTCAACGTCATGGAGCAGTAATGGAGGAGCAGACGAAGGATGATTAACATTGGCATGAAGGCACTGTAGGGAATTTATAGGATAAAAGTAATAGCAAAATATTAGTGAAGTTTTCCTTAAGGTACACATGGAAGTATACTTATGAGGATAACTTCGGACAGTTAAGAAAATAAAAAAAAGAGAAGGGTCGCGTGCGCCAAGGGAAGACAAATTTGTTTCTTGTCTGCCTCTTTCTGTAATTAGAGAGACAATGACTTATGTTACCCAGTCGAGAAAACACGTCTCATGTCTCTCTAGTGACTCAGCTCTATCTTTGCCTTATTTCCATGCTATCTGTAGGTTGACATGTAAGTAATCCCAATGTTTTAATTAAATAAGAGTTGGGTGGAGCGCTGAAGGGTTCTATGGGAGTATAACCAAAACCTACATGAAAATCTTGGCTCCATGAAACCAAATTGTTGGTCTTACCTGTCAAAATTGTCTTTAGACTGCACATCGATATGTTTTTATATTTTGTTCTAGGCGAGGCTGAGGCTAATAAAAGTCAGAGGAAGCAGTGTGGGTGGGCGCTGCATATGGAATGGGAGGAGGGTGGAGAGGAGAAAAGTTGCGTGAGTGGGGCGTTGTCTTAGGGTTGGTGGTGAGTGTGGGGGAGGTAGGGTCAAGACGAGGTAGGTGTCTAGACTTTCGATAGGGAGAAGTGGTTTTGTCGGTGAGGAGAAAAGCAATAACTCTTACGAGATAGGAGGTTCCTTCGTCTGCCGTTATTTTAGGAAGTGTGACATCACCTCCAACCACTCTGAAAAAAAGTCAGCGAAACCCTGTGCTGTGACTTGGCTAAAATGGAGACCATTTGTTTAATTTGTCTGACGGGAAGGCATTGCCTGAGAGAGAGAGAGAGAGAGAGAGAGAGAGAGAGAGAGAGAGAGAGAGAGAAGGGTGGGGGTGTGGCGGGAAGAGCGGGCGTGGCTGGGAGGCATTCATCGTAGAGGAGCAAGGGAAAACTAGAGCTGAGGGGTAGGGTGGGGAGTCACGGCCAGACTGTTGACATTACTGGGGCACATCCTACCTGCCTCAGCCTCCCCCGCCGTGGCTATTTCCACCCTGGCTCTCTATTGCCGCGGAAATACTACCTACATATCAAGTTTGGTTGGTGAGGCAACTGCTTTTACAATTAGGCTGGGGGAAATGGGTTTGTGCACGGATATATAGATATTTTCTTAAAGTACTCCTTTATATTGTGTCGAGTTTCAACCTATTCGGATCATTTGTATTTTTGTCATAAATATGTAAAGCTACAGTATATTTTCAGATAAAAACAACTTGGCACATGCTTTTATTGGATATAATGATAAGTGATATCTTTAATTTCAATAACATCCAACTGTTGGCTGTTAACAATAGATGTAATATATTGGTTTGACTTTGTAAATCACATGTTTTGGTCAGGCAAGAAGGAGTTGAGACCAAAGAAACTCTTTGAGGTATACTTATGCCAGCGATCCTCAGCAGGAAAATGAGGAGAGGTTGGGGTTGGTTATCTTACAGCGGCGCTAACAGCCTATTAAGGTTTATGGGTAACTTGAAGGAATATTTATTTATTTATTCATTTATATAAGCTTGTCATTAATTGTAAATTCAATCCCTTGACTGCGGATATCCTACAAGAAGACATCACCAAGCTACAGTAATGGAAAAAAAAAAATGGCTGCTACAATTCAATGAAGAAAAATATAAAGTCCTGCACCTTGGGAAGGGATATCCAGCATACCAATACCACATGGGAAGCACTCCACTATCCACCACAGAGGCAGAGAAAGACCTGGGAGTGTATTCGTATGTTACCAGGCTACCAGTGAAAGCCAAATCCGTGCCAATCGCAGCGGACAGGTTAATTTATCAATTATTTTGTATTTATTTATTTTTGGTTATTTATATACTTATTTTTTGTTTTTATTAATTTATTATTTTTTGTGTGCATGAGAGAGAGAGAGAGAGAGAGAGAGAGAGAGAGAGAGAGAGAGAGAGAGAGAGAGAGAGAGAGAGAGAGAGAGAGAGAGAGAGAGAGAGAGAGAGAGAGAGAGAGAGAGAGAGAGAGAGAGAGAGAGATTTTGGTGTATTTTGATACAAATAACTATTCTCATGGTATTTTTATTTGCGGTTTATGAAAAAAGGCTTATGTGGTAACAACTGTCGTACACAAAAAATAACAAAAATATAGATATTACATTATTCCGCCGTACGTTATCATTTTTGAGAATAAATGAGAACATGGCAAGTTTGAATACTGATTTGTTTAGTATGATAATTAGAAACACTTGCGATGGACAATGCCTGGACCAGACTCGTCGTATTCTTCTTTGGTGATCCACATGGACTGGAAGGTGGACAGAGAGGCCAGGATGGAGCCACCGATCCAAACAGAATATTTTCGCTCAGGTGGAGCAATAATTTTGATTTTAATGGTCGAGGGAGCCAAAGCAGTGATTTCCTTCTGCATGCGGTCAGCAATACCAGGGTACATTGTGGTGCCGCCAGACAGAACGTTGTTTGCGAACAAGTCCTTCCTGATATCAATGTCGCACCTCATGATGGAATTGAAGACGGTCTCGTGGATGCCAACGGATTCCATACCTAGGAAGGAAGGCTGGAATAGTGATTCTGGAGCACGGAAACGCTCATTACCGATTGTGATGACTTGGCCGTCTGGAAGTTCGTAAGATTTTTCAAGTGAAGTTGATGCAGCTGCTATATTCATTTCGCTTTCAAAATCAAGAGCGACATAGCAAAGTTTCTCTTTGATGTCACGAACGATTTCTCGCTCAGCAGTGGTGGTAAAGGAGTAGCCACGCTCAGTCATGATTTTCATGAGATAGGCAGTCAGGTCTCTGCCAGCCAGGTCAAGACGAAGAATTGCATGAGGAAGAGCATAGCCCTCATATATGGGGACTGTGTGAGAAACACCATCTCCAGAATCCAGCACGATACCAGTTGTACGGCCAGAGGCGTACAGGGACAGCACAGCCTGGATGGCCACGTACATGGCTGGTGTGGCAAAGGTTTCGAACATGATCTGAGTCATCTTCTCACGGTTGGCTTTGGGGTTGAGGGGAGCCTCAGTGAGGAGGACGGGAGACTCTTCAGGGGCGACGCGGAGCTCATTGTAGAAAGAATGGTGCCAGATCTTTTCCATGTCGTCCCAGTTGGTGATAATGCCGTGCTCGATAGGGTACTTGAGAGTCAGGATACCTCGCTTGCTCTGGGCCTCGTCGCCGACGTAGGCGTCCTTCTGACCCATGCCAACCATCACACCCTGGTGACGAGGGCGACCGACGATGGAGGGGAAGACAGCGCGGGGAGCGTCATCGCCGGCGAAGCCAGCCTTGACCATCCCGGAACCGTTGTCGACCACGAGGGGACTCACGTCTTCGTCGCACATTGTTGTTTTGTTTTCGATCTGAAAAATAAGTTCAATGATAATTATATTTATGATCGTGTTTGTGTGTTAGAATTACAACTTATGATTTTAGACGATTATAAAAAACTTGGTGTGTTGCCAGTTATTTGCTCATCTTGGTGTGTGAAATTTTTTGTCGTCTGCAAGACTTCTCTTTACTAATTTTGGTGGTCGAGCTTTTATGCTTGGTTTGTTCAATGCAACGGATGTTTTAGATAATATCAGTTACTTTTATCATGCCTATTGTGGAAGTTTAAGCATTGAAAATGTAACCTAGAGATTTTATGTATGGATTCCAGTCAAGTATTTTGATTGAAAAAACTCAATATACTGTAACAAATATTAAATGAAGTTAAGGCACATGTAATAAGATATATATATATATATATATATATATATATATATATATATATATATATATATATATATATATATATATATATATATATATATTTACGCTTTCTATTGTCAGTGTGTGTGTGTGTGTGTGTGTGTGTGTGTGTGTGTGTGTGTGTGTGTGTGTGATTGAATATCTGTATTATATAATTTAGATACATTTCACACAGTTTTACAATCAAAGTCTGTTAAAACACTTAATAACTTTAATACATTGATAATCGAAGATTTTCTAATAACTTAAGTCTCTTATATTCTGTAAACTTCAGTCAACGATTTTGTCAAAAAGTTGCAAAAGAACCGCCTGCGTTAAGTTTGCCCTGCCCCTGCCTGTCAGTTTCAGTAACAGTCGCGGGTCCCTACCCTTCTATTTTCAGTCATAACCCTGTACCTTCCCCTCTCCCCAGTCCTCCCACAGCTGCCACACTACCACGAACGTACACTTCCTGTCGTATCCTGAGCCTCAAGTAGACTAAAGTCAAGTGTGTATAAGACTTCCTTTTATACCCAACTCCCACTTCCGGCATGTCAGGAGGGAAGGCTCCATGTTGTAATTTATTCATATTTTATTTGCCTTAGTCGTTGTAGGGACTTAAAGGAAGTTTACATTCTGTTACAAAGTATTCGTTGTTTACTCTGTGTAGAGCAGTATTTCAGTAATAAAATCCATGATAAAAATATGAAAATTACAGTGCGGTCTGTCTATGGGATCTTGCTCGCGTTATAGTTGTTTGCTGACGAAAATACTTCGAAATCCAAAAGATGCGAGGAGTTTCAGGAGGGAAAAAATGAATTACTCCTCTTGAAAACGCTGTCAATGTTGGTGACACCTCTTGCTGGGGTCTTATCATTTCACTGTGTGGGTGTGAGAGGGAATATAGTAGAATCGTCCCTGGATTGTATTGAATTTAACAGCTATGTTTCAGTACAATACTCATTTCACCACGCATGTGTGTGTGTGTGTGTGTGTGTGTGTGTGTGTGTGTGTGTGTGTGTGTGTGTGTGTGTGTGATATTTTATTTTATTTATTGTATATTGTTTTCCGTTCGGCCTGTTGCACCGGTAGGCTATATTGATGGGACCTGCTGATCGGCCTCACCCCGTTCGCGGTACAGCAAGTGTTTGTAGTGGCGCCATTTTGTTTGGCTCATGCTGCCCCCCGGAACTCATCTTTGCTCCACTGTAGAGATTTTCACTAGAGTTCGGGTTGATAGGTGGTCTTCAGTGTATGTGTGTGTGTGTGTGTGTGTGCGCGCGCGCGCTCGCGCTCGCGACGATATGTCTATCTATCTATCTATCTATCTGTCTATCTATTTCTCTCTCTCTCTCTCTCTCTCTCTCTCTCTCTCTATCTATCTATCTATCTATCTATTCATCTATCTATCTATCTATCTATCTATCTATATCTATATATATATATAT
>NC_066552.1:9716623-9719123 GCF_024679095.1 Eriocheir sinensis
CGATGCCAGTGGTACGGCCAGAGGCGTACAGGGACAGCACAGCCTGGATGGCCACGTACATGGCGGGGGTGTTGAAAGTTTCGAACATAATCTGGGTCATCTTCTCACGGTTGGCCTTGGGATTGAGGGGAGCCTCAGTGAGGAGGACTGGAGACTCCTCAGGGGCAACGCGGAGTTCGTTGTAGAAAGAGTGGTGCCAGATCTTCTCCATGTCGTCCCAGTTGGTGATGATGCCATGTTCGATGGGGTACTTGAGAGTCAGGATACCTCGCTTGCTCTGCGCCTCGTCGCCGACGTAGGCGTCCTTCTGACCCATGCCCACCATCACACCCTGGTGACGAGGTCGGCCGACGATGGAAGGGAACACGGCCCTGGGAGCGTCGTCGCCGGCGAAGCCAGCCTTGACCATCCCGGAGCCGTTGTCCACGACAAGGGCAGTAGCATCGTCGTCGCACATGGTGGTGTAGGTGGATCAGACGGGCTGGAATTAGAAATGTTGTCAATGTCACATAAGAAATATGTTTTTAAATATGCCGTTAATATATTTTTTATTGCCTGGGCTGTATAGCGAACAGCTCGTGGGGTTTCCCATAGATAAAGTTTAGAATCGTTATTACACTTTTTTTTTATAGATAAAAATATTTGGCGTCTTTTTGTTGGCAAATACGACAACAATTACACAATTTTTCATGAATTTTAATGTGAGTTGTTTCCGCATCCGTTGATTTACTTTCTTTTTAATGAAGCTTCAATTTATTTCCATTTGGAAAATATTCTTAAAGAAAAATGCTTACTGAAATACCAAATCAATGAAGAAGTGCACAATGGTTTGGGATTTCGTTTACTCTGCCTGCCGCAGATTTTGGCTTGATTCTTTGTTGCTTGAGGTTTTTGAAAGCTGCGTTTCATCGCTGCTTGATAAACCTAAACATGTATGTTAATATAAATATTATTGCATTTCTGGTTATTAGTAAATCAGAGCCCAGATCCGTTTGTTTATGTCTGCATTGTCGATTATAACTACATTCGCTTGCAAACTTTATATTTTGATTTGCATAAACGAAGTATATGTTCATAATCTTGGTGTGTGACATACTGCTGCAATTACATTATTTTCAAGACACGTTGGGGATTTTTTTTTGGTTCTCTTTGATGCTTGCTTGACTTATGTTTCTGGAAACATACAGTTACGAGACTTTGTGAACAAGAGTTAGTTTTCATGAAGAGAATGTAGGAAGTTCTTGGTTATCACTGAACTACTTATGCTTGCTACTGAGTTAAATGATCTGAAAGATCAGCTTAACACCCAATCTCACTGCCTCCAGGACACCCCTAGCACATACACAGGTCCTTTCGTATCCTGAGTCTGAAGTACACTAAGGGAAGGTAGTGTCAGAAGCGCCTTATATACCCACCATATGCTTCCCTCTGAAGGTGTGGGGCTGCAGTTGACTCATTAGTCTGGCAGGTAACGGGAGGGGGTGGGTACAGGTTGGTGTAATGCATCCAAATATTATCCAAGGTTATCCCGTATACTTCATACATCAAAGCTCAGACGTTAAGGTTAGGAGGGAGTATAACCTTGAAGTTGTTCAGTAAGATGGCAAATACATTTCTCATAGGAGGGTAACGCTTATTTTGCTTTCGTATGTGTAATGTAGGTTGTCATTTTCGGTGCAGGTGAATGGAAATAGAGGATCTGTTCTTCTTTAGTTAACTCTTAACCCATATCATCGAGATTTAATAACCATCTTCGAGAGGCCATTTTTTTTTTTACTTAAACACTTTGGAGTGTGAACTTGATCCTGCATATCGACTCTACTAAATATCAAAAGAAAATATGTACCGTCCTCTTTGTTGATTTAAAAAAAAAATGTAATTTTTATTTCATGCCTGGAAAAAATATTGCTTTCTATCAGATTAAAATCGTTCTCGGAAACTTTTTGAATATAGTGTTATGTTTATGTCGATAGTATTTTATGACGGTATGCTGTTTTTCAAACTGACATATTTTATTGGGACGTTTTCATATTTTGCAGAAGAAGGCTTTGTAAAATTAGTAAAGATTCATGGCATTACAAAATTTTTATAGGTAGTTTGATATTACAAAGCATTGATTTCATCGTGGGACACTGATGCTACTGTATGATTTGATACGTATTTATTCGAAAGCTAAAATGAATTGAGTCATAGGTTCATTCCTTCTGAAAAGAAAACGAAATATTGAACATTAGATTTTTTTCATTATGAGGCTAAGATGGAGTGGGAGGTAGGAGAGATGAAGAGAGGAGGCAAGGCAAGTAAAGGTGTTCTAGAATTAGATCAGGTGGAGAGAGAGAGAGAGAGAGAGAGAGAGAGAGAGAGAGAGAGAGAGAGAGAGAGAGAGAGGTAATGGACTGCGTAGCTTCAGGCGGGGGCTGAAGGGTGGTAGTGTGCTTTCCGTAATTGGGCATAGGTAGTGATGGAAGGAAAATTGGTGGAGGGCAGCTGAGGCGGCAGG
>NC_066552.1:9726623-9776623 GCF_024679095.1 Eriocheir sinensis
TATGAAGCGATTTTTGTTCCAGAACTGTTATAAATTGCCCGTACTTAAACCTTTATTATTACGAGAATAATCTGCTTAGCGTAATTTTCTCGAATAAGTACTATTTATTGATTCATATACATTTACGTTCGCGCGTTCACACACCCTCTTACACATATACACACCCAAACACGCCCCCCCTCCCATCTACCCCCCCCCCTTACACACACACACACACATTCTAGGAAGTATGCGACGGAAATTCAACGGTTGGCTCAAAGGGGGCACAATGTGTACACCTCTTTTGGTGCAGCACTTTGCAGTTGTTTCTGAGGGGCGGGGCTGGGCAGGCGGGAGGAGGCGGGGTGGAAACGCTGTTGTTCACCATAGTCTCGTGGCGCTCATCTTGTCTGTCTTTTAAGTTTTGGTGCACAATACTCAGTTGAACACGTCCCCTATTAAACATTAGATGATGACGATGATGTTTTAGTATTGATTTTTTAATGATATACCTGCCTGATGATTTTCCAATTAACAAGTAATTTGTAGTATGCATTTTTAGATTGGCATTGAGTTACAGAGGTTTTCTTTAACGGAAAAGAATCGTTAAGGTAATGAAACGGAAAACTTAAAACTGATTGAGGAATCACAAAGTATTAATGAATTAAAATTGAATTGTTTATGAATTTGAGTAATTATAGGATGATTTATAGGTGGGAAAACCATATAATATTTTATTCATAGGTTCTTACACAATAAAAATATATCTTGTATCTTTTGGTTGGTTTAGATGTTATTAGTCCCCTCTGGTGTACTGACCACAAAAAAATAATGTGGCATGCTTTGATGGCTCATGTGACTGGGAGTGTATTAAACATAAATAATATATAAGTGTTGAATATTTTATTGGTGTATGGAGATGTTCTTGTCATTTAGAAGCACTTGCGGTGGACAATGCCGGGGCCGGACTCGTCGTATTCCTCCTTGGTGATCCACATGGTCTGGAAGGTAGACAGAGAGGCAAGGATGGAGCCACCGATCCATACGGAGTACTTGCGCTCAGGAGGAGCAATGATCTTGATCTTGATGGTGGGAGGAGCAAGAGCAGTGATTTCCTTCTGCATGCGGTCAGCAATACCAGGGTACATGGTGGTGCCGCCAGACAGAACGTTGTTGGCGAACAGGTCCTTCCTGATATCAATGTCGCACCTCATGATGGAGTTGTAGACGGTCTCGTGGATGCCAACGGATTCCATACCCAGGAAGGAAGGCTGGAAGAGGGACTCGGGGCAGCGGAAGCGCTCGTTGCCGATGGTGATGACCTGACCGTCGGGCAGCTCGTAGGACTTTTCGAGGGAGGAGGAGGCAGCAGCCACGTTCATCTCACTCTCGAAGTCAAGAGCGACATAGCAAAGCTTCTCCTTGATGTCGCGAACGATTTCTCGCTCAGCTGTGGTGGTGAAGGAGTAGCCACGCTCAGTCATGATCTTGGTGAGGTAGGCGGTCAGGTCACGGCCAGCCAGATCGAGACGCAGGATGGCGTGGGGAAGGCAGTAACCTTCATAGATGGGGACGGTGTGGGTAACACCATCTCCAGTATCGAGCACGATACCAGTGGTACGGCCAGAGGCGTACAGGGACAGCACAGCCTGGATGGCCACGTACATGGCGGGGGTGTTGAACACCTCAAACATGATCTGGGTCATCTTCTCGCGGTTGGCCTTGGGGTTGAGGGGAGCCTCAGTGAGGAGGACTGGAGACTCCTCAGGAGCAACGCGGAGCTCATTGTAGAAAGAGTGGTGCCAGATCTTCTCCATATCGTCCCAGTTGGTAATGATGCCGTGCTCGATGGGGTACTTGAGAGTCAGGATACCTCGCTTGCTCTGGGCCTCGTCGCCGACGTAGGCGTCCTTCTGACCCATGCCGACCATCACACCCTGGTGACGAGGTCGGCCGACGATGGAGGGGAAGACAGCTCGGGGAGCGTCATCGCCGGCGAAGCCGGCCTTGACCATCCCGGAGCCATTGTCGACCACGAGGGGACTCACTTCTTCGTCACACATGATTGAGTGATGTCAGATCTGAAAAAGAATGAAATTCATAACGTAAAACTTCAGAAGACGGCGATTCCGGTGGTTTACGTTTAGATCTTTCCAGATATCATCAATTTCGCTCCGTTAAATATTCTGCTGAGTATAATAGTAGTGTTTGAGGCGCTCGTAATTGTATTCCTAAAATGTTTAGCTGGGGGCCAGTTTTTGTTTTGTTCTCTTAGTTTTCTTCACAGACTCATTTGTGTTCTATGTGAATCAAGTCCTGAAATTTTGGACTGATGACTTTATTGAAAAATATAGTTGGGACTTCTTTGGATAGTTGTACTTTTAATGGAAATTCTCCCTAGTTCTACCTTTTGTTGATAATTTAGCAGCTTAAATCTTTAACTTTTTTGACCATTTTATTTTGGTGAAGAATATTTTGGTTGAAGGCCACAAACTTTGCATATAACTATCAATAAATAGGGTGGTTTTGGCGCCCGATTCTACGTTCAATTACTATGATTCGAAGCTTAATATTGCGCCGCGTGATTTTTATTATTTGAAGATGAAATGTTTTTTATTGATTTCGGATATAGATTTTCTAAGATGATGTTTCTCTAGATACCATGAAAATTCCTTTAATTTGGTCTTTAAAGTGTAACTTTGAGTCGTTTTTCTTCTTCACTTTTTTTATTTTGTATATATATTATTTTAATTATCGAGACTGGGCAGTGTTTAATGTTCTATAGTTCTTCTGCAAGAGGTACTTATTACACAGATTACTTGAAGCATTGAGCCTACGGAATCAGAGCATTTTTTTTCTTCTTATATTATATATATATATATATATATATATATATATATATATATATATATATATATATATATATATATATATATATATATATATATATATATATATATATATATATATATATATATATATATATATATATATATATATATATATATATATATATATATATATATATATATATATATATATATATATATATATATATATATATATATATATATATATATATATATATATATATATATATATATATATATATATATATATATATATATATATATATATATATATAAGTTTTGACAATGTGCGTGTTACCCCCGTTCTGAGCTGAATACAGAAAATTTAATGTACAAGCGCATGATATGGGTAAAGATCGTATATTTAGAAATATTATTCTTCCAAACATATAGTATGTTACTTATCACTTCCTATTTATCACATGAATTTAAAAATAGTATCTTGAGAACTTGAATTATGATGTATAAAAAGTCCAGTAAAAACGAAAACAATAACACGAGTTGTCTTCAATCGATATTTTATGTTTGATCAACGGTAAAGCTTTTAATTTCACAAAACTTTCTACACTCGAGTCACAGCCCTCTGCACTCGAGTCACAGCCCCGCGTCGTCAAACACACGAGTATACGTGGGCCCATGCACACCCTCACCAACGCTCACTTACACAAGCTTACTGTATCCTGAGCCTGAAGTACACTAAGGTCCGAGGTGGACTAGCGAAGTCTTATATACCGCCCCCTCCCTCTAAATTAGGTCCCAGAAGTCACCCTTTCTTCACTAAAAAAGGAAATGACCTTCTAACGATTTGGCATGATAAAAACGAATTTATTTTTTACTCGTTTTATGTCTCAATAGAAGAATAATACTATGTTTTGTCAGTCAGAAATTATGTTTGCAAGTAAAATGTTATGTACATTATGTTGAAATATGAAAAGTCTTAGCGAAACAGTTGTAAAAGGCACCCTCTTAAGTCTAAATATGTGAATATTGTTGGCGGGGTAGCCGGTTCCAGTTACTTCCGCAAAGTTTTGTTGCAAGTGCCAATACATTTTTTTTTATTGCCTTGTCGACGCTGGCCACATATTTATTGTTTTGTTTTGTTTTCTTCATTTATTAAAGTATTAATAGATATTCTTTGATGAATGTTAAAAAAAAAATCAATGCGTTTTACTAAACGTCGTATCGTGTGACAATGTGTTTGCTACATGTGGTTCAAGCTATTTTAGACCTTTCAACCAGTGAGATAATAAATAGAGAGAACGGGTTTTCCCATGTACTAAGAAAAGACAGGCTACTGTATATATACGTTTACAGTTTTTTTTCCTAAATAAAGGCACCAAAGCCTAAGCTGCATTTTTTTAAAAACTCTACTTACTATAGTGAAACTAAGAAGATAACATCGCTTTTCTATCAGATTAGCTTTCTAGTATAAGAGGGGAGGGGGTGGCTGAATGGTTAGCGTGTCGGCGACGAGTCCAGGAGGACGCGGGTTCGAGTCCTGCCCGCCGCCAAAGCTGGGATTTTCCAATCACCGCCGAGTGGCCTAATACTACCCACATGCTATCCTGATGAAGACCACCTATCTACACGGACTCTAAATTCTCTAAAAAAGAGGAGGTTTAAAAATGAGCTCCGGGAGGGGGCAACATGAGCCAAGCAAGATTGCGCCACTATAAACACTTGCCTTGCCTGCGCCAGAACGGGTTGGAACCGACTATCAGGCCCTACTAAAAAAAATCCTACCGGCTCCGTAGGGTTAAATACCAGCACTAGCGCCAGCACCAGCACCACCAACACCATTAGCAATAATTACAGTAGCAAAACCAGTAGCAACATCAGCAGTGTGAACAGGAATAATAATAAAAGTAACGGCCCCACCTCCACTCCCACCTACATACGTATACCCCCCCACTCCCCCACCATACTCCCACACCACCACTCCCACACATCCACATCCCCAACCACACACCCAACTTCATCTAGAACCACACACCCATTTGCACACCCACCTACTTACTCCCCGTTCCCCCCATACATCCTCATCAACCCCCCCACACACATCCCCCCCCCCCCACACACACACATCCCCTCCCCCCCCCCCACACACACACCGCTCCGGTGGGTCAATCGGTAGAGCGCTGCGCTGCGAGGCTTAACGGCCAAACAGGTGGCGGTTCGAGCCCCGCTCAGGCCGGATTCTTTCAGTTGACTTGGAGTGGTTACTGTTCCCCCTTGAGCAAGGGGGATGGGGTGTCTGGTGTGTGAGGTCCTGGCAGTATCCAGAGAAGAGATCGACGATAATGAGCACTTGCTCTCGTCGGGAGGGTATCTGCTGGAGAAAGCGAGTCCAACTCGTGATCAGGCCGTGGTGAAATTACACACACACACACACACACACACACACACACACACACACACACGCACACAACACACACACGCGCGCACACGCGCGCACACAGACACGTGCGCGCGCGCTAAGAAGTTTTTAAAATTTTAGTAGGGAGATAACTTTGATATTGCTTTTCTGATATATACAGTGTGGAAGGATTTTTTTTTTTAATTATCATGCTATGCAAGATTGTCTAATCCCGTTACATAATCCCACGACCTTCTCCTGTCATATATTTTCTGATTTGACCACTATAGTCGGTTCACCCGAGTCTGAAGGCAGCCTGCAGCCATACGGCGTGTCCGATTTCGTGGCTACTGTATGCACACAGTAAACAGTCGTCAGTGTCAATAATATACAGGCAGCAATATCAAGTACCGTCAATTATTGTCGATTATGAGTTAAAAAAAATATTAGTAAGGTTGCAAATAGCTGTTTTGTTGATTTACAAGATCGCTGATTATGATGATTAAATAGCCTTGAAGCTGTCCACCACCGATAAAATTAGCAGGCTTTATATAAATAAAACAGGTATTTGCGACATTACTAATACTTTTCTAACTTGAAATCGACTAAAATTGACGGTATTTGTTATTGCTGCTTGCATATTATTGACACTGACGACTGTTTACTATGCCTAGGCTACCATACAGAATCCACGAAATCGGACACGCTATGTGGCTGCAGGCTGCCGTTGCGCGATAATGCTCACTTCAGACTCGGGTGAACCGACTATAGGCTCTTTGCACATTAATCCACATAACATCCCATTCCTTTATCTCATCTTTATTTTTTAAATATTAAGAAGGAAGAGGATAGAGATAACGTGGAATTACGTAATAGGTCTAGAAAATGTGTACTTCATTACACTGTACATTAGAAAATCAATATATCAGATAAGAAATATTAATATAAATCGTCTCACTACTATTAAGATTAAAAAGTATTTTTTTATTTATTTATTTGTGTGTGTGTGTGTGTGTGTGTGTGTGTGTGTGTGTGTGCTTATACTAATATGGCTTTACTGTTAACAGTTGTTCTTGGTGTATATATTTTTGTTGTTCCTGTTGCTTTTACTGCTGTTATTATTGGTGGTGCTGACGGTGTTGGCAGTAGCGCTGCTGCTGGTGAGGTTGATGATGCTGCGGCAAGTATTGCTGTTGCTGGTGCGGTTATTGCTGCTGCTAAACTTTTATGTCTTAGGGTAATTTTCATTTTGATTTGTTTTATTTTTTTCCAGTTCACGTAACATTCACATTTTGATGCAGATGAATTCTTTTGTTTGATCACTTTAATTTTTTTTAATAAATCCATGTTGTCAAATAATTGGAAAAGTTAATAACGTCATTAATGGCAGTAACTACCGTGTGGGTAAGGAATAAAGATAAGGAATAAGTAACTGAAACATGTTGAATACTATTCTGTGATAGCAATACGACGAGGTCTGGTTTAAATTGTTTGTTAATGCATTCGTTTAGCAATGTAATAAGCTTTGGCATTAGTAAAACATCCAGCCTTCTCTCTCTCTCTCTGTGTGTGTGTGTGTGTGTGTGTGTGTGTGTGTGTGTGTTAGTAGCGTTAATGAGGAAAGGACTCCTTAAAAGTTAGAACAATTATTTATATAAAAAAATGTTCCTTGGTATTCCTGAGCGACACTTTGTGTGTTTTGTACTGTATCACTTGGTATTTTTTCATTGGTATAAATTTCGTGTGTATGATTTTTCATATATAATTTCCCCCCATGAAATTTCCTTACCATTGTACCTAATGAATACAGATCTCTTCAACAGAAAAAAAGCCATTTTCAATACAACTATTGTTACCACCAGCACTCATATCCTCCTCCTCCTCCTCCTCCTCCATATCTTCATTTCCATCATGAGCAGCAGTAGCAGCAGCACCTCCCCAAACACACACCAATATCACCGTTTCCATAAGCTTATAAGCTACAAAGTGCATAGCTTGACAGGTAAAACCTCAAGGAAAGTTGGGAGAAAAATGCGCCTGCATTTTGTGATTTATGTGATAGACGTTTTTGCCAAGATGATGAGAGATGATAAATGACTGATTAGACAGCAACTGAAGAGTATTCGTTGAACGTCAGTCGTTGGTTAAATATCTCTGATATGGTCTATTGTTGACGTTCCCTGTATATACTCGCAACAAGCGTATAACTATTTTTAAACTGGTTAGACGAAAATGCAGAGGCATATTCTGTCATAAAGAAGGCCCAGAATCAAGACAGACATGCTTATAGAAAACTTAGAATTTCACTAAAAATCACCTTGCTTGATGTGCATCAGTCCACTTGTAAAAAAAATAATTTGATTTTGTTTATCAATGGAAGTGAAACAAGGAAACGAAAAGATATTTTTAATAACAATTGATCTCCATAGGAAATACACCTCTATCATGTGCATGATGTTAACAGCCGAAATGTATTTTGTTTTAGCCTTCCTAAGTTTTCATGAACATAGAGGTTGTTTAACCGATGATGTTTAGGTGACAGTGAGAAACTATTTCTATGGACAAAAATGCAGTGATGTAAAAGATGGTATATCGGCGTCTAGTGATGTCTGGCTACAGTTGATCTTCTTAGAAGCACTTGCGGTGGACAATGCCGGGGCCGGACTCGTCGTATTCCTCCTTGGTGATCCACATGGTCTGGAAGGTGGACAGAGAGGCAAGGATGGAGCCACCGATCCATACGGAGTACTTGCGCTCAGGAGGAGCAATGATCTTGATCTTGATGGTGGGAGGAGCAAGAGCAGTGATTTCCTTCTGCATGCGGTCAGCAATACCAGGGTACATGGTGGTGCCGCCAGACAGAACGTTGTTGGCGAACAGGTCCTTCCTGATATCAATGTCGCACCTCATGATGGAGTTGTAGACGGTCTCGTGGATGCCAACGGATTCCATACCCAGGAAGGAAGGCTGGAAGAGGGACTCGGGGCAGCGGAAGCGCTCGTTGCCGATGGTGATGACCTGACCGTCGGGCAGCTCGTAGGACTTCTCGAGGGAGGAGGAGGCAGCAGCCACGTTCATCTCACTCTCGAAGTCAAGAGCGACATAGCAAAGCTTCTCCTTGATGTCGCGAACGATTTCTCGCTCAGCCGTGGTGGTGAAGGAGTAGCCACGCTCAGTCATGATCTTGGTGAGGTAGGCGGTCAGGTCACGGCCAGCCAGATCGAGACGCAGGATGGCGTGGGGAAGGCAGTAACCTTCATAGATGGGGACAGTGTGGGTAACACCATCTCCAGTATCGAGCACGATACCAGTGGTACGGCCAGAGGCGTACAGGGACAGCACAGCCTGGATGGCCACGTACATGGCGGGGGTGTTGAACACCTCAAACATGATCTGGGTCATCTTCTCGCGGTTGGCCTTGGGGTTGAGGGGAGCCTCAGTGAGAAGGACGGGGGACTCCTCGGGGGCAATGCGGAGCTCATTGTAGAAAGAGTGGTGCCAGATCTTCTCCATGTCGTCCCAGTTGGTAATGATGCCGTGCTCGATGGGGTACTTGAGAGTCAGGATACCTCGCTTGCTCTGGGCCTCATCGCCGACGTAGGCGTCCTTCTGACCCATGCCGACCATCACACCCTGGTGACGAGGTCGGCCGACGATGGAGGGGAAGACAGCTCGGGGAGCGTCATCGCCGGCGAAGCCGGCCTTGACCATCCCGGAGCCATTGTCGACCACGAGGGGGCTCACGTCTTCGTCACACATGGTGGAGTGGTGTCAGGTCAGAGCTGAAAATAAGGTCATAGGTTACGTTAGTGACGTCCATCTTATGACAAAGTACAGAATCAGTAATGCAGCATATACGGACACCAACATTATAAGGAATCCTAAGATTGAAGGCAGTTGTTATTTTTACCGAGAAGACATTAAGCTATGATTAGGCTGTTGAAAGCTGAGAATAGTAATGTTTCCTACGTTAAAAATGTTTTCATGACCTGATGATGGACAGACTAGTCTTTGAAAACGTATTTTTGGTTCGTCATGGAGTTTTATAATTTTATTTGTTTCAAAAGATTTGGGATCTTTTCCTCCTTTAATGATTTTCTATAAACATTAGTGCGATGAAAGACCATCGTCTCAGAAAACTGTGTAGGGTATGTTTGTTAATTTTGTTTTAAAAGTTTCTAGAACCTCAAATAAAGATTAATTTTTAAAGATTATAATTTTTCACTACAGGTGTTGAACATGTTTATTTTATTCTTTTAACATAAACAATGTAGAAGGCTTACAAAGCCGGTTTTTGAAAGTTAATAAGTCGGTTTCATGCAGAAACTTCCTGTTCTTTTTCAAAGAAATATATTTTATATTGAATAGGAAAGTGATTATTTCAGATGTATTTGAATCCGTTATCTGTCATGCTAATGTAGTTCTTACAGTAAGAAAAAGCTAAATCAGAAATCGTCAACGATATTTGTTTATGTTTTACAGTGCATTAAATTTTACGCATTTTTCGACATAAACAAATAAACACCAAAGATGGTAATATATATTTTTTTTTATATTCAAATGCAACATAGCTTTTTGGTATTTCACTGGATTTTCGATTAAAAGTCATATTAAACGTGAAAAGAAGGTTTCTTCCACGGATAAATTCGACTGTGAAGTTTGGTGTATACACTATAGCTGCCCGTTGCGTGAGCGCATATCTCCGTCTCCTCACTCCTCAAGTTTTGGTGGCTTGGTAGGTAAAACCCATTAATTACCCCTGTGCCACAGGTCAAGTGTGACACCCTGGCTACCACAGTTTACTAGGGCTCCCCAACTACCCATTTATCGACCAATCCAAAAGTGAAAATGAGCTGAGTTGGGTAGACGATGACTTCCCAGGCCGGGATCGACCTTGGGCACTTGGATTCGTAGCTAAGCAAACCACGACACCAAGCTACAAATTTGACAAGTCTTGTCGCTCAACACATGAAGTTGAATAATTCTTTTTAGACAATTTAATAATGTAACAGAACCTTTAATGCGTGTGCTTTGAACTTCCAAGTGAAACAGTTGATAGATGGAACTTTAAAATGATGGATTTCAAATCCAGGTTTTTGCGTTACAATGCGGTACGTGTCAAATAAGAATTTTGAAGCTTGCGAGTGAACGGTTAAAACATCCGGTAACTGAGCTATCAAGTTCACTTGAAGCTAAGGTCTAATCACTCTAATGTAATACTTTCATTTCTTAACATAACATATATTGGTACTATGTTAAGGCGTGGCAAGTTTGTGATGCGAAAGTATTTATATACAATGAACCGAGGTGTAACATTAGATTCACAAGTGTACCAAAATTAAATTATTTTCAGTTGAAATCAAGACTATTCGACATTTCAATCACAAATCACAAGATAGTAATTATCAAACGCACGGGAATGTAAATCAGTGGACAATATCAGTTTGCCATGACATAGGGAAACATTTCCATTCCCAAGCACTAGGTGGTCATACTATGAAAATGTTTGTGGTTTTGAAGGTCAAAATGAATTAGCATGTGGATAACCAAGATCGCAACGCTTCCGTCATTGCGACACAACAGGATCGCACAGCGGGTCTTACAGGCACTAGTGGAGACTCACACTTACACAAGCTTACTGTATCCTGAGACTGAAGTACACTAAGGTCCGAGGTGGTCCAGCCCTCTCTTATATACTAGCCTCCTCCCTAAATAAGGTCACACAAGCTGCATACTTTCCCACTTTCTTTAGAAACACGGAGAGATGCTTGGCAGCTAACACAAGTATTGCCTTGTTGATATCTATTTATACATTTTTTTGGACGTGCAACCCCATTGTAAATAAGACGAGTAAATGTAGACGGGAATACGAGATATCCTGCAATACCTGGTTTAGGTTACTACAGCAGGAGTCATATGGTGTCCTTAAAGATTTTTTTTTGTTAGAAATAACCGAATGGTGTCGACTGTATAGTTGTGGGTGGTGGATGAAGGGGAGGGGAAAACTCAAGACTTCGCGAGGCTTGGGAATAATATAGCTAGTGTTCCACCGCTTTTGTAGCTCCGTTAATATTTTTATCTCAGAGCTGGTCCCTCTACCCTCCACGGCGCGCTGACTAGCAGGTTATTTGAGGTTCAAAGTGATATTTGATACAATGCAAATATGAACGCAAGGAAAGTAGGGGTGGAATGGTTTTGTTATATTCAGTAGTGTCGTAAACAGTATTTATATTTTAAATTTAGAGAGAGAGAGAGAGAGAGAGAGAGAGAGAGAGAGAGAGAGAGAGAGAGAGAGAGAGAGAGAGAGAGAGAGAGAGAGAGAGAGAGAGAGAGAGAGAGAGACTGTGTTTGCGCGTGTGTAGGAAACCGAGAATAAAAAAAAAAATCACAGTCGTTTTCTAAGCAGCAATTCACGCAAGATAAAAGAGAACGGCACAAACCATCACTCCTTTCTTTCAGGTTCAGGTTCTTTCACCTCCTCCTCCACGAACGAGTCTAGTGTCACCTCACAGAAAGGCGACGGGAAGGAAAAAAGAAAGATGTGTGCAAAAATATTCCTCATGTTCGTACGTAAACTACCTTAACGTTTTTTTCTACATATTTTTTTTTTTGTGTGTGTGTATGTGTGTGTGTGTATTACCACAAAGAAAGCAGCTCAAGGGCATACAAAAAAAAGCCCGCTCAGCGCTGCGCTCTGAAAAGCAAATAGAATGAGTGGTGGAGAAATTGAGTTTTTGAGGCATTGAAAGACACTAAACTCCTACTGTCTCATTTAAAATTGTCTGCAAGGTCTAAAGGTTAAGCGTTGTGTATCGACTAACCTTTTGTTATGTAATTTTCGTTGGTAGGGTCTTCTCTTGAAAGAGGTTGAATAATGCAGCTTAAAGTTATCGGCGTAAGAGTGCATGGAGCAATTTGTTATAGAGAGATCATTAATGAACAATAGAGAGCTGGAGATGGAGCAAAATCCTGCTGGACACCACAGTTGATAAGTTTAGGGAAAGAACAGTGACCGTCTACCACAGTAGATATAGATCGGGCTGAAAAGAAACTGGATATAAAAGTACAGAGAGATTCTGTCCAAAATATTCGAGATGTGTAAGACAACAGCAAACGTTTCACCAAAATGGCTAAGACGACCAGGAGTCAGTTAGGAAAGTAAGACGATCACCAGTAGAGCGTCCCTTGCGGAATCAATAGAGGTGATCAGAGAGGTCAGAAGTGGATAGATGTCTAGGAATTTTTCTATTAAGGATTGTTTTAAAAGCTTTACCCAGACAAAAATTAAAGCTATTGGACGGTACTTTGAGTTATTAGAGCGGTCACTTTTCATAGGCCCAGACTGTATGTAGACGTACTTCCAACATGACGGATATATATATATATATATATATATATATATATATATATATATATATATATATATATATATATATATATATTATATATATATATATATATATATATATATATATATATATATATATATATATATATATATATATATATATATATATATATATATATATATATATATATATATATATATATATATATATATATATATATATATATATATAAAAAAATCCCGCTACTTACCGCTCCCACAACAGAAAATAGTTAAGAGTAGCCAAAAGAGAGGTCAGTCTCGGATGGAAAGGTGTCTTGATACACTCTTCTTGAGAGAGGACAAGTCATAGGCAAGAGGAAATACAGACGAAGGAAGGCTGTTCTAGGGTTTACCAGTGTAAGGGATGGAAGAGTGAAGATACTAGTTAACCCTTGCATAAGAGGTTTGGACAGTATAGGGATGGGCTAGAGTGGACACTGAGTGCAGCGGGCCGGGAGGGGGGAGGCATGCAGTTAGCAAGTTCAGAAGAGCAGTTAGCATGAAAATATCGATAGAAGATAGAAAGAGAGGCAACATGGCGGGAGACAAAACAGTATATGAATGAAGTATGATAATAACAGACGAAAGAAATTGACCAGGCAGGGTGTCAGCACGGAAGCACAGATTTTAAGAACAATAGGAGGCATTCCATTGAGTCCATAAGCCTTCTGAGGATTATGGCCAGAGAGGGCATAGAAAACATTATTTTTACAAATTTGAATAAATGGGGGGGTTGAGTTGAAGGACTATTCCGTGAATCATGCAGAGTGGAATTTCCAGAGAGTTCAGTTTTAGACACAGATGTGATAGCAGGACTGCCATCAGGACTAAAGAGAGGTGGGAAGGATGAAGTAAAATTGTTAGAGATACTTTTGGCTAGGTGAAGAATTAGAGAAAGCAAGGTTCTGACATTTCCTTTTGATGAGTTTATATTTAGTGAGTCGAAAAATAGATTTGGCACGATTCCGATGAGATATGTAAAGATCATGATAAGCAAGAGTTCGAAGGCTCAGGTACCTTCCATAAGCTACGCACGCGCGCGCACATGTGTGTGTGTGTGTGTGTTTATTTTTGTTTGTTTGTTTGTGTGTGTGTGTGTGTGTGTGTGTGTGTGTGTGTGTGTGTGTGTGTGTGTGTGTGTGTGTGTGTGTGTGTGTAATTCACCTCTTGGTCTGCTGCGGGTCTCTCTCGAGACAGCCAGCCATTCCCCTGCGGAAGAGCACAGAGCTCATAGTACCGAGTTTTGGTTAGGACTGAGACCACTCACACACAACACACCTGGACAACGAGGTCACAACTCCTTGCCTGACGTCGCGTACCTACTCACTGCTAGGTGAACAGGGGCTACAGGTGAAAGGAGATTAACCCAACTTATCTTCACCCGGCCGGGGAATCGAACCCCGGTCCTTCTGAGTATGTATGTATGTATGTGTGTGTGTGTGTGTGTGTGTGTGTGTGTGTGTGTGTGTGTGTTGCTCGTGCAATAATATATAGTGTTGGTAAATAACTAGTCTTGTTTTTATCCTTCTAGAATTTAGATAAACTCCTTTTTCTAAAGACGTGTTAGTATGTATCAAAACAAGATAGATGACAAAAATCTGAGATTTAGGAAATTGGAATGATTTATTTGTAACTTTGTGTATGGTTTTGTTATACGAAACCAACTCTCTCTCTCTCTCTCTCTCTCTCTCTCTCTCTCTCTCTCTCTCTCTCTCTCTCTCTCTCTCTCCGCCCCCCACCCGTTGTTGTTGTGGCTGGAAATTGCTGATTCTGTCTGGCAGAAACCTCTTTAGGTTTTCCCTTTGTTTGAGCTGCCCCATTTTCTTCCTCTGCCAAACTTATTGTGAAAGCATAAGAAAGTGTTCATGGATTATTTTTCTGGTGTAGGGAAAGAAGGAAGAACACACACACACACACACACACACACACACACACACACACACACACACACACACACACACACACACACACACACACACACACAGACAGACACAAATGGAATGGACACACATAGATGCCAAAACCACGACAAGGGAAGCGAACGTAAGAGTAGCGCGGCACCCCTTCTTACGCACCATGCAGAGTTTCATTTATCATAGACACACACACACACACACACACACACACAATGTGTGTCTGTGTGTCTGTGTGTGTGTGTGTGTGTGTGTGTGTGTGTGTGTGTGTGTGTGTGTGTGTGTGTGTGAGCCCCTCCTTATTTCTCTTCTCTGTACCTACACCAGAAAAAAATCCATGAGCGGTTTCATCTGCTTACACCTTAATATGTTCAGGGAAAGAGAGTGGGGAGCGATCCAAATAAAATGGAAAAAAATAAATCCTCACAGTGTGTGTGTGTGTGTGTGTGTGTGTGTGTGTGTGTGTGAGAGAGAGAGAGAGAGAGAGAGAGAGAGAGAGAGAGAGAGAGAGAGAGAGAGAGAGAGAGAGAGAGAGAGAGAGAGAGAGAGTGTGTGTGTGTGTGTGTGTGTGTGTGTGTGTGTGTGTCCCTCTTTATTTCTTTTTTTTTTTGTGCACACACATACGCACATTGATGTGTGTGCGCGTGTGTATGTAGGGGGGTGGGGGTGGGGGGCTTGTGTGTGTATGACAGTTATTGTGCTTGTGTACCTCGTAGATCACAATTGACATTGAGTTTTAGGAATTATTATCGTGCACACACTGACATCTCATAAGACGATAACTATTTCAGTATTAATCATTCCTGTAAAATATTATAAATGATCTGAATAAGAGAGATAATCAGAGATTACGGAAACTAATAGATTATGGAAACTAATAAACATTTATTAGCAAGGTTTAAGAGCTGTATATTCAAGTGGGCGGAATTCGTCAGAAGAGAGATTGTAAATTCAAATGTTCCATAGGTGAAAAGTTCACGTTTAGAAGCATTTGCGGTGGACAATGCCGGGGCCGGACTCGTCGTATTCCTCCTTGGTGATCCACATGGTCTGGAAGGTGGACAGAGAGGCAAGGATGGAGCCACCGATCCATACGGAGTACTTGCGCTCAGGAGGAGCAATGATCTTGATCTTGATGGTGGGAGGAGCAAGAGCAGTGATTTCCTTCTGCATGCGGTCAGCAATACCAGGGTACATGGTGGTGCCGCCAGACAGAACGTTGTTGGCGAACAGGTCCTTCCTGATATCAATGTCGCACCTCATGATAGAGTTGTAGACGGTCTCGTGGATGCCAACGGATTCCATACCCAGGAAGGAAGGCTGGAAGAGGGACTCGGGGCAGCGGAAGCGCTCGTTGCCGATGGTAATGACCTGACCGTCGGGCAGCTCGTAGGACTTCTCGAGGGAGGAGGAGGCAGCAGCCACGTTCATCTCACTCTCGAAGTCAAGAGCGACATAGCAAAGCTTCTCCTTGATGTCGCGAACGATTTCTCGCTCAGCTGTGGTGGTGAAGGAGTAGCCACGCTCAGTCATGATCTTGGTGAGGTAGGCGGTCAGGTCACGGCCAGCCAGATCGAGACGCAGGATGGCGTGGGGAAGGCAGTAACCTTCATAGATGGGGACGGTGTGGGTAACACCATCTCCAGTATCGAGCACGATACCAGTGGTACGGCCAGAGGCGTACAGGGACAGCACAGCCTGGATGGCCACGTACATGGCGGGGGTGTTGAAGGTTTCGAACATGATCTGGGTCATCTTCTCGCGGTTGGCCTTGGGGTTGAGGGGAGCCTCAGTGAGGAGGACGGGGGACTCCTCAGGAGCAACGCGGAGCTCGTTGTAGAAAGAGTGGTGCCAGATCTTCTCCATGTCGTCCCAGTTGGTGATGATGCCATGCTCGATGGGGTACTTGAGAGTCAGGATACCTCGCTTGCTCTGGGCCTCGTCACCGACGTAGGCGTCCTTCTGACCCATTCCGACCATCACACCCTGGTGACGAGGTCGGCCGACGATGGAGGGGAACACGGCCCTGGGAGCGTCGTCGCCGGCGAAGCCGGCCTTGACCATCCCGGAGCCATTGTCGACCACGAGGGGACTCACTTCTTCGTCACACATGGTGGAGTGGTTTCAGATCTGAAGAAAAACGAGAAAATCAAAGTAATTTGTGGAAATAGCATACTTCTACATTAATGTAGCGACTTTTTAGCAGTAATTAGATATCTGCCGTTTTCATATATTACATGGCATATTACTTATATTTTTTCTTAATGTGATCTAATGGAAGTATTTACAATGAGGAGCTATTGAGGTGGTCAGACGTTGCTAATTTAGTGTTCTTTCTAAGCTTAGATATTTGCTTCAAATTTAATGGAATGAAATAATCCACGTTGTTCAGTATTTACGGAATTTCTGTCAGTGATGTTTTTTTAATGTCCTGTAATGTGCAATACCTACTGGGAATTCCTTAACTGTTTGTCTGAACATGTCTAATGAATAGTAGTCTCTGAATTTTCTTAATGTTGAAACTGCAAATGATATTGAATGTTCGCTATATAACTTTAAATAGTTTTGTCGATTTGTAAGCCAAAAGATTGCAAAATTTTGTTTAAATGAATATTGATAAAAATGTTCAATCATATAGTTAGCTCGTTTTCAGAACGCCTCATTTCAAATTAGAATTCTATTTTACGTTTTAGTTTGAAGGGTTGAACAATGTATTTGACAGTTATTGTTCGTGTATTTTTTTATGCAACCATCTCCATTAATTGTAACTTTTCCAAAGGTATCTATAGTCACTGTGTATTTGATTTTCTGAGAAAATTTCATTCTCCAACAAAATAGTGGGTTTCACACATGTCGAATATAATATAAGTGCGGATATAGATTCACTAAATATTAGTAAACCCTTGAGCTTCACATAAGCACTGAATGGCCACTGGTCTAATGAAGAAAATGCACACATTTCTTCCGGCACTGGATTACGTGACTTAGAGACGCAGAGTTAATTTTCATCTCTCACTGAAACAACTATAATCGACCGATTGTTTCTGAAGAAATTCGTAAATACCACAAGAAAAAGTTCATGGAATGAGCAGTAATTGATTGCTGGATGTGTTTGATAGATGAATGATCGTTTGAATAAAAGAAAAAGTAAAGGAATCGATTTGTTGATGGAGTCGATAATAGAAAGGTATGCAGAAGGTTCTCTAGATTCACAGAAATATTGTTATATGTTATAGTGAGAAAGAGAAGTTGGTATATTTTAGATGATTTTGTGTGTGTGTGTGTGTGTGTGTGTGTGTGTGTGTGTGTGTGTGTGTGTGTGTGTGTGAGAGAGAGAGAGAGAGAGAGAGAGAGAGAGAGAGAGAGAGAGAGAGAGACGTACACGGTCCTGACGTATCCTGAGTCTGAAGTACACTGAAGATGAGAAACAGTGTCTTCCTTATATACCTTCTTCCAACTCCCGCTTACTAAACTGTGGAAGCTAAATTACCTTCCTTATATCTAAAATTAGGTTATATAGTTGGTTTAGGCAGGTGTTCAAGGATGTGCTCCAAATTTTGACGTGTGGCGCCCTTTTGGAATCCCTGTATAGACAAGTCATAATACTTAATGGTTTCACCCGTCTTGCTTTGTGGTTTTTTGAAAAGGTATGAATATGTTCGTGATATATATATATATATATATATATATATATATATATATATATATATATATATATATATATATATATATATATATATATATATATATATATATATATATATATATATATATATATATATATATATATATATATATATATATATATATATATATATATATATATATATATATATATATATATATATATATATATATATATATATATATATATATATATATATATATATATATATATATATATATATATATATATATATATATATATATATATATATATATATATATATATATATATATATATATATATATATATATATATATATATATATATATATATATATATATATATATATATATATATATATATATATATATATATATATATATATATAATACACACACACACACACACACACACACACACGTACACACACAGGCATACACACACGTGTGTGTCTATCTAACTATCTATTTATCTAGATATATTTAGCTACTTAGCTATCGTTTTATCTCTGTCTATCTATTGATCTTTCTTTATAAATTCATCTATATCTGTCTATATCTACCTCTATCTATCTTTCTATGCATATCCACATCTTGCTCACATATATGCTCTTATACCCTCCCTAAACACAAATAAACAATCAAACAAAGAAATAAATATTTAGAGAGATGATTTTATAAATGTTTTCATAAAGATAAACTTACGAAGGTAACGTTTATTGCATAAGGTCTGACCAGATTTTTGTTTCAGCGTGAAGTGATTAAGTTTATATATGAAAAATGATTTAAAAATAGGACTGTGTTTATTTTTCCATATGTATTGAAACTCTCAATCTTATGGTTTTTATAAGGAAAGGCGATGCAACATTACGTAGTCAGCTGATAGCAAATATCCTTATTACTATTTCAGGTTAAATGTAAAAATGAACTCTACCTTGTTTACCGTAGCTGGGATGTGTACGTCTGTGATTCAAGAAACTCATGGTAATCTTTATTTCTCGAAGGCGTGGCGCAGGAATAATCTGCAATTTATGTGCAACGTCATCCCGTGAGTTTATGCTGGTTAGTTGGACTAAGCTTGCTGGATGCAACAACCACATGAATGCAGATCACCTCTCAATATTTATTATCATTGTCAGGTATCTCTTTTCAAAACATCTCTTTATGTCGATTTTAATAAATACCTTGTAAGATAACTTAGTTGATATACAGGTAGAGAGGTAATGGAAGAGAGTAGTATGCAACCATATATTACGGTTGATCTTTACTTAAAAACCCAGCCATTTATTGTCTGATCCAATAGCAATCTTAGAGTCATTTAATTCGATTGTTATATCAATCATGCAGAAGGACTCTTATGTAAGGTCAGTAAAATCGAGGCATATATTGTAAAATTTATTGTAGAGGATTGGGTGATGTTTATATCCTTACAAATATATATGATCTCAAAATAGATAACCATAATGATATAATCTCCATATATGATTAATGTATTGTATAGTTTAGAAGCATTTGCGGTGGACAATGCCGGGGCCGGACTCGTCGTATTCCTCCTTGGTGATCCACATGGTCTGGAAGGTGGACAGAGAGGCAAGGATGGAGCCACCGATCCATACGGAGTACTTGCGCTCAGGAGGAGCAATGATCTTGATCTTGATGGTGGGAGGAGCAAGAGCAGTGATTTCCTTCTGCATGCGGTCAGCAATACCAGGGTACATGGTGGTGCCGCCAGACAGAACGTTGTTGGCGAACAGGTCCTTCCTGATATCAATGTCGCACCTCATGATGGAGTTGTAGACGGTCTCGTGGATGCCAACGGATTCCATACCCAGGAAGGAAGGCTGGAAGAGGGACTCGGGGCAGCGGAAGCGCTCGTTGCCGATGGTGATGACCTGACCGTCGGGCAGCTCGTAGGACTTCTCGAGGGAGGAGGAGGCAGCAGCCACGTTCATCTCACTCTCGAAGTCAAGAGCGACATAGCAAAGCTTCTCCTTGATGTCGCGAACGATTTCTCGCTCAGCCGTGGTGGTGAAGGAGTAGCCACGCTCAGTCATGATCTTGGTGAGGTAGGCGGTCAGGTCACGGCCAGCCAGATCGAGACGCAGGATGGCGTGGGGAAGGCAGTAACCTTCATAGATGGGAACAGTGTGGGTAACACCATCTCCAGTATCGAGCACGATGCCAGTGGTACGGCCAGAGGCGTACAGGGACAGCACAGCCTGGATGGCCACGTACATGGCGGGGGTGTTGAAGGTTTCGAACATGATCTGGGTCATCTTCTCGCGGTTGGCCTTGGGGTTGAGGGGAGCCTCAGTGAGGAGGACGGGGGATTCCTCAGGGGCAACGCGGAGCTCGTTGTAGAAAGAGTGGTGCCAGATCTTCTCCATGTCGTCCCAGTTGGTGATGATGCCATGCTCGATGGGGTACTTGAGAGTCAGGATACCTCGCTTGCTCTGGGCCTCGTCACCGACGTAGGCGTCCTTCTGACCCATTCCGACCATCACACCCTGGTGACGAGGTCGGCCGACGATGGAGGGGAACACGGCCCTGGGAGCGTCGTCGCCGGCGAAGCCGGCCTTGACCATCCCGGAGCCATTGTCGACCACGAGGGGACTCACTTCTTCGTCACACATGGTGGAGTGGTTTCAGATCTGAAAATATGTGGCATTAATATTTGCGTATTTGTGCCAAGCTTTACTAAGTTCACTGTGAGTGAACTAATATTTATGAAGAACACACACACACACAGACAGACAGACAGACAGACAGACAGACAGACAGACACACACACACACACACACACACACACACACACACACACACAGACAGACAGACACACACACACACACACACACACACACACACACACACACACAAAGGCAGCTTGTCACATGGCACGCACAGAAGCATTCCTTGCTTAGGTCGAAATTTTTTTCTCCCTTATATAGTGCGATTTTTTCCCCTCTGAACGACGAGAAAAGGGCAGTTGGGTATCTGAGGCCACAGCAATACACATATACCAACTGAGGAGCTCCTAGTTCTCTCCAGGAGGGTTCTGTCGTGCCAGAGCAAATGCAGCTGGTGATGAAACTTTTGGTGATTCACACACACACACACACACACACACACACACACACACACACACACACACACACACACATGCGCGCGCATATATATATATATATATATATATATATATATATATATATATATATATATATATATATATATAGATATATATATATATATATATATAGATGGCTAAAGCTTAGGAAGATAATTTTTTTTCAGTATTGGTATTTTTTCAAATACAACTTTCCGTATATGGAAAGTTCAAATCCAATGTTTTTTTTTCTAATTGAACGGTATATTGCGCATAGAAAAAAAGTTTCAACGTTTAATATGGAGTTAGAACAATCACGTTCATTATTGAAAAGAGCTCCTAATATTATTCAGAAATCATTACAAAATAGGAAACACTGTTTCGTGGTATATTTAAATAAATTCGAATTTTAACGAATAAATGGTCGATACTTTATATAATTTTCCAGTATATTGGGGAGGTAAATGGCAATTAATGCGTATATTTTTCACTGTAGATACTTGTAATATGCTTAATATATACATCAATAATTTTATAAACCTTCAAGTTTTTATCATTATAATTCGTAATATTTTAACTGAAAAGAGTCGTTTAAAGGAAAGTTATGTCTTAATTTGTGATGACCCTGAATTTTACTTTTCAGTGTTTCATATGGTTGTTGAAATTTTACATCGAAAGTTGAAGTATAGCTCATGGAAGAACACAAGAACACGTCAAATTTGTAAGATTTTTCTTTCTTCTTTCTCGTTTCTGTATCTTAATAAACACGTGCTATATCACAATATGGAAAATGGGAAATAATCAATCACGTACACGGTCCTGACGTATCCTGAGTCTGAAGTACACTGAAGACTGGAGCGTCAGTAACCTCCTTATATATCTTCTTCCTACTCCCGCTTTCTAGAGTGAGGAAGTTGATTTACCTTCCTTACATCTTAATATAGGTATATAGTTGGTTTAGGCAGGTGTTCAGTGGGTGCTTTCTAAGTTTTGGCATGTTTGTCGCGCTCTTGAGTCTTTGTATAGGGATGTCAAATGTTTTCGTGGTTATACCAAGGCTGCTCCGTGTTGATGTACAAGGCTCTCAGAGATGCCAAAACCACGACGAGGGAAGCGTACGTCAGCGTAACGCGGCACCCCTTCTTACGCACCATGCAGAGTTTCATTTATCATAGACATTATAATCACACACACACACACACACACACACACACACACACACACACACACACACACAAAAAAAAAAAAAAAAAAAAACACATTCACACATTTATATACCCACACACACACAACCCCCCTCACACACACTATCCGTCTATCTATATATCCAACCATACACAAATGCACAGCCACACCCACTCACACACCCACACATCACCCCCTCCCCTCTAAACCCCCCACCCCCACCCAACCCGCCACACTATCAGATAGTTTTTATTTTTATCAGTCGTAATTATCTATCAAAGGTTGTTGCCCCTTTAACAAGAAGTGCCTCCGTATTTGGGATAATCCTTATAAGTGAACCTGAGCCGGCTGGTTGCCAAGCGTGGGAGGGCGTGTGCCCGCCAGGCCAGGTCTGTATATGGTGGCCGAGCAGCCGTGAAGCTAAAAATGCCCTATGAGATGTAATGTTTGTTTTTCCTCTTAGTATCCCACAGCATCTGAAGAAACACATCGTCTGTTTTACTATGTTTTTTTTTTAAACGGTTCAGTAATTCGTTTTCCTAAATATAGATATTAAACATTACATATTCCGGGTCCTAATTATAGCCAAACCCTCATTTTATTCTTACAAAAATGCTCAACCAGTATCAACAGAGACAAGTTCAGTAGTATTTTAATGATTTATTTTACGAAATTTTCACTATCGGTAATATTTTCTAAAAATGTAGAATGAGTTGTTTCGATAAGTGATTTCAAAATTTCAAGATGTTTAAAAACAATAGGGTTGGACTGTTCTTGGACTAGAGGCGTCTTTTGCCTCCTTTGCTGTCCACACGATCTGGATGGCGGACCGAGAGGCAAGAATGGAGCCGTTGACCCAAACGGAGTATAAGAGTACAGGGGGTGCAATTAGCTTGATGGACGGAGGCGCAAAAACAGTAATATCCTTTTGAATTAGGTCAGTAATCCCAGAGTACATGTTGGTGGCACCAGACAGAACGTTGTTGGCGAACAAGTCCTTCCTGATATCAATGTCGAACCTCATGATGGAATTGTAGACAGTCTCATGGATGTCAACGGATTCCATACCCAGGAAGGAAGGCTGGAAGAGGGACTCGGGGCAGCTGAAGCGCTCGCTGCCGATGGTGATGACCTGGCCGTCGGGCAGCTCGCAGGACTTCTCGAGGGAGGAGGAGGCAGCAGCCACGTTCATCTCCCTCTCGAAGTCAAGAGCGACATAGCAAAGCTTCTTGATGTCACGAACGATATTCGCTTAGCCGTGGTGAAGGAGCAGCCATCCTCATTCATGATCTTGGTGAGGCATGCGGTCAGGCCACGGCCAGCCAGGTTGAGACGCAGGATGGCGTGGGAAAAGCAGTAACCTTCATAGATGGGGACGGTGTGGGTAACACCATCACCAGTATCGACCACGGTACCAGTGGTACGGCCAGAGGCTGGTAAACTCTGGAACAATCTTCTTTCATCTGTATTTCCTCCTGCCTACGACTTGAACTCTTTCAAGAGGAGGGTATCAGGACACCTCTCCTCCCGAAATTGACCTTTCTTTCGGCCACCTCTTTTGATTCTTTTTTTGGGAGCAGCGAGTAGCGGGCTTTTTTTTATTATTGTTTCCTTTTTTTGTGCCCTTGAGCTGTCTCCTTTGTTGTAAAAAAAAAAAAAAAAGGGACAGCACAGCCTGGATGGCCTCGTACATGGCGGGGCTGTTGAACACCAAACATGTTTTATATATATATATATATATATATCTCTATATATATATATATATATATATATATATATATATATATATATATATATATTTTAATATATATATATATATATATATATATATATATATATATATATATATATATATATATATATTCATGTGTGGCACCAGAGAACAATCATCTGCGTATTGTAGTTCCATGAGGTGTTCCATTGTTGTCTTTGTTACAGATTGCAGGCGTTTAAGGTTGAATAGGTTGCCATCCAGTCAGAACTGCACTCTCACTCCGTCTTGTGTATTACTTACTCGGTGGCTCAGAAGTATGACTGCAGTGAGGTAGATATTAAATAGCACTGGAGCCAGTACACAGCCTTGTTTTACTCCAGTTTCTACATTGAAGAGTTGAGATTTACTGCCCCCCATCGTTACACAAGCTTGCATGTCATTGTGTAAGTTTTTAGGATGTTGAGGAATTTGGGGGTACTCCAAGTTTGGAAAGAGCAGTCCATAGTAGGTCTCTGTTTACTGTGTCAGAGGCCTTTGTTAGATCGATGAAGGCTATATAAAGGTCACGGTTCTGTTCATGGCATTTCTCTTGCAGCTGTAGGGTCACGTAGATCAACTCAGAAGTGCTACGTTCTTTCCGGAAACCACACTGCTTCTCTGGTAGTATGTTCTCTGCGATGTGTTTGGAGAGTCTGGAGAGCATTATTCTGCTCAGGATTCTACTTGCTACACTGAGCAGGGTGATACCTCAGCTGTTGTCGCAGAGGGAGCGATCCCCTTTACGTTTATAGATAGTGATAATGTCTGAGACAAGCCAGTCATGTGGGACTTCTTCCAGGTTCCATATAAAGAGGATGAGGTTGTGGAGATACTGATGGAGTAGATAGCCCCCTTCTTTGAATAGTTCAGATGGTAAGCCATCAGGGCCAGGGCTTTTATTATCTTTCATGGCTTTTGTGGCTTGGATAGTCTTTGAGAAAGTGGGGGAATATCTAGGTCACGTGAGTGACCTACTGTAGATAGGAGTCTACAAGACACACACACACACACACACACACACACACACACACACACACACACACACACACACACACACACACACACACACACACACGGAGGTCTATAGTCCAGTGGTTAGCATGCTCATTTCTCAGCCGAGAGAAGTCGGGTTCAACTTGACGGAGTGGATATGGATGAGCAGTCTCCTTTATTTCGTGTCCCGTGTCCACCCAGTAGTGACTGGGTACCGGATGTTAATCGGAGGTTGTGTTCCGCTTTCCGGGTGTGTATGTTTGTGATTAAAGTTTCCAGCCGTAGACAAAGATCCCTTCCCTGGACTCCAAGGTCGTTTGGAAAGGGTATTGGTTGGAGATAATGAAGCCACCGCGTGATCAGATAACGATAAAATCACACACACACACACACACACACACACACACACACACACACACACACACACACACACACACACACACACCAACCAACCAACCAGCCAACCAACCAACCAACCAACACACACACACACACACACACACACACACACACACACACACACACACAGTCACACCACACAGAAACATATGCCCAAACAAATACAGGGTATAACATCACATTCATGGTGAGGTCCCTGTGGATATCTAGCTATTATTAAAACGACGTATTTGTATTTAATCTTGAGCCATATATTGGCCCACTCATATAAGATGTTAAGTTTTCCTGTAGGTCGGCATCGTAATCTACGTAATCGTCATATGTTTTGTTCTTTTTTTCATTAATTTTTAATCTTTTAGTCACTGGCTATACAAGTTTAGTTAATGCCAAGATAATAATGGAACCAAAATTGCTTCAAACAGCATCTTCATGCTTTAATCTCTTCCGCTGGTAAACTCTGGAGTGGCCTTCCTCCGTCTGTATCTCTTTCAAGGGGAGAGTATCAAGACACCTCTTCATCCGAAATTTTCCTTTCTCCTCTGGCCCTTCATTCTTTTTTCTTTGCTGGAGCACCTTCTAGTGTTTTTTTTTTTTTTTTTCCTTGATCTGCATCCCCTGCTATAAAAAAAAGAACTATTCTTTGATCTATCTCAAAACTTTATCATCTATTACATATTTTTTTTAATGATTTACCGAGAAACCTTTTGCGAATAATTTTATCGCATGCTCTAATAGAATCGATAAAATAATTTTCGTCTGTATCTACCACTTCATATTATTTGCGTAAAACGACAAAAGTTTAGTGACGAGACTTATAATCATATAATCATAGACACCGCAGTGAAAGCCATGATAATAAAAAAAAAAAAAAAGAGGAAAGGGATGCGACATTTTGATGTGAACTGCAATGAGCTATCCCCTGAAGAGTGACAGCTACAAAGGTCGGTAATTTTTGTTCTAAGTACGGTATAAATTTTGTTGAAATCAATAAGTAATCTTCATCAAATTTTATAATACTATGAATTCAGATCATGTAATTCTCCTCAACTCACCTGTTTTTATTGTAATCGTCTATCAATGGAGTATCAGTCGTAGACTTCCCTCGAACATTTATATAATAGGATAAAAATAAGCATCGTAATTGATGGAGAAGGTTGCATAATTACGTCAGGATCTGTTGGTGCATACCGCACAGCGAATGCACATACAGTAAGGTTAATTTACATCGAATTTTACTTTTAAAAGCACTTGCGGTGGACAATTCCGGGGCCGGACTCGTCGTATTCCTCCTTGGTGATCCACATGGTCTGGAAGGTGGACAGAGAGGCCAGGATAGAACCACCGATCCAGACGGAGTATTTGCGCTCAGGAGGAGCAATGATCTTGATCTTGATACTAGGAGGTGCAAGGGCTGTAATTTCCTTCTGCATGCGGTCAGCAATACCAGGGTACATGGTAGTGCCGCCAGACATTACAGTATTGGCGAACAGATCCTTCCTAATATCAATGTCGCACCTCATGATGGAGTTGTAAACGGTCTCATGGATACCAACGGATTCCATACCCAGGAAGGAAGGTTGGAAGAGGCATTCTGGGCAGCGGAATCGCTCGTTGCCGATGGTGATGACCTGACCGTCTGGCAGCTCGTAGGACTTCTCGAGGGAGGAGGAGGCAGCAGCCACGCTCATCTCACTCTCGAAGTCAAGAGCGACATAGCAAAGCTTCTCCTTGATATCACGAACGATTTCTCGTTCAGCCGTGGTGGTGAAGGAGTAGCCACGCTCAGTCATGATCTTGGTGAGGTAGGCGGTCAGGTCACGGCCAGCCAGGTCGAGACGCAGGATGGCGTGGGGAAGGCAGTAACCTTCATAGATGGGGACGGTGTGGGTAACACCATCTCCAGTATCGAGCACGATGCCAGTGGTACGGCCAGAGGCGTACAGGGACAGCACAGCCTGGATGGCCACGTACATGGCGGGGGTGTTGAAGGTTTCGAACATAATCTGCGTCATCTTCTCGCGGTTGGCCTTGGGGTTGAGGGGAGCCTCAGTGAGGAGGACGGGAGACTCTTCAGGGGCGACTCGAAGCTCGTTGTAGAAAGAGTGGTGCCAGATCTTCTCCATGTCGTCCCAGTTGGTGATGATGCCGTGCTCGATGGGGTACTTGAGAGTCAGGATACCTCGCTTGCTCTGGGCCTCGTCGCCGACGTAGGCGTCCTTCTGACCCATGCCCACCATTACACCCTGATGGCGGGGTCGGCCGACGATGGAGGGGAAAACAGCTCGGGGAGCGTCGTCGCCGGCGAAGCCGGCCTTAACCATCCCGGAGCCATTGTCGACCACGAGGGGACTCACGTCGTCGTCACACATGATGGAATGGTATCAAAGCTGAAAAAGTATGATCATATTGTTTTAATGTGAAATTGGAAAATAACTGCTTTAAAACGAATTACACAAAATTTTAATAATCTACTAAGAAAAACACAAGTGTTATCCAGTCAAAAGGGTTTGGCGATGGTAATTAGAGAACAGTATTAAATTGGTTTCTGACTTTTAAAGGTGAAAGGTAATGTTGGGAGCATACGCTATAGTTTCACGTTGCCTTGGTGCTGATCTCCGTCGTATTATCCCTTGAGCCTATGATGGCCTGGAATCCATTACTACTAGGTACACGACCTTTGTGACATGCGGGTTACCACATTTTACTTTTTCCCAGGTTTCCCCAGGTGCCCATTTATTGAGCAGCCTGAAGGGAAGGATGAACAGCTGGGTGAACTGCACGCCGACTGTCCGCCGGGCCGGTATCCGAATCCGGCCTTTCGGATTCGTTGCTAGGCACGGTAATGAATGCACCACGGAGACGATTTCTGACCTTATCATGATAAATGAGAGAATCATACAAAGTTATATATCTTTTATACGCAGGTAACTGATTCATAAAAAAAGCATGTGATGATGTCGATGTGCTGTTGAACGCTGCATTATATATTTATGATCAGTTTATCGGTCAGTTACTGTCGATCCTAATTCCTGATTGACCAGAACCAAGATTGAAATGGAAGCAGCAGAAGTAAGAATAAAGGCACCACTGAACAACAGCAGTAAACAAACATAGGAAACAAAGATATAAAGATGCGCAGAGATATAAAACGTTAAAACTAGAAGGGATGTGATAGATTTGGCAAAAGTAACAGTGCTCAACGATAGGAAAGTTACTGATATCCATAAATTTAACATGGACAATTTCGAAGAAACTCTAAAACAAACATGAAAACAAGCAAAAGAGGGCTAGGCAAAGACAGATGAATTTTTTTGCTCCTATATTTTCAAATGATAGTGTCACGAATAATTTGAAAGAAGTAGACAGCGTTGCAGAAAAATCTTTATCTTATTATAGAATGATCCGAGCAGGCAGGATAACACTGATGAAAGAGATTCACTAAACTTCGGATTCCCATTGTAACTGTGGATAAAAAAATAAAAAAAACTTTGAAAGGAATGAGTAGGGGTAAAGCAAAAGAAGTCTAACTAGATTCAGACGATTTCATACTTAAAACTCGAGTCTTGCTATAAGAAGCTGGCTATTTTCAACCACCACTGGCGGCAAGAGGTTATCCACATGCTGTTCATATCATCAGTCAACCGTAACATAAGCGACCGGTCAAGAGGAACACTGGAGGCTAACATGGACCAAGCAAGTCTAATCATGGCAGCCACTTTGAGATAAAATGCCCGCCCAACAAACGGGATGGTGCAGACCACGAGTCCCTTCAATAAAGTCTACCATCGCTATGGGCTGCTTTTATATAACAAGAGGAAATGGGATCCCTGCGAGGTTCGCGTTGTATAATGGCAAAGTGTTTTCTATTGATTTGATTATTTGGTTTCCATATTAATATGCTGTTCCATAGCTGCATTTAACGAGCATAACCTTTATTTACTCTCTATTTATAATTCTCTCAAATGCACTCCTACTTTCACACATTTGTTAACAGAAGCGATATTTCTTTCTTTTATTTCTTTCAGGCGTATGATATTGAATATATTACTATTGTTCAGTTACAATGCAAGCCTACACACTTACGTAGACTGTCCTTGTACATAACTTTTATAAAACTGGGCTAAAAATCTGCTTTGAGCCGTAGCATTACATTGTTATAGTAGGATGACTTTCATTTAGGTAATACTTGTAGTAAGCAGGCTTTTTTCAAACACCGAAAATTCTTCTCTATGACAAATGCTCCTTCAAGTATCCAACTTTGTATTAAGGCCATATTGATAATGCCAGACACACACTTACACGGTCTAGTCGTATCCTGAGTCTAAAGTACACTAAGGGAAGGGCACTAGTATCTGCCTTTTATACCCTGCCCATACACCGGGTTTTCTAGCAGGTAAAAGTGGCTCGTCTTACGTAAAGTGATATTATATATTTTTTTCCTTTTTAGATCCTTCATGCACCTGTTGAGGGGTTATTTTCTACTTTTTGGCATGCTCTGAGAACAGCACCTGACTTATACTTGGATGAAGGGTTCCCTCATGAGTAATCTAGCCACTTGCACGCCAGCCAGAGAACAAAGGTAACGTACTCAGTTCTTTATGACAGTTTAATTGGGTCATAAATTATTAATTAGAATTCTACTACTAATTCTTATTTTTTATTAGCAAAATTAAAGTTGAAATTTGCCAAAGTATTTTTTTCTGTTTGCACGTTTGTATGCCCGCGTGTCTGCTTGCCTGTCTGGGAAGAAGAAAAGCAGCATCTGCATCAGCAACGGAAGAAAAGGATCTCTATATATATATATATAAATTTTTTCTGCACATAACACTCATAATTACTTATTTTATTGTTGTCTCAAAATGTAGTTACTATTTTGGAAATATTAAAAAAAATACTAGCTTTGCAAAATAAATATCGATATTTTGCTACGTCATAAAATGCTAAAAACTGATGCATCATCACATGGCAAGCCTAATATCGTAATGTTGAAAGAACCTTATTTAAATAGTTGTAATTTTTCATACATATCCGATTTGATGCAAAATGTTGAGCAAAATATACTACTTAATGTGTAAGAGGCAATAATAAACAACGAAAATAAATAAATATGGTTTATTTTGTAATATCGAAGAAGGATCTGTTGCCATCATTTTAACAGACAGTTTTGGGTATAGAAGTTTTCATATGACGTTATACATTTGCACGTTTAGAAGCACTTGCGGTGGACAATGCCTGGGCCAGACTCGTCATATTCTTCCTTTGTTATCCACATGGATTGGAAGGTGGACAGAGAAGCCAAGATGGAGCCGCCGATCCACACGGAATACTTACGTTCAGGAGGAGCAATGATTTTAATTTTAATGGTAGATGGAGCCAGGGCAGTGATTTCCTTCTGCATGCGGTCAGCAATACCAGGGTACATGGTGGTACCGCCAGACAGAACGTTGTTGGCGAACAGGTCCTTCCTGATATCAATGTCGCACCTCATGATGGAATTAAAGACGGTCTCGTGAATACCAACAGATTCCATACCCAGGAAGGAAGGCTGGAATAGGGACTCAGGGCAGCGGAAGCGCTCGTTGCCGATGGTGATGACCTGACCGTCTGGCAGCTCGTAGGACTTCTCGAGGGAGGAGGAGGCAGCAGCCACGCTCATCTCACTCTCGAAGTCAAGAGCGACATAGCAAAGCTTCTCCTTGATGTCACGAACGATTTCTCGTTCAGCCGTTGTGGTGAAGGAGTAGCCACGCTCAGTCATGATCTTGGTGAGGTAGGCGGTCAGGTCACGGCCAGCCAGGTCGAGACGCAGGATGGCGTGGGGAAGGCAGTAACCTTCATAGATGGGGACGGTGTGGGTAACACCATCTCCAGTATCGAGTACGATGCCAGTGGTACGACCAGAGGCGTACAGGGACAGCACAGCCTGGATGGCCACGTACATGGCGGGGGTGTTGAAGGTTTCGAACATGATCTGGGTCATCTTCACGGTTGGCCTTGGGGTTGAGGGAGCCTCAGTGAGGAGGACTGGAGACTCCTCAGGGGCAACGCGGAGCTCGTTGTAGAAAGAGTGGTGCCATATCTTCTCCATGTCGTCCCAGTTGGTTATGATGCCGTGCTCGATGGGGTACTTGAGAGTCAGGATACCTCGCTTGCTCTGGGCCTCGTCGCCGACGTAGGCGTCCTTCTGACCCATGCCGACCATCACACCCTGGTGACGAGGTCGGCCGACGATGGAGGGGAACACGGCCCTGGGAGCGTCGTCGCCAGCGAAGCCAGCCTTGACCATCCCGGAGCCATTGTCGACCACTAGGGGACTTACGTCGTCGTCACACATGGTGGAGTGGTTTTAGATCTGTAAATGAGTCATCATTTATTTGTGCCGTTTTAAATTTTCTGTATTATAGAAATTTTAGGTGTGCCATTCAATCAAAATATCATTTATGTATATATTTTTTATAGTCGTTGCATCATAGCATTAAAAATTAGAATTGTTTATAATTTGGATATATTAGTAAATATAAAGCTAATAAATATGAAGTACTTAGGTTGAACTTTGTTTCCTCTCTTTTGTAATATCGATATTATTGGTCAGTAATTGTTACCTCGCTGGTACTTTCTTTGAAAAATGTTATCTTCAAGATTCTCACAGTACGTCTTAAAATTTATGGGACTCACCACATCATGGGTTATTTTGGGACACCCTACCTGCGTGCCACCCCTTGAGCGTGTGTGTATAATTAGAGTGCCTTTTTCCCTGCGTGCAGGTTGGAAATGATCTCTATGGGCGTCTTTTAAGTTTATGATCTCACATAGGTTAGTTTTAAATTTACTCTAGGACATTTTCCTCCATTTTATCCATTTCTTTTGCTGTCATTCTTTTTATTTCGTTTTTTCTCACATTTATTAAGTCCAACCACACTCCTTCCCTCTTTCTGTCTGTGTGTGGCACGCGCGAACACACACACACACACACACACACACACACACACACACACACACACACACACACACACACACACACACACACATCCTTATATGTCACTATAATGAGAAGCATTTTATATATATATATATATATATATATATATATATATATATATATATATATATATATATATATATATATATATATATATATATATATATATATATATATATATATATATACAGACAGACATTTGTGCTATTGTTTTGTATTTCTGTGTGACCTACAGGGAATCCTTTCTATCAAGGAATAAAATTCCTTGCAATTCTCAAATTTCGGAATTCAAGTTATGGTGATTAAAATTTTCGACTGAGCAAATCAATTTTCTCTTTAAGGGTGTATTATACACACTATGCAGAGACACTCACATGTTGATGACGTATCCTGAGCCTGAAGTACACTGAAGGGGACTGCAGAACGCTTTGCTTTTATATGGTCCGCCCACTCCCGCCTTCCGGAGCATCATTTTTTACGTACAGTTGTTTTGGGTGGTTGGTAAAGCAGTGTCTCCTCCCATCGGCATGCGGAAACTCTTGCCTTCAGACATTACACTTACATTGACTGTTTTTGTAAGTATTACGTATTATTTACAATTTTCACATAAAATTCACTTTTTTTGGTAGCAAAAAGAACAGGTTATTTTTTTTGTAAATTATAATTACGTTTGAACTGTGTTATATGTAATTTTCTTTATTGGTATATTTGGCAACCCCTACGCCCTTATCTGGTGCCTTACTCATAACAGCAAACTCTCGTTGTCTTGCTTCTTCCCTGGTCGCGTCATCTATCTAATTTTGGATTCATATCTTCCCGGAAGTTAATGTCACCATGTGCCTTGTAGGCATTTGTACACAAAGTTGTAGTTTTTAAGTGCATAAGAAACATTCAAGTTGTCCTAATTAAACATGTTCTTTTGTGATATCTTCTCCATGTAAGCTGATGTGCATCCACGCTTAAAGTATTTACCTCAGAGTTATTTAAAGGCCCTGGCTTTGTTATGACTTTCAGTAGGGTTGGTCGCAGGGCTCGGTGTCTGCAAATAAACATTAGAGTGGGGGACGTAAATGAGTTGGTTATGTAATTTACTTTGAAGTCTCTTTCGTGAAGATCATAAATATTTAGCTTAACCTTTTTGTTCGCATTGTATGAATGATTTATATTCACCCTACTTGTCTTAGTGTCTAGCTTTCTTTATCCGTTTCTCCTCGTCTCGTACGTGTTAGTACTTTTCTATATCTTTTCCTCAGTATTTTTCTTTAGATTTCTTTCTTTATTTATTTATTCATCCTTTCACTCATTTTCTTTCTTTTCTTGGTTTTCATATTTTTTCCTTTTCCTTTCGTTGGCTCGTCGGTTCGTTCGTTCCTTCTTTGTTTTCTTTCATCCCATTTTTTCATGTAATTTCTTCCTTCTTCTTTCTTCTTTTCTTTCTTATGTTTTTCTTCCTTATGTATTTTCCTTTCTATATTGTCTTATATGTCTTCCATTTTTTATATGACATGTTTCTCAACGTACAAGTGAATTAATAAATTTAGGATCAGTAAATTGATATAGAAGATAGATTTGTGCAAGTAATTTATGCCAGCATCTGCGATTGATGAAAGCATAAAAATCTGGAAGCTCAGCCCGTCATACTTAGCCACATAACGCTTTTTAGAACGATTATTTTTTGTAATAGCTCGCTTTTTTATTTTATTTTAATTTTTTTTTTACGTTTTCGCCTGTGGTACCGCTAGGCTCTCTTGGTAAGGCCTAATGGTCGGCCCCAGCCCGTTGTGGCACAGGCACGTGTTTATAGTGGCACCATCTTTTCTTGTTTCTTTCTGCCCCCCGGAGCTAGTTCTTGATTCACTTTGACAGTTCTTCTAAGGCCCGGGTTGATAGGTGGTCTTCAGGACAGCTTGTGGGTAGTCTTGGGCCACTCGGCGGTAACTGAAACATTCCAGATGGTAGCGGCTGATTCGAACCCACGTCGTCCATGACGCTTCGTAGCGCTGGGCCCACACGTTAACCATTCAGCCACCGCCCCTCCTCTGGCTTATTGATGTTTTCATTACACTTAATCTTTCTCAGCAGTTTTACTGATTATGTGTTGAATATTTGTTGAATCTTAAGAAAATCAATGCAGTAATTTACTTATAATAGCCTGGACACAGACCGGAAAGACCATAGTTTTTTTTCTCTTTGTAGTCAGAAGGTTCTGACAATGTTCTTTGGTCCGTATCTTTTGCCACTAGTTTGTTTTTGCATCTCCCACGCCCTTCGCTTATCTGCCTAACCCCGCAACTCTTGTAACCATTTCATGGATAGCAGACCGCTATAGTTTTACCCAGAATTTTATTCCATTTGACTATAACATCCCTCACACCAATAAGTGGGCATAAAAAGGTGATATTTTTATCATTAAAAATTATGTAAATGTATTAACACATTGAATTGTGCAGTGCAATTATTACATATATAATAGAAATCTCATATACAGAATGTTACGCATTCGTTAAATAGAGTCAGTCTGTTTTTGTTGACCCCCTCACCTCTTAAAAATGCAAACATGTTTGAAATGCGGATTTTTTTCGTTTTCATTTTTTTACAGTCTGCTAATTATTACAAAAATGATATAAACAAATTTGCATAGGGATAATCAAAACTTGTCATACTAAATGTTTTTATTATGTGACATCATATAGTTTTAAAAATATAATCTTGATAATTTGAATGTCAGAAAGTACAATGATCGTGGTTATTTGACGGCAGGATAGGGGATAGATATACTTCTTAGAAGCACTTGCGGTGGACAATGCCGGGGCCGGACTCGTCGTATTCCTCCTTGGTGATCCACATGGTCTGGAAGGTGGACAGAGAGGCAAGGATGGAGCCACCGATCCATACAGAGTACTTGCGCTCAGGAGGAGCAATAATCTTGATCTTGATGGTGGGAGGAGCAAGAGCAGTGATTTCCTTCTGCATGCGGTCAGCAATACCAGGGTACATGGTGGTGCCGCCGGACAGAACGTTGTTGGCGAACAGGTCCTTCCTGATATCAATGTCGCACCTCATGATGGAGTTGTAGACGGTCTCGTGGATGCCAACGGATTCCATACCCAGGAAGGAAGGCTGGAAGAGGGACTCGGGGCAGCGGAAGCGCTCGTTGCCGATGGTGATGACCTGACCGTCGGGCAGCTCGTAGGACTTCTCGAGGGAGGAGGAGGCAGCAGCCACGTTCATCTCACTCTCGAAGTCAAGAGCAACATAGCACAGCTTCTCCTTGATGTCGCGAACGATTTCTCGCTCAGCTGTGGTGGTGAAGGAGTAGCCACGCTCAGTCATGATCTTGGTGAGGTAGGCGGTCAGGTCACGGCCAGCCAGATCGAGACGCAGGATGGCGTGGGGAAGGCAGTAACCTTCATAGATGGGGACGGTGTGGGTAACACCATCTCCAGTATCGAGCACGATACCAGTGGTACGGCCAGAGGCGTACAGGGACAGCACAGCCTGGATGGCCACGTACATGGCGGGGGTGTTGAAGGTTTCGAACATGATCTGGGTCATCTTCTCACGGTTGGCCTTGGGGTTGAGGGGAGCCTCAGTGAGGAGGACGGGGGACTCCTCAGGGGCAACGCGGAGCTCGTTGTAGAAAGAGTGGTGCCAGATCTTCTCCATATCGTCCCAGTTGGTGATGATGCCGTGCTCGATGGGGTACTTGAGAGTCAGGATACCTCGCTTGCTCTGGGCCTCGTCGCCGACGTAGGCGTCCTTCTGACCCATGCCCACCATCACGCCCTGGTGACGAGGTCGGCCGACGATGGAGGGGAACACGGCCCTGGGAGCGTCGTCGCCGGCGAAGCCGGCCTTGACCATCCCGGAGCCATTGTCGACCACGAGGGGACTCACTTCGTCGTCACACATTTTGAGTTAGTGATGGCTCTGTCAGAATAGAGAAAAGGTTTATGTTATGTGTCTTGATTTTTTAAAATTCTTTTTAATCATGTGCTTGTTATTCCGGGGGAAAAATAGTATTTTAAACTTTAATTAATAGTTTCAGGCAAGTTTAAAGTAGTTAATATAAACACACACACACACACACACACACACACACACACACACACACACACACACATTGATAGATTGTTTGATTGATAATACATTGTTTTCAATAACATGAATTATAAGTTTTTATTTTTATTTTATGTAGTGTTACTGCCACGCATATGCGTTGAATACATTATGCAATTTTTTGGACAGGTTTGTGAGGCAGCACGCCATACTGCAATGCAATCAGTTCCTTTTGTGTAGTGAATGCCACTTTTCTTATACTGTATATTTTGGTATATTATGACGCAGACATCTTAAAGATTGTGTGTTATTATTTGTGACCTTTATTTTATATGTTTGAAGGAAGACATATTAGCTGACAACCTTCAGTAGATACCACAGTGCACAATACGTAACCAATCAGGTGGGCATAATCTGCTTGTTTCATTGTCTGCAATTATAAATATATATATATATATATATATATATATATATATATATATATATATATATATATATATATATATATATATATATATATATATATATATATATATATATATACTTGATTGTATTTTGTTTTTAATTACCTTAGTAAACCGAAAACTTCAAAACGCAGTATGGCTAGAACAAGACCAGAATAATTATTATTTGAATATTAAACTTAGCTGCATTTTAATGGGTGTGTACTTTAAATTATGCATTGAAGTTTTAGCCGTCCTGTTTGATGCTCTTTTCCCTGGTAGTCTTATTTATAATCGACATTTCAAAAAAAGGAAGTTTAATGGGAGTGCAAAGTTCATTTCTCAGTATTTAGCATCTTGTATTTCTGATGTTTGTGCATGGCAATTTGATGCAAGCTCATCACAACTTTTCTTTTCAACGAAATAAGTTATTACGGAAAGTGTCTCCCTTATTTTTTCTTCACCCATCTGCACCACCACCATTATCACTACCACCACTTGCACCTCCACAAAAACCACCAGCAGGAGTTACTCACGAGCGGCTTGACGTGTTCTGACTCTCAAGTACACTAGGAGTCGGAGGGAGACCTTTCTCTTTATATACAAGACTGGCTTCCACAAATGCGAGGCAGGAAGTTGTTTCTTTCATGGACCCTTTACCTTACAGTGGGTTTGGGTGATTAGTCAGAAGTGTGTCATCGCCAGCCCTCAAGGTGAGATACTCCTTATGGTCATAGGTGAGGCGTGGAGAATGATGCTAAAACTTTTTACAACGTATGGCAGTTCCCAGTTTTCTTGTTTATTCATCGGTTAACATTCAATATTTGTTTTGTAAACATCTGTCTTAATCAGCTGAGGCAGAATTCTGAAAAGCTACCTAGTAAAGTATAACCCAATATATTTAGGGCAAATGTCGAAAGTGGAAGTTGCCGCCCATCAGCACATGAATGTATTTTTGGAAACCCCTACCGGGAAGGTTAATTTTGGCAGAGACTCGCCCTCTAAAGGAGATTCTCACTCGCCATATTTACAAATAGAATCACATACAGTGTTCGAATGACTGTGCTATACGTTATTTGGACAATATGGTAACTCAGGATCTAAAAGGTAGGACTATGATAACTTTTTCCCTAAAAAATACGATAATGTATGCAATGATGCAGGTATCACTACTACTATCACTAGTACTACTTTTTTTTTTGTACGGCCTCCATCCATTAGAGTTGCGTTGTGAGAGGTATCTTTCCTCATAGTCTTTCACAAAGGCATTCATTGGCCCCAGCCCGCCAATGACTGTGACCGACAACCATCTTTATTTAGTATTACAAACATTATTAAACATATTATTCCTAAGCTAACAGAGCTTGTGGGTACTTTTTTTTTTTTTTTTTTTTTTACATTGCAGCCTATTGCGCCGGTAGGCTTCTTCCGGTGGATCCTGATGGTCGGTCCAAGGCTTCTTTCCGGTAGGTCCTGATGGTCGGCCCAGCCCGTTCTGGCGCAGGCGAGTGTTTATAGTGGCGCCATCTTGCATTGGCTCATGCTGCCCTCCCAGAGCTCATCTTTGATCCTAGAATCTAGAGTCCGGGTTGATAGGTGGTCTTCTGGACAGCATGTGGGTAGTTTTAAGCCACTCGGCGGCTGAAAAAAGCTGGTGCGGCACCGGGGGATTGAACTCGCGTCCTCCTGAACACGAGGCCGTTACTTTGACGACTCAGCCACCTACTACTACTACTACTACTACTACTACTGCTACTAGTACAGCTTCTACTACAGCTACTACTACTACTACTACTACTACTACTACTACTACGGGCCTCCATCTATTAGAGTTGCGTTGTGAGCGGTATATTCTCTCATATCCTTTCACAAAGCAATTCACTGGCCCCACCCCGCCAATGACTGTGGCCGACAACCATCTTTATTTAATATTACAAACTTTACTAAACATATTTTTTTTAAGCTAACAGAGCTTGTGGTTGATACGACTATCAACCACCGTCGCATCAAAGTCCAGGTCAGCAATGCGGATGGTTTTGGGTGCAGGTGACCTGGTTCCTCTCAGGCAGACCAAGGCTGACCTCAGGAGGGAGAAGGACAGCCTGCATCTCGTCCAGGCGACCACACTGCTTCTTGGCTGCTGTTTCTTATCCGCCAGTGTTTCGGCGAGTCTTGCGTAGAAGCTCTGCGCCCTTGGTCCCATCCCTCCTGCCGTCGTGAATACTACCGGGGTGAAGGAGCCCTGGTCCACATTCTGTATTCTTTCTTCATATGCTCTGTTCTTCTCTTGTTCGTTTCTTCTGTGGGCTGCATCAAGGGTCAGGTCTCTGTGGCAATGGGCCATGGGATCAAAGATCCTTATGTCAAAATATGCCCTTTGTCCACGAGTCCAAAACCCTCTGGCGCTAACATCCACTCGTGCTTCATTCGAAACATTAGTGGTGCGTCTGGCGAGGTGTTCGCCTTGCAGAGGGAGCAGCATGGGTTCCACAGTCACGTCGTGGCAGACTTCTTTCAGCATCTGAGCTGTTACGTCTCTTACTTCATCATGTCTCATGCAGACGAAACCTCCTCTCTTGCATGTCATGGCATGATTTTGGTTGAAGGGTGAGCCACAGTTACACATGTTTGGGAGCCCATCTACTGGCCAACCATACCTGAGGGCAAGGGCATCAGTGAATTCTTTTTTGTTTAAGTTGAAGCCTTTTGCCCTGATAGGTAGTGTGGTTAGCCAGTTTGAAGCGCCCACTTCTGTGCAATATCTGTCCTCCTCCTTGTGTCTTCTGGGAGTTCTCTCATTAGGTCACTCAGAGTGTCTCTGTTTTTCTTCTCTGTTTATGGAGATTTCATTCCTTAGTGACCTACTATCTTGAGGGTTGTCTTCTCCCCTTTCATTTTGATTGGTAATATATCCGGTCAAGGAGGCTGTGATTCAGATTGAGTTCCCGAATTCAGACTCAGCCAGATTTTGCGGGTTGGTGATGCCGAGCCCACCAATTCTTGGCGGCAACTCCAGCAATCTTCTCTCCTGGTCACTGGGAGATCTCCCATTTGCTATCGCCGGTATGAAGGTGTTTCTGATAGCATCTTCCAGAGGTTTTAGTAGCGGAGCAACATCAGGAACTGTCCTCATGAGGTAGTTCCATTTATGCTTGACACCGTACGTAAATGCTGCGTAGGCTGCCTGCGGTTCTGTTTTGGCGATCTCGCTCAGCCTCTGCAGTTCGGACTACTACTACTACTACTACTACTACTACTACTACTACTACTGCTGCTGCTGCTGCTGCTGCTGCTTCTGCTGGTGGTGGTGCTGCTGCTCCCTCTGCTGCTTCTGCTGCAGCAGCTGCTGCTGCTGCAACCTCTCCTACTATCACAGTTACATTGTACATAATTGCAAGAATACGCAATAGTTGCATAATGGTGACTATTCTCATGAAATTAACCTTTTTGGAAGACATGAAACTGTTAGGTGAAGAATGTCAACATATAGAATCGGTTCAATGTTTTGAAAGTTAGTTAATCTGTTATTTTTTTCACATATTTTTACAGAAAGGTACATCCAGTATTGCTATAACTGTGGTAGTGCGCATTGACCTTTGGGCAGAAAGCACCATACCTGCCACACCTCGGACCCGACACCTTCCAGGTGGCGACGACTGCCAAGATGATTGCCGCCACCATTGAGGACGAGCACACCTGAATGACTTGCGTCACCTCGGTTACAAAGACCGCCACACACCAACAGTACCTTCTTAAGCCATAAAAACCGCTGGGAGCTCACACACACACACACACACACACACACACACACACACACACATATATATATAGATATATATATATATATATATATATATATATATATATATATATATATATATATATATATATATATATATATATATATATATATATATATATATATATATATATATATATATATATATATATATATATATATATATATATATATATATATATATATATATATATATATATATATATATATATATATATATATATATATATATATATATATTTATCCTCCCCACACCTCACTCGCCTCGTCATTAAGTCACACAGCTACTCAGAAAGACAAGCTAGAAGGCCTGCAAGGTCATTGTTGGCTCCTACACATCCTACATAGACGCACATGACACATCATGTATTGTTGCACATCCTGACCACTGTCACATGACACGTGAGAGATTTGAACGAGGTATCACACATTCCCACCACCGTCACCTGTCGTTTTCTGTCCCCGGCCTCCCACCGTCACACAGAGCAATGAGACTACAACAATCTCAAAGCTACCAGAGCGCGGACGAAGCAAGAAAAATCCTTATATTCCCACCATTGTTGATATTAAAGAATAAATCATATGCACCCTGAACTTTTATAGTACTTTTCACGCTTAACATCCCAATTATTCTCTGTTTTTCCTTTCGTTACTCATATCGTAATGTCATTCGTTTACATATTCAGTGTTCCCTACATTATAGCTTTTAAATCTTGCATACGTGTATCTTTTTCTGTATTTCAACCGAGTGACTAGTCTTCCCTTAATAATCTGTATAACAACTCCCCCCCCCCCACCCCCCCACAACAACCAACTGACAGTCGGTACCCACTCACTATTGGATGTATAGGAGTTTCCACAACGCCCCCGTGAATCGAACCCAGGATCTCTTGGTGATTAGCCGATCGTGTTAACAACTACACAACAAGACACCGTATTTTTTTATTGCCAATACCAATAATAATCCTGAATGCATAATGTAATAATAATGGTAATAATAATAATAATAATAATAATAATAATAATAATAATAATAATAATAATAATAATAATAACAATAGTAATAACGATGATATGAAAAAAAATATTATTAATAAAATGATAATGATAGCTAATAATAATAATAATAATAATAATAATAATAATAATAAATAATAATAATAATAATAATAATATTAATAATAATAATAATGATAATAATTACAATAAATAATAATAATAATAATAATAATAATAATAATAATAATAATAATAATAATAATAATAATAATAATAAATGAATAATAATAATAATAATAATAATAATAATAATAATAATAATAATAATAATAATTATAACTAATAATAATAATAATAATAATAATAATAATAATAATAATAATAATAATAATAATAATAATTATAATAATATTACTACTACTACTACTACTACTACTACTACTACTACTACTACTACTACTACTACTACTACTACTACTAGTAAGTGTTCAAAGGTAATGACAGTTGTGGTATTTATTAATGTTGTATGTACCATCCACCTGCCTCCTACCTTCATCCATCACTTCTACCCACCCACCACGCCTGAAAATCGCTGAGCCAGTATTCCTGCCAAACAGTTAGCTTTAGACACGGCGGACGCGATACCAACCCCCAAACCTGTACCCACCAGTATCCATCGTACCTATAATTCAATATGATCATTATGATGAGACATTTCTTTTCAAGTTCGTATATACTTATTACCGTTAAACAGATCTGTTAGAATATTCATGAACAGCATTGAGAAATATTTATGGTTAAAATTAAACATGCGATGATTTTTTTTGTCTTTATTAATTCATACAAAAGATATTTTATTTATATAAAGCTCTGGATATATAATAGGAAAAAAATATCATTCAATTTAGAAGCACTTGCGGTGGACAATGCCGGGGCCAGACTCGTCGTATTCCTCCTTGGTGATCCACATGGTCTGGAAGGTGGAGAGAGGCAAGGATGGAACCACCGATCCATACGGAGTACTTGCGCTCAGGAGGAGCAATGATCTTGATCTTGATGGTTGGAGGAGCAAGAGCAATGATTTCCTTCTGCATGCGGTCAGCAATACCAGGGTACATTGTGGTGCCGCCAGACAGAACGTTGTTGGCAAACAGGTCCTTCCTGATATCAATATCGCACCTCATGATGCAGTCGTACATGTTCTCGTGGATGCCAGCTGATTCCATACCCAGGAAGGAAGGCTGGAAGAGGGACTCGGGACAGCGGAAGCGCTCGTTGCCGATGGTGATGACCTGACCGTCGGGCAGCTCGTAGGATTTCTCGAGGGAAGAGGAGGCAGCAGCCACGTTCATCTCACTTTCGAAGTCAAGAGCGACATAGCAAAGCTTCTCCTTCATATCGCGAACGATTTCTCGCTCAGCCGTGGTGGTGAATGAGTACCCACGCTCAGTCAAAATTTTCATGAGATACGCTGTCAGATCACGTCCAGCCAGGTCAAGACGTTTGATTGCATGAGGAAGGCAATATCCTTCCCAGATAGGTACCATATGTGAAACGCCGTCTCCGGAGTCCAGCACAATACCAGTGGTACGGCCTGAGGCGTACAGGGACAGCACAGCCTGAATTGCCACGTACATGGATGGAGTCCCGAATGTTTCTATCATGATTTGGGTCATCTTCTCACGGTTGGCCTTGGGGTTGAGGGGAGCCTCAGTGAGGAGGACGGGGGACTCCTCAGGGGCAACGCGGAGCTCGTTGTAGAAGGTGTGGTGCCAGATCTTCTCCATGTCGTCCCAGTTGGTGATGATGCCGTGTTCAACAGGATACTTGAGAGTCAGGATGCCTCGTTTGCTCTGGGCCTCGTCGCCAACGTATGCGTCCTTCTGACCCATGCCGACCATTACACCCTGGTGACGAGGGCGGCCGACGATGGAGGGGAAGACAGAACGAGGAGCGTCGTCGCCGGCGAAGCCAGCCTTGACCATCCCGGAGCCATTGTCCACGACAAGGGGAGATACTTCGTCGTCACACATTTTCGTTTAGTGTCTCCTGAAAAGAATAAGCTTGTTAATATTTCTTCCCTAATCAAAGGCTCCATTAGTCATTGCTTACTTTTACACACACACACACACACACACACACACACACACACACAGCAAATAGATCTTCGTGTCTGTCTGTGTCTGTCCGACTCCTCGTCTGTATCTGTTTGTGTATGTATGTATGTATTTATGCATGCATGTATGGATATATGTATGTATGTATATATGCATGTTTATGTTTTTATTTTTATTTTTATTTTTTTTACGTGTTCGCCTATAGCGCCGGTATGGTCGGCCCAAGTCCGTCATGGCACAGGCAATTTTTATTGTTGCGCCATATATTCTTGGCTTGTACTGTCTCCTGGAACTCATTCTTGATTCACTTGGACGGTTTCTTCTAGAGTCGGGGTTGATGGGTGGTCTTCAGGACAGCATGTGGGTAGTCTTAGGCCACTCGGTGGTGACTGAAAAATCCCAGGTGGTAACGTGGGGATTCGAACTCGCGTCGTCCAGCACGCGGTGAACGCAGGGTCCGCACGCTAACCACTCAGCCACCGCTTACCCCCGTGTGTGTGTCTCTCTCTCTCTCTCTCTCTCTCTCTCTCTCTCTCTCTCTCTCTCTCTCTCTCTCTCTCTCTCTCTCTCTCTCTCTCTCTCTCTCTCTCTCTCTCTCTCTCTCTCTCTCTCTCTCTCTCTCTATATATATATGTGTGTGTGTGTGTGTGTGTGTGTCTGTGTCTGTGTGTGTGTGTGTGTGTGTGTGTGTGTGTGTGTTAATGTGCGTATGTATGCATCCAAAATCATGACCCTATAATGTCATCTCTAGCCGAGATGATAACTGTGTAGCTAACATCGTTTTCTCTTCATTGTTGTGTTATAAGGAAGGCATTTTTTAGGTATTACTAATTGAGTTGTTTGTTGATTGCTAAATGTATTCTACTCCGTATGTTTTTTCACGAAAAAAATGTCTGATAGTTTTTTTGTTGTTATATTCACGAATTTTTTTTTTTTAGTTAACCTATTTAAACTCACTAATGGCGTAATTGTTAAATGTAATGTTATAGCCACCATGTTTTATTACGCTCATATTGTATGTGTGAACACAATTTGTGACATTTGTCCTTGAATATTTAAAAAGTAATTTCTTTGGAAAATTATGGAATGATTTTTGCACGTCTTAAAACCTCAAAAAGATCATGCAAAAAACTCAGTTCTTGAGTGTGGCCGTGCTTCTTGTGTATACTGTTTCACAACGGAGGAATGACGCCATGTTTTATTATCTAATTAATTATAAAGTCGTCCACTTTTTGTCTCGCAATAATGAAATGGATCACTTAATCACTCAACAACCACTTGTAATGCTTCTTGTCACAGCATTTGATCTCTACCTTCGCTTTGAAACACACGCACGCCCTTACGTACCCTGAGTTTGGAGTGCACTAAAAGCTGAAGTGAAGACCAGCCGCTTTATATACCCACCTTAGTCTTTTCACACATCCGCTACACGAAGTAATGACTCGACTTGTCGTATTAGGAAGATATTCCCAGCAGCAGGTGCGTGGGTGAGATGATGTGCCCCTTCACGATATAAATATGTCTCAAGGTTGACCTACCATATATCAAATAGTTGAGAGTTCTTCACATTCTTAAATCTGAAAAGCAAAGAAAATTTGGTGGTGTGTCAGTCAGCGATTTCAAAGACGAGGAGCTAAATTTGTTGGGAATATATTTTTCGCTGGTGTTTAATGGGGAGGCGTCAGTCACTCGCCCTTGAGGCAAATAGGTTGCTTTGCTTTTGGGTCACCCAGGGTTCGGAGTCGCGATGCTGTCTCTGATAAACGTATAATAAGGTTTAGAAAAGTGTGTAATAAATATTCTTAACTTTCTCTCAGGAAGATAAATTGCAAGTCTTGGCCCAGTCTCTAGTCGCTTGTGTTTTTGTAAATGTGTGTGTGTGTGTGTGTGTGTGTGTGTGTGTGTGTGTGTGTGTGCGCGCGCGCGCGTGTGTGTGTGTGTGTGTGTGTGTGTGTGTGTGTGTGTGTGTGTGTGTGTGTGTGTGTGTGTGTGTGTAACAACTGCTGTGTTTTTGCAGTGATTTAAAATTGTTGGATACCTTCTTTGGTAGGCTCAGGGAGTCTCAGTATTCACATAGGAGTACTGCTGTGACCTTCTAATGATATGGGCCCGTGCTATCTTGAGGGTGTTGGCAGGGAACGCTCCGGCGAGATGTCGTAGGTGGTAACTCTTCTCTGGCACCTTGTTAGCTGGCGTCGTTTTCTCAAAAAATTCTCATTCCTCCTGCATAATCCGCACCTCTCCTCACCTAACTTTTCTGACGCCTTTCCCTAAGTTTTCTTTCGTCAGGCGTGATCACTCACCTGCTTTTCTCACCTGTCACCCATCGTTTTCCGCGGCTGCTTCATTCCTCATCCCCTCAATCCTGAACCCTTGCCATATAAAATTTTTTTTTTTTAACTTTGAGAGTGTATCGTAGTTGTATATTTCCGTTTATAGCCGATTACTCCATAATACTAATAATGATAATAATAATAATAATGATATTAATAATAATAATAATAATAATAATAATAATAATAATAATAATAATAATAATGATAATAATAATAATAATAATAATAATAATAATAATAATAATAATAATAATAATCATTATAATGAATAATAAATAATGATAATAATCAGTAAGAAAAAGTCCATAAATTGAAGCACGGCATTTTAGTTTCCTCAACGATTTCTCTTAAGTAACCCACTTTGGAGGTTATGTCACTCGGTGTTGGCAATTTTCACTTTGACGCGACGCTACTGAAAGATGCTCCTCAGTCAATCATATTGTCTTATTATGCGTCGGCGAGAATTATTTAAAGTTTTGTCTGAAACTTTTGTTGGAGTGACCTTCAAACAGCTGCTCTTATTCCAACGACGACAGTGTGACGTAATGTTTGCGCCTTGCTCCGGTGAATACTATTGTCACCGTATTTCTTGCTGTGAGGTGTTTTGTTTATATATTTTCTTCTTTTCTCTGCAGCCCATTCAGTGGGTGTGGGTATAGGATTGTTTTTGTCAACTCCTTGAATATAATTTCGCCACTGAAGAAAAAAATGTAAAAGTGTAATTTTTTAATTTTTATATCGTTCAGTGTTAAGTGTCTTTGAAGTGGTGAGGAAACTGTAAGCGAGGACCACATTATCTTGGTGTAGGCATCTGTGTCTTTGAAGTGGTGCGAGTCCCCCGATGGCCAACACAAGAGACTGAGCCAAGAAGAAGAAAAGGGTTAAAAGTTTATTCCACTAACTTGAATATTCGCCTGACTTCTCTCGAACCCAGTGCAGTTTCATCTTACCTGACATGAAGTATATTTCATGAGGTCAATAGTCGAGTGAGGGTAAGTGATAGAAGATTCCCACAAAAATATACTCATTTAATAAAAATAATAATATAATATAGTTATATTGATAATACTAATTAATAACATTTTCGGTGGATAATTCCAGGCCCGAATTCTTCATACTCTGACTTGGTTATCCAGAAGTGCTGGAAGGTAGACAGGGAGCTGAGAATGGAGCCTCCTATCCAGACGGAATACTTTCTTTCTGGAGGAGCAACAATTTTAACATTTATAGTTGAGGGAGCAAGGAATGTAATTTCCTTTTGCATTCGATCGGGTATTCCAGGATACATGCTGGTCCCACCAGACATGACAATGTTGGCAAAGAGGTCTTTCGGATGTCTATGTCGCATCGCATAATGGACTGGTGAACCAGTTCATGTAAACCGACACATTCCATGCCCAGGAAGGCGGGTTGGAATGCTGCCTCAGGGCGGAATCTTTCGTTGCCAATAGTTATTATCTGCCCGTCAGGGAGCTCATAAGCCTTCTCCAAAGTCAGAGATGTTTTAGAAATTTCCATTTCATTTTCAAAGTCAAGAGCAACATAACATAGTTTCTCTTTAATGTCACGGACGATCTCCCCTTCAGCGGTCGTGGAGAAGGAGTAGCCACGCTCTGTTAAGATTTTGCTTAGGTAGCTGGTAAGGTCGCGGCCAGCCATGTCAAGGCGGTACATTGCGTGTGGAGTACGTAACCTTCAAATATTGACAGGTGTGCGTGACTCCGTCACCAGAATCCAGGACGATACCAGTAGTACGCCCAGAAGCGTAAAGGGACAAGATCGCTTGAATAGCGATGTACGAGGCCGGGACATTAAATGTCTCGAACATAATTCTTGTCATATTTTCTCGGTTGACCTTGGGGTTGAGGGGGGCCTCTGTGAGAAGAACGGGAGACTCCTCAGGGCGACGCGGAGCTCGTTGTAAAGGTGTGGTGCCAAATCTTCTCCATGTCGTCCCAGTTGGTGATGATGCCGTGTTCAACAGGATATTTTAAAGTCAGGATACCTCGCTTGGCCTGAGCTTCGTCGCCGACGTATGCGTCCTTCTGACCCATGCCGACCATCACACCCTGGTGTCTAGGGCGGCCGACGATGGAGGGGAAGACAGCTCGGGGAGCGTCGTCACCGGCGAAGCCAGCCTTGACGACGCCTGATCCATTATCCACAACCAAGGCTGCTAAATCTTCGTCGCACATCGTTGCTCTTTCTACTAAGAGAGGAGAAATATAGCAAATTCAGTAAATCAATATTAAGAAAACATTTATGCATAATAAATCAATTTCAGTCAGTCAGAGTGAAATAAAATCAAATAATTTACCTCTAAAAATGAAGAAAATCGTCCTCCTCCAAGTTGGCGAGTGAGTGGGGGGTGAGCAGCGCTCCCCTTTATACCCCGCCGCCCACCCCTCGCCGGAGTTAGCAACTGTATTTGTGTTTGTGCTTAAAACCAGACTATTTTTATAGTCACATATGGGTAGTTATACTTTGAGGTGTGTGTTAGGTTCCCAGGCGTTCTCCCATGTTATCTTACCACAACAGAGTCTTAACGTATTCATACGTTAATGCAGAAGGTATATTTTCCCAGTGATGCTATACTTTTCGTTACAACCGATATAGGTGTTTTTCCTGAGGCGCAGAGCTGGCGACTGGGCGCTCTACCAAGGATATTCTGAGGCACTAGGGGCAGTGCCATAGTCGCTAAATTTTGGCGCCGAAACCCTCCTGCCTCAATATGGCGATGCTACATTTAATTGAACTTTGCAAATACATCCTTTTTTTGATTTTCGGCGTGTTTCTTCTGCAAGATCATGCATATGATCCATGAAAATTATGAAAAGCTCTTTTGGGTCGTGAGTGAACTGTGCCAAGATCTAAAGTCATGCTTAGCAAAAAAATAACGACTGCCAGTGTTCATCGTTCTTAAGCAGCTTTATGGCATGGCTGACTCACCTGCCGCCTTCACGTAGTGACTAGCAGGCCGACGAAACATCTTCAGGAAACGTTTTCTACGCATAATAGTATTTTTGAACCTTACGTAGGTTAGCGATATAAAGGACAATGGTCTCAATGCTGCCATTTTCATGCGTGACTCAGTGTCAGAGCAAATTAGGAAGCATTCGTACTTTAATTAATTGCTATAAGTGACGCTGATGAGATTGACATTGTTCCTTTTTTTTCCTTGTTTTCAATCTAGCATTAAACTGGAATATTTCTTTTTGGAATATTTATGTCATTTTGAATCTTTAAGAGGACAATTGCATAACATATTGGAGGTCTAATTGGTAGATGAGATCATCAGTGTGGAAATCGTCGAGTAGATGTATTTGTCTCAAATTATTGTGTATGCAGTCGCGATACTCAGATGAGAGTGTAATAACACTGAAAGTTAAGATAAAGTTGGGGGCATACGCTAAAGCTGCGCTTGGCCGCGTGCTCATATCTGTTGCATTGGCCTTTGAGTCTGTGGAGGGAAAGGACTCATTACCCCGGGAGACAGGGCCAAAGTGAGATAAGGTTTACCACAGAATACCTTCTCCAGGTTTCTCCAGGTACCCATTTATATCGACCAGCTCGGAAGGAGGATGAACAGCTGGGTAAGCTGCACGCCGACTGCACGTGCCGGGATGCAAAGCCGGGCACGCGGATTCGTATCCAGTCACGC